>NC_083768.1:1138189-1448189 GCF_963514075.1 Conger conger | reverse complement strand
CGTGGAACGTCACCTCTCTGGTGGGGAAGGAACCGGAGCTAGTGCGTGAGGCGGAGCGGTACCAACGAGATATAGTTGGGCTCACCTCCACACACAGCACTGGTTCCGGAACCAAACTCCTGGAGAGGGACTGGACTCTGTTCTTTTCTGGAGTTGCTCAGGGGAGAGGCGCCGGGCGGGTGTGGGGATACTCACAAGCCACCGGCTGAGCGCCACCCGGGGAATGAGAGGGTCGCCTCTCTGCGACTACGTGTCGCTGGGGGGAAAGCTCTGACTGTCATTTGTGCTTATGCACCAAATGGCAGTTCAGAGTATCCAGCCTTCTTGGAGTCACTGCGCGGCATCCTGGAAAGGGTGCCACCCGGAGACTCCATAGTTCCATAGTCCATAGTTCTGCTGGGCGACTTCAACGCTCACGTGGGCAATGACGGAGAAACCTGGAAGGGGGTGATTGGGAGGAATGGCCTGCCCGATCTTAACCCGAGTGGTGTCTTGTTATTGGACTTCTGTGCTGGTCATGGATTGTCGATAACAAACACCATGTTCGAGCATAGGGTAGCTCATAATTGTACTTGGTACCAGAGCGCCTTAAGCCAAAGATCGATGATCGACTTTGTGGACGTATCATCAGATCTGCGGCCGTATGTCTTGGACACTCGGGTGAAGAGAGGAGCAGAGCTGTCAACTGATCACCACCTGGTGGTGAGTTGGATCAGTATAATCCGCGAGGTCTTCAACTCCCACCTCTGAAGGAACTTCTCACGCATCCTGGGAGAGGCTGGGGACATGGAGTCCGAGTGGGCCATGTTCAAAGCCTCCATTGCAGAGGCGGCAAGAAGGAGCTGTGGCCAGAAGGTCATCGGTGCCTGGCGGGGCGGCAACCCAAGAACCCGCTGGTGGACACCAGCGGTGAGGGAAGCCGTCAAACTGAAGAAGGAGGCCTTTTGGGTTTGGCTGGCCCGGGGCTCCCCTGAAGCAGCAGACAGGTACTGGGTGGCCAGAAGGGCTGCGGCTTCGGCAGTCGCCAAAGCAAAAACCCGGGTATGGGAGTTCGGGAAGGCTATGGAGAAGGACTCTCGGTTGGCCTCAAGGAAGTTCTGGCAAACCATCTGACGAAGGGAAAGCAGGGCTTGTCTCAGGGTGCTGGAAAGGAGGCTCCAACCGACGGTCGAACCTTAGATTCAGGAGGAGCAATGTGGCTTCCGTCCTGGTTGTGGAACAGTGGACCAGCTTTTTACCTTGGCGGGGTTGCTGGCAGGGTCATGGGAGTTTGCCGATCCAATCCACATGTGCTTTGTGGACTTGGAGAAGGCTTTTGACCATGTCCCCCGGGGAACCCTGTGGGGGGTACTGTGGGAGTATGGGGTACCGGGGCCGTTGTTACGAGCGATCCGGTTCCTGTATAACCAAAGTGAGAGCTGTGTCCGCATCCTCGGCACAAAGTCAAGCACGTTTCCAGTGGGTGTTGGACTCCGCCAAGGTTGCCCCTTGTCACTGGTCCTGTTTGTGATATTCATGGACAGGATTTCAAGGCGCAGCCGAGGTGAGGAGAGTGTCCGGTTTGGTGACCTCAGAATTGTGTCTCTGCTTTTTGCGGATGACGTGGTTCTGCTGGCTTCATCGGACCGGGACCTTCAGCATGCACTGGAGCAGTTTGCAGCCGAGTGTGAAGCGGCTGGGATGAGAGTCAGCACCTCCAAGTCCGAGGCCATGGTTCTCTGTCGGAAAATGGTGGATTGGAGTATCTCGGGGTCTTGTTAACAAGTAAGGGTAGAAGGGAGTGTGAGATCGACAGGCGGATCGGTGCAGCGTCAGCAGTAATGCGGGCGTTGCACCAGACCGTTACCGGTCGATCTACATCCCAACCCTCACCTATGGTCACGAGCTTTGGGTAGTGACTGAAAGAACGAGATTGCGTATACAAGCGGCCGAAATGAGCTTCCTCTGTAGGGTGGTTGGGCTCAGCCTTAGAGAGCCCAGAACCCGCTGGAGAGATTATATATCTGTGAACGCCTCGGGATCCCCCAGGAGGAGCTGGAATGCGTTGCTGGGGAGAGGGACGCCTGGAATACCCAGCTTAGCTTACTGCCACCGCAACCCGACTCCGGATAAGTGGGTGATAATGGATGGATGGATTTTAACCACACTGAACTAAAGTACATTTGTAGTCTCATTTGAAGACTAAAGCTTATGTTAGGACAGACTGTACGTATAGCCCTGTTGATATAGGGAGATGTGGCACTTCTGTCACTGAGCACTGCTCTCTCAGCTGGCTTGCATCATCATCCAAAGATAACATTAAATGTAATAATTATAAAAAAATGAATACAGACCTGGAGAGGTACTGTCACAGTACTAGATGGATTGAACATGTGATATTCTGGACCATAACTGTCATGTTCCGTATATATCCTTTATCGTTCACAAAATCGCCCAATTGACAACATATAGCAAAGACTGAGATGCTTTTCTTTGCATGGCTAAATGCGATCCCACGAGAGGTTAACAGCACGTTTGTGTGGGACATGCCGGGAACGTTTCTCTGTGACTTTCACAGAAATCATTCAGAACATTAAGATCCCTTCACCGACTTGGGTGCATAGCAGATCAGTTCATCAGCATTCCGGGATTGTTTGGCATCGATGTGGCTCGAGACTCACTCAGGATTCATCAAACTATTCTGATATTTACTCTCTATTCGGGACTTGGTGGATGACAGGAGCTGAACCGCATTACCCTTGAAGTGGAATTAGTTCACCCCTTCCATTTGTACAAATAAATGGCGTTTAATTTGTGTATGAATTAGATCTGATAACCTGTGCTAACCAGCCAACACCCCAGTGGGGTTAATTATCAGGCCCTGTGCAGTGCCTCAAATGAAATGCAGGGGGATAATTTAATTCTGTGGATACAGCACATCAAATCACATCTCAGAGAGAATCGCCAGAGGAGAATTACAGACAGAGATTGCTTTTTTTATCCCTTAAGACACACAACACTGCTTTGTGCTGCATTGTGTTCTTCCATAGGATGTGTACATTAGCGGAGATATCCACGCATTACTCTGTCTTCTTGACCATGTCGAGTGCCTGTTGATTGTATGTGTGTGTGTGTATGAGTGTGAGTGAGTGTGCGTATGTGTGTGTGTGTGTGTGTGTGTGTATGAGGGTGAGTTAGTGTGTTTGTGTGTATGGAGTGTGTATATGGAGCTCAGAAAATGAAATGAAGACACACACACACCAGCAATAGCTGTCAAAAAGAGTAGAAACTATGAAAGAATAAGATTTGCATACTTGGTGTAATGATCCAAAATCACTTTTAATCCAGTAAGAGTGGTGATGCTTTGGCCAAACCAAGCCTTTGTCAGAACAAAACTGGGGCCATCGTTGCATTAAGAGCATTACATCAGGTGCAGGAGTCTAACTCTTTCATATGGAACTCCACAGAAAGTGTGAGTGTGAAGTCAGACATCTGAAGGACCTGGCTCTAATGTCATTCATCAGAACAGGGAGGGAAGTACTCCATATGTTCCAGTGGCTTTTCGTAATTATTTTTGTTATTTTTGTTCATGTTCATCTGTGTATATCAGATCTCATTGTGTGGGAAGATTCAGGGACTGTATTCCTGTTTCTGTTAGTCCTGCCTAACGCCTTTCTGATGCACTGAAGTAAAGAAAATCTTTATTTAACTTAAATACAAATCTGTCAATCATCAGCGTATTGGTGTAATACCTACAGTTGGGGGTCATTGAGTATTTTTTAGGAACACCATCGATGCTGAAGGTGGGACCCCCAGACAGGAGTGAGGAGGACTCTGTTCTGACCGTCTCTCTGTCCCTGCACACTGCTCACCTGCGCGTGCTCTTCCCTCCGCAGTGCCAGCCCATTGCCGGTCACGGGTTCGTGTTGGACCAGTACAAGTGCCACTGCAAGAGGGGGTTCTACCACCCCGGCCGGCTGGCACTGAACGGCTTCAAACGTGAGTTTCACAGCAAGCCCCTCTGCCCTCACACAGCTCAACTTTAAGCATTTTACTCGGATGAACCTGTGTCTATGAAACTGACCCGAAATATCTCAACTTCACAGGTCCACAAAAGGACATTACATAAAGAAAATGTTTTCGTGATTCAAATTATTATTTAAATTATTATTATCATTTAAACAAAAAAGAATTGCTATTTATTTTCCATTTATATCACTGAATATGTTTTCTTTTTTGTCACGTTGAAGATCCCTTCGTATTCACCCTTCATTGAGAATACGTTTTATAGTATTCAGGGCACATTGGAAGCCAAAATTATAATTACCTGCACACATATACACATCACCACACACACACTCATGCACGCACACACATACAGATCTACATACATGCATGCACACACTCACACACACACACACACACACACACACTCTCACACATACAGACGCGAACACAGCCAGGCACACACACATACAGTCAAACACCTGCACACACCTGTACATGTATGCATGTGTATCACTGGCAGTTCATACAGTATGCAGTGCTTGTGATGTCGTCACTGCAGTATTCTTGCGTTGGTGATGCAGTGGTAGTAACAGTAGTAATGGAATATCACTGCAGTGTTCTTGCGTTGGTGATGCAGTAGTAGTAACAGTAGTAATGGAATATCACTGCAGTATGCTTGCGTTGGTGATGCAGTAGTAGTAACAGTAGTAATGGAATATCACTGGAGTATTCTTGCGTTGGTGATGCAGTAGTAGTAACAGTAGTAATGGAATATCACTGCAGTATGCTTGCGTTGGTGATGCAGTAGTAGTAACAGTAGTAATGGAATATCACTGCAGTGTTCTTGCGTTGGTGATGCAGTAGTAGTAACAGTAGTAATGGAATATCACTGCAGTGTTCTTGCGTTGGTGATGCAGTAGTAGTAACAGTAGTAATGGAATATCACTGCAGTGGCGCATGCCGCCATTTTGTCGCAGGTGAAAAGTTTGTGACGAGGGAAGCCTCCTCTTCCCCAGGTTCTGGAAAAACAGTTCTAGCAGGTTTAGCGATCACTTATAATCTCGTCAGTCTGTGAAGAAAAAGAGCAATGTTTCTTTTTGCTCGTATTCCGAAGTTCAGGGAGATAATATTTCCATCACCAATATCTCCATAGAGTTATTTGGGCGGGGGAAGATGAACTTATTCCCTTTATTCCCTGTTTTTACCCTGTAGCACTTTGAGATTTGGTCTCCAAATGTAAAGTGCACTACAAATAAAATGCATTATTATTATTATTATTAACTCATCATGATCGCTAAACCTGCTAGAACAATTTTTGTGACGTAAAGCTCTTATTACTTTTGTCAGTCAAAGTTATGGACAAACTTTGATTGAATCCCAGACACTTTCACCGAGCAGAGAGTTTACTGAAACAGTTAAACTGTGGGACTTACGACGGAGCCCGTGCCACAGGTTGTTGGAATGGAAGTGGAACGGTTTGGTGGTGTGGCGATGTGGCGATGTTGAGGACACACAGGAGTTATCTTTGAGTGCACAATCTACGGCGACACTCAAACACCTGAGTGCGGGCTGAAAGCGAAACGCCATGGCAACAGAGAGACGCCATCCCGTTTAGTGGCACCGATGCGTCTGGTGTCTCAGTCCAGCGGGTATACGCAGGTAATTAACTTCTGCAGCGTCTGTCCTTCCAGCTGTGGCACATCTGTACCAGTGAGGTTAATTAATGAAGTTAACTCTGTGACTGGAGTCAATTCCACCGAGACGCCAGCCAAACTAAATATCCTTCCACCGGACGGGGAACTATAATCAGCAAACTAAATATCCTTCCGTCAGACGGGGAACTATAATCGCCAACCCAAATATCCTTCCACCTGTTTTTTGAGTCCAGTGTCATTATGAAGGTGTTTCTGCTTTGGCAGAGGAGACGTATTCCTCCTAATTGTCCCATTTGCGTCATTCTGGCATTGTGGGCAATGCAGTGAGGTCACTTGGAGTTTTGCCTGTTCTTGTGAATCGATTTGAAGTGAAGGCAGACAGGAGGGCTCAGATAACCGGCTTGTGGTGTTTGTTAAACTTTGTTTTGATTTTGTAGATGAGACGAGATTAGATTAATTCTTTATTGTCCTTCTTGAAATTTGTTGCCACATTCAACAAAGTAGAGTAGACGTGTAGCAGTGTGATTAGATGTGTAGCAGTGTGTGGAGATTACATGTGTAGCAGTGTGTTTAGATATGCAGCAGTGTGTGGAGATTAGATATGCAGCAGTGTGTTTAGATTTGTAGCAGTATGTGGAGATTACATGTGTAGCAGTGTGTTTAGATTTGTAGCAGTGTGTGGAGATTACATGTGTAGCAGTGTGTTTAGATTTGTAGCAGTATGTGGAGATTACATGTGTAGCAGTGTGTTTAGATTTGTAGCAGTATGTGGAGATTACATGTGTAGCAGTGTGTTTAGATTTGTAGCAGTATGTGGAGATTACATGTGTAGCAGTGTGTTTAGATTTGTAGCAGTGTGTGGAGATTACATGTGTAGCAGTGTGTTTAGATTTGTAGCAGTATGTGGAGATTACATGTGTAGCAGTGTGTTTAGATTTGTAGCAGTGTGTGGAGATTACATGTGTAGCAGTGTGTTTAGATTTGTAGCAGTGTGTGGAGATTACATGTGTAGCAGTGTGTTTAGATTTGTAGCAGTATGTGGAGATTACATGTGTAGCAGTGTGTTTAGATTTGTAGCAGTGTGTGGAGATTACATGTGTAGCAGTGTGTTTAGATTTGTAGCAGTGTGTGGAGATTACATGTGTAGCAGTGTGTTTAGATTTGTAGCAGTGTGTGGAGATTACATGTGTAGCAGTGTGTTTAGATTTGTAGCAGTATGTGGAGATTACATGTGTAGCAGTGTGTTTAGATTTGTAGCAGTGTGTAGATTAAATGTGTAGCAGTGTGTTTAGGTTTGTGGCAGTGCATTCAGATTTTTAAGGTTGCATTTCTGCGTTTAGGTTTTGAGGAGGGCTGTCCCCTATTTGTGGGGTTTTTTCCCGCGGGGGCTAGCCCCCGCCCCCGCCCTGGAAAGCAAATGACAGCAGTGAGCGTTGAAAAGGTCCCTCTCTCTCTCTCTCTCCCTCTCCTCATCCCTCTCGCTCTCTCTACCTCCCTCTCCCCCCCTCCCTCTCTCCCTCTCTCACGGCGAGGAGGGTAATGCGATTACAGACGAGAGAGAGAGAGAGAGAGCCCCGCTCCAGAATATTCTATCTCTTTTATCCCACCACTGCTTAATGACAAACCGCCCCACCCTGGGGGAGACGTCTCTGTCACGTCCCCACAGGAGGCTGGAGATGCATTTTCCCTTTTTCTGCTCCTCCTCTTCTGCAGACGGCCTGGTCCATAAGTCGAAGCATTGACACAGGATTGTGGAGTCATAATTATTTTACATTATATACGGTCTGTAGTATAGTGTATACTTTTTCCTAAATGGCCACATCATCATTTGTTTCTAAATGGCCATGTCATATTGAGCCAACACTTCCTTATTTTTACACAGAAAAATGTCTGTCATAATACATTTCTTAAGTCTTGTAATAAGACTGTAAGCAATTATGGTTTTCTTTCAAGCAGAAAATATTAGCTTTACAAGTGAAATTGTCTTACTCCTATGCAGGCCTGGGTGAAATACAGTATGTAATTGTTTTTGTCTTATTTAGCAAAAATATATTTGTAAACGATGATGTTTTACTCAAAGTGACTGACAGTTGATTAGACTAAACTGGGGCCAATGTGGGGTTAAGGGCCTTGCTCAAGGGCCCAACAGCTGCCCTGATCTTATTGTGGCTACACTGGGGCTTGAACCACTGACCTTCCAGGTCCCAGTCAAGCACTATATCCACTCGGCTACAGGCTGCACCCAATATAAGATTTTTGGTTATCAGTTATCAGGCCCAGGAAAAGGTTCAGTAAAAAATAAATACATTTTAAAAAAGAAAAATACTCTTTTATTTCAGTTAAACAATAGATAAGTCTTTTTTATTGCTCTTTGTTGCAGTCCCAGATGCCCTGGTGCAGTGTGCGATGCTGAGACCCTGTTCTCCTCCTCCTCCATATTACAGAGATCACCTCTCCCCACGCCTCCTGGGCCAGACCGGGAATCACACCACCACTTCCCTCTGTTTCTTAATGAAGCAATTGTCTGAGAAATGTGCAATTTACATAAAAACACGATTAGAATTCACATTAAACTGCGTGCATCAATCCTCCGCATTCACGCCTGCTAACGGTGTGGGAACTGCACTATGCTCCCGCATGGTGCAGTGCATCATTTCTGCATCATAACTGCATGCTGAAGCACAAAGGTTCAGAGATTAATGCCACATCTGACCCCATCTTTATTTTTTAGTGTGGCAGGAAATGCTGTGGTCTGGTTTCCTGTTTGCAATAAAAAGGTATCCCTCCTAGAAATAGTTTTCTTAGGCAACACTGATATAATTGTTATCAAAGATTTACAACACTGGTTCTCAAATCACGGTCCTCGAGGGCTGAGAACTGCTGGTTTCCAGCCCTCCCTTTACCTGGGAGTCAGGTGTGAAGACCAGTCTGACCAATCAGTAGCACTAATTACCCGGGAGAAAAGAAAACCAGGGCTGGATTTGGATTTGAGGGCCAGATTTGATGATCCATTACATTATTGTCATTTGGCAGACACTCTTATCCAGAGCAACATACAGTTGATTAGACTAAGCAGGAGACAATCCTCCCCTGGAGCAATGCAGGGTTAAGGGCCTTGCTCAAGGGCCCAACAGGATCTTATTGTGGCTACACCGGGATTAGAACCACCGACCACTACGCTACAGGCCGCCCCTGATCCCTGACTTGCAGTTTAGCTGGATGGCAGCTTCCTGTGTACCAGTGTGTAGCTCCACCTGGATGATGCAACGGCAGCCATTTTGTGCCAGAATGCTCACCACACACCAGAGGGAGAGAGAACAATTTTTTCCTCCAATTAAATCAGAGGATGATTAGGTGGCAGGTTGAGAGAGCCAGTTTAGGAGTTTAGCCAGGACACCGGGGAACCCTCTGCTCTTTGTGAAGAGTGTCATGGGATCTGTAATGACCACAGTGAGTCAGGACCTCGGTTTAACGTCTCATTCAAAAGATGAAAGACTCTTCTTTGCAGAACCACAGCTATGTTCTCACAGGTACACTTTGCTGCAGTTTTAAAACAAAATATCCTCTGGGGGTGGTAAATAAGCTCAGATCTTTAAGGAATATGACATTACAAGCATTTTTCAAATCCTGCTGAACTACCCATCTTTACGTATGAGGTAGTCTAGTGATATGAGGTGGCTGTGTGAATTTAATTTCTGCAAACCCACTGGACCGTCCTGCTCCACTTGTTTTTATTTCATATAGTTTGCTGTATTTATGCCAAGGAGTTTGATATGTTATTGTATAAATCTGGTTTTCGAAACCAGGTAGCGAATGTGTTTCTCTGGTCCTGGTTGTTTGCAGGAGTCTGTTGCACTGGCTATGCTTAACAAAATCATTAAATTATTTTATATTTGCACCAGTTCACCTCCACACACTGTTTATGATTGTCAGGCTATTACCTGTTTCTGTTGGTTTGGTGTAGCCATTATGGTGTTCGCTCTTATCCTACAGGGGAGAGGACGCTGGCATTGACTGTTTGCCGCTTCTCCGCCTGAGCTAGATCTAACTTTCTATAGTTGATTTTACGGACCTTTTTTTTTTACAGATTATTAGTAGTTTTTAAGCGTGGTTTATTGAGCATTTTGTGCACTGAGCTTTTTGTGCGGATTTTCCTACCTGCTGCCGCCCGTCTAAACCCGCCGTTTCAGTCATCCATATTCGGATCACCTGCACTCCTGGTTTACTTCAACGTCCACCACGCTCCAGCTCATGTCTCGACCAGCGCTGTTGTGAGATATTTCCCTGGGCAGTTTTTCAGCTGTCCCCGGTGCGGGTTGGCCTCGTTGCCTGGGACCGCTACCTCCACAGTAGCCAGCCCTCCGCCAGCCGCCCTCCGCTAGCCGCCCTTCAGCCAACTAGCGGCACTGGATTGCCTGGCTGGCTAACGGGTAACCCAACCATGCTGAAATATTTCCCCTCTCAGCTGCTGGAATTTAACAACTGCACGACCCCCTCCTGCATTTCAGTTATCAAACAGCTTGGACTTCTACGCCGACTTCGTTACATGCATAGAAGCTCCCGGCAAAAGTTTGTCTACTTCCAGCCTGGTCATTCAATTCCTTCCATCTGCTCTGCTGCACGCTCTGCCGCACCTCGTACACGTCATCAGAACTTCGTCGCACCTGGATTTAGTAGCAGCACTGGAAACATAGTGAGGCTGCCTCACTCCAGGCTGCATAGAAAACGTGGAGAGGATTTCACACTGCACAGGCTGCACAGAAAAAGAGGAGTGGATTTCACAGTTCTTCGCCCCATACAGAGATTCATTACTCCTCCTACCGTCAAAATGGAATTATTGAACATTCAATCCCTCAACCTCAAATCCACTTTCATTCATGACCACATACTGGACAAAGGGTTGGACCTCATGTGCCTCACGGAGACGTGGCAACAGCCAGGGGTCTATACCACTTTAAACAAAGCTTGTCCCCCCGGTTACAAGTACATTGAAAAATCCCGTAGCACTGGCCGCGGTGGTGGCCTGGCCGTATTCCACCGTTTCGATCTGGATTTGTCCCCCCTCTCTTTGCCTAACCACTCGTCATTCGAATGCCTTGCATTTAAATGTAAACCCCCCTCCCCCACGACAATTCTGCTCATCTACCGCCCACCCAAACGAAACTCTGCCTTTATCCCAGAAATGCATGACCTTCTCACAACCCTCTGTACAACATCTGCCAATATCATCATTCTCGGAGATATAAACATTCATGTTGACACCCCCTCCTGCCACTCTGCATCTGCCTTTCTACAATTACTGGACTGCTTAAACCTCATTCAACATGTCAACGTCCCAACACACAACAGGGGGCACACATTGGATCTGGTCATCACTGACTCTGCCCCCATCAGCAATCTCCTTGTGTACGACCTGGGTGTGTCTGATCACAGGGTCATTGCACTGGAGCTGCCATTTCCACCCCCTCACACCAAGCCCAAGCGCCAAATCTCTTTCAGGAACATCAAAAACATTAACACAGACGCCTTAATTTTGGACCTCCAGCACCTCTCCTCTGCAAATTTTTCATCAGCCAGCGATTCAGTGGCTTTTTACAATAATACCCTGACCAGTCTCCTGGACCTCCACGCCCCAGTTAAAACAAGAACGGTTTCTTTCTCACGCTCAGCTCCTTGGTTCACCCGCGAGCTGTGAAAAATGAAGGCAACTGGGCGTGTCCTTGAGCGACGCCTCAAGGCCACAGGCCTCACCGTCCACAAAATGGCCTACAAAGACCATCAAAAGGCCTATTCGAAATCCCTCAGAGACGCACAGTCACAGTTTTATTCCAACTTAATTAACAATAGCCCTGGCAACTCCAAGCAGCTTTTTTCTACAATAAACCAACTACTCAAACCGCAACTTTCCACACACACAGACATCACAGAGGAACAGTGCAATAACTTCATTACCTTTTTCAGAAACAAAGTCGACACCATCCGGTCCCATCTCATCAGCCCCTCCACCCCACCTGCCCCCGCTGCCATCCCACAGCCAGGGATCTCCCAGCCTCTCTGCTGTTTCTCCAACATCACACAGCGAGAGGTTGAGGACATCATCAATACGATGAAATCCTCCACCTGTGCCCTGGACCCCGTTCCCACCGCTCTGGTTAAATCAAGCATTTGTGCCATAAGTCCCCTGATCACCAAAACCATAAACCTTTCCCTCCAGTCTGGCCACGTTCCCTCTGTTCTAAAAACTGCCATCATTACACCCCTCCTCAAAAAACCCACCTTGGACTCGGTAGTCCTTGCCAATTACAGACCAATTTCCAACCTCCCTTTCCTTTCCAAGGTCCTGGAAAAAGTGGTAGCTGCACAGCTCCAGGACCATCTCCAACTCAATAACATTGCAGAGAAGTTCCAGTCTGGCTTCCGCACCGCCCATAGCACTGAAATAGCACTAGTCAGGGTCACTAATGACCTGTTGATGGCGGCTGATGCTGGCTCCCCTTCACTCCTCATCCTGCTTGACCTAACCGCAGCATTTGACACCATTGACCATCACATCCTCCTTAACCGTCTACACTCGATCGGCCTCTCTGACTTTGCTCTGAATTGGCTCAAATCATACCTCTCTGACAGAACCGAGTACGTCTCTTTGGGAGGGAAAAAATCCCGGTCCTATCCTGTCACCTGTGGTGTCCCCCAAGGATCCGTCCTCGGCCCCGTCCTCTTCACCCTCTACTTGCTCCCCCTCGGCCGTGTCATCAGCCAGTATGGAATTTCCTTCCATTGCTATGCTGATGACACACAACTGTACCTTAAGACTGACTCACCCCCCTCTGCAGCTCCGCCGTCACCATCTCCATCATCCACACTCACTACCTGCCTGGAGGAGATAAAGGCGTGGATGAAATCAAACTTCCTACAACTCAACAGCTCCAAAACCGAGGCCATCCTAATTGGCACCCCCCATCAGATTCATTCATCCTCCATTACCAGCATCTCTTTCTCCGGTCAAGTCCTTCCCCTCTCATCCATAGTCACCAACCTGGGTGTGAAAATTGACCCCCACCTAAACTTTGAGGCCCACATTAAACACCTGTGCAAAACCTCCTTTTTCCACCTCAGGAACATTGCTTAACTCCGTCCCACACTCACCCTCCCAGATGCAGAAAAACTTGTCCACGCCTTTGTCTCCTCCAGGCTGGATTACTGTAACGCACTTCTCATCGGGAGTCCTAGCAAGAGCCTCCTGAGGCTCCAATATATCCAGAACAGCGCTGCTAGGATCCTGATGAGAGTGCGTAAGTACGACCACATCACACCGATCCTCCACTCACTTCACTGGCTCCCCATCACCTCCCGGACTGAATACAAAATATCCCTTCTGACCCATCAGTGCATCTATGGAAATGCCCCCCCCTATCTCAAAGAACTCCTCACCCCAGAACCCTCCACTCGAAACCTTCGCTCTGCCAACACCAACCGCCTCCGTCCTCACAAGACCAAGCTCTGCACCATGGGCGACCGAGCCTTCTGCTCGGCTGCTCCCCGCCTGTGGAATGCCCTCCCTGACTACCTGAGAGCACCGCAGACCACTGATGCTTTTAAAAGAGGGCTAAAAACCTACCTCTTTACTAAAGCCTTTTCTTAGTTTTTATATTTTATACATGCCATTGGGTGTTTTTTTCCCTGTTTTTACCCTGTAGCACTTTGAGATTTGGTCTCCAAATGTAAAGTGCACTATAAATAAAATGCATTATTATTATTATTATTGTAGTAAGAAATACCCTACCATCAACTAGCACAGTCACAGAAAGTCTACATGTTTAACCAATGTCAATAATTTCGGCAAGATATCGGATCAAGCATAACTTTATCCTGTTATTTCTCCGTTGTGTGCCCGCGTTCATAGATGCTGACACGCAACTGGGACCCAATCAGAGTCACACGTGTGAGCGCGGGCGAGTTGGCGCAGTGGGAACTCCTTCTGTCCCGCTTTCTCCTGTGGGGCGAGCGCAGCGTTAGTGCAGGAAAGCCGAGAGCAGGGTCTTTAATCTCAGAGCTCCCGCTAAACCGCCCCCCTCCCCACCCCTGACAGGGACGGAGAAGAGCGGGGGCCGGCAGCATGGCGGGGTGTCCCAGGGCCCCGCGAAGTGCCTGCCCTGCCGGGAGGGGTGTGGCCACTGCCGGGACGACGCCCCCTGCCACACCCAGCAGGACCCCACCCTGCGGACCGCCCTCATCTCCTGCCAGGCCCTGTGCATGCTGGGAGATCTGATCAGCATGGTGGTGGCCTACAACTTCCGCAGGAACAAGGTGAGCGGCCCTAACCCTGACCCCAACCCTAACCCTGACCCCTAACCCTCCCCAACCCTGACCCCAACCCTAACCCTGACCCCTAACCCCCCCCCAACCCTGACCCCAACCCTAACCCTAACCATGACCCATAACCCCCCCCAACCCTGACCCCTAGCCCTAACCCTGACCCCTAACCCTCCCCAACCCTGACCCCAACCCTAACCCTGACCCCTAACCCCCCCCAACCCTACTCCATATTTTCATGACACTGTATGCAACGTTTTTTTAAAGTTTTTTTTTTACATTTCATTTGACAGAGAATCAGAGCATCTGGATTGGTCCTTATCGAAGCCATTCTGTTTGGAGCCCTGCTGCTATACTTCCCAGTAAGTCTCTCCCTGCCTACTGTACTGCACTCAGTGTGTAATGCACGTACGGATGGGTGGTGAGCGTTCCGAAACAAAATGGCTGCCATGCATCATCCACTGGCTGTGGTTACGCTGAACTTTTCTTCTGCTTCAGAGAGTGAAAGTTGATGTATAAACCTTATTAATATGGTTATTAAGGCTATTATTGTAATTATTATTACCACTATTATTAAGTAGTAGTGGAGTTGGAGTAATAATAATTATCCTAATGATTATGACTTTTCCTATTATAGTAATGAGAATAATCAGTGTTCATTTCTCCCATAATGAGAGCCCATGGCAGCACGCTGAACCCAGGCTGGTTTACACTGCGATTAGTGGGCAGGCTGCAGACACACTTCCCACAGCAAACAGCCACTCCTCCACCCGATTCATTCTAACAGCTTAAATGTTCCTTCCGGGAGCCAAAAGTAGAAGTTAGGAACTCCCAATCTTTCCTTTGAGCAAGAAAACATCAGCGCATTCCTTTGTGGAAGTATGTTTCCCGAAAGCCTGACGTGTAAATGATCAACCTGTGGATCCACCTCTCCCCATCTACCACGTCTGTAACTGACCTGTGGATCCACCTCTCCCCATCTACCACGTCTGTAACTGACCTGTGGATCCACCTCTCCCCATCTGCCACGTCTGTAACTGACCTGTGGATCCACCTCTCCCCATCTGCCACGTCTGTAACTGACCTGTGGATCCACCTCTCCCCTTCTGCCACGTCTGTAACTGACCTGTGGATCCACCTCTCCCCATCTACCACGTCTGTAACTGACCTGTGGATCCACCTCTCCCCATCTACCACGTCTGTAACTGACCTGTGGATCCACCTCTCCCCTTCTGCCACGTCTGTAACTGACATAGCTTCAAACTTATGTTTGAAGGAGCGAGGATGTTCCATTTTCCATGTTCTCGACTTTTCCGTTTTCATTTCCTTTTCTTGCCTTGTCTTGCCTTGTCTTGCCTAACCAGAGACAGAAAGTCAAACAGGAGAGATGCCCTTTCTGCTCAGCGCTCAATCTCTCACTTTCAACTCCATGTCCTGTGGGCCGCAGTGTCTGCAGGCATTTACTACAACCAAGCTCTACACCACCTGATTTCACTCATGAGCCTATTATCTGAACCAAGCAGGTAAAATAATTAGTGTAGCACACGGAAGGAGCAAATACCTGCAGACACTGCGGCCCGCGGGATGAGGAGTTGAGTTGCTCTATGGAGACAAGCCAAAGAAAGTTTTTTTGTGCACTTCTCAACGACCTTGGCAGGAAGTGAAAGGCCGGTCAACAGTCCTCAGTGCATCACCCAGACCCCGTTCAGCCACGTATTGATTTAGTGATTTTGCGCAGGTAATCGGTGTAATTAACAGTTAACGAGGTCCTGGAATGCTATTGTTGATAATTAGTGTAGCTCCAGCAGATTTCCCCAGGGGGGGAGCAGTGATGAGATCTGAAGCCGTGAATCCATAACCAGAGATCATTTACCCACACAGCCACACTGCAGTGTCTGGAACATCTCTGTGCCTTTCCGGCTCCCACAGTCTGTCAGAGTCCAAATAAACACTGGACATTTTACTCTGTGCGTGATCCATACATTTACATCTAAATAAACACTGCAAATTTTACTCTGTATAATCCATACATCTACATTGATGCATGCAACCTCAAACAAGATTACCATACCATACAATTATACAAAGTTAATCATAATGGTATTAAGTATGTGCTATATTTCTATATACACACTGACTTTAGGCATCAGAATGTTTGAGTTGCTGTTGAATGATAGAATAGTATTGTTTATTGTAATTTTTTGGGATTGGGGTATAACAGGTTTGTTATAAACTAAACTCTGGTTGTTTTTGGTATATTTGCAGTGTTTCTGCTGTATTGAGCTCTGGATCTGGGTGAGGCTCATTGTAATTTTGGGGGAATGTGGATATTCTGTAGCAGAGTTTAGTGTGCAGGGCGTTTCTGCTGTATTGAGCTCTGGATCTGGGTGAGGCTCATTGTAATTTTGGGGGAATGTGGATATTCTGTAGCAGAGTTTAGTGTGCAGGGCGTTTCTGCTGTATTGAGCTCTGGATCTGGGTGAGGCTCATTGTAATTTTGGGGGAATGTGGATATTCTGTAGCAGAGTTTAGTGTGCAGGGCGTTTCTGCTGTATTGAGCTCTGGATCTGGGTGAGGCTCATTGTAATTTTGGGGGAATGTGGATATTCTGCAGCAGAGTTTAGTGTGCAGGGTGTTTCTGCTGTATTGAGCTCTGGATCTGGGTGAGGCTCATTGTAATTTTGGGGGAATGTGGATATTCTGTAGCAGAGTTTAGTGTGCAGGGCGTTTCTGCTGTATTGAGCTCTGGTTCTGGGGTCACAGCGCCCGGTCTTCCCATGCGGAGAGGCTGAGGCTCGCTGGGTCGGGTACTGTAGCAGGTCTCTGCCAGGCTGAATCTAAATAATTCTGTTCCCGGAGCCAGAACTATTTTTAACATCGGAGGCGAAGCCTGGTGAGCTGGAGCGGGGGTGCGGGGGTATGCTCGGCCCCGGGTTCCTCCGGGGGGGGGGGGGGGGGGGTGGCATGCATTTTTAATTTCAGGAGCGTGTCACAGGGAGGAGCACGGCTCCCTGCCAGGGAACCAGCCCCACGATATTACCGCCCCGGCCAGCCCCGCTCTGGGAGGGTGGGGTGAGTTGGGTGGTTGGGGCAAGGGTGGTGTGGGTTGAGGGTGGGGTGAGGTTGAGGTTGGTGAGGGTGGGGCGAGGGTGGGGTGAGTGGGTTAGGGGTGGTTGGGGCAAGGGTGGTGTGGGTTGAGGGTGGGGTGGGTTGAGGTTGAGGTTGGTGAGGGTGGGGCGAGGGTGGGGTGCAGACCTAGCGTTGGGCCCGGGGATTACCAACCCACCCCGATTCCCAGAATCCTCCTCCACACCTCCTCTCCTGCACAAAAATAACACACTTACCTCTCCTGTCCAATGACCGTTTACCACATCTGTGCTGTTTGCTGGATATAGATATCTGTGCTGTTTGCTGGATATAGATGTCTGTGCTGTTTGCTGGATATAAGCACAGACAAACATCGAGATTGAGACAGACATTGTAAAAACAAAACAGAGCAAAAATAATAATAAAAATCATCCAGTGTATTGTGCCATAATATTTATAGCTTATGCTAATTTTTATGGCTCATGCAGAAGATGTTTATTTGTTGCTTGCCTGTTAGGGAAGCACATTGACATACATTGAAATGTTGTACAATAATGTCGGATTATACCATAATATTTATAGTTTATGCTAATTTCCAATGCTTTTTGACGGCTGAAAAAACGTTTACCCTTTCATTTTTGTTTGTTGGATAGAGGCAGATAAAAACTGAAATCGATGCATTATAAAAAATAATAAAACACTGAATCAAAATATTTTACTATAACATTAATAGCTTATGCTAATTTCCTATGCATGTATAGATTAAGATGTTTACTGTTTATTTGCTATTGTTTTGATAAGGACAGATATGAAATAGATAGAATACAAAAAAATCATGAAATAATAATGAACAATAAAGCATTGTACTGTAACATTTATAGCCTCTGCTAATTTTAGAAGCATTGAAAAAGTAAAAGGAGTATGTTTGGTGAAGGTGTGGTGTAAACATTGGATTAGAGACCGTTTTATTGGTAAATTATCTATAAGACATAAATTTGTCAAGCCAATCACTCCATTTCAATATTTCCCCTCTTTTAAATATACTTTTAAGTGCCAAAGGAAGGGCAAGCTGTTGGCCCAGATTCAATCAGATCACAGACCTGTTTGTGCCTTCCCTGCAGCAACACAGAAAGGGGCCTTTACTTCCTTACATAACATCCTCAGGCTGGCTTTCCGTGGCAGAGGAGATTGTGTTGTGTGGGATAGGCTGGTTTTCATGTCCTGTGGGTTTTTCACTTGATATCGTAACATGCGTCTGCAGTATTTATTTTATGCAGTATTTACTGCATACGGTACAAGGCCCTTAACCCCGCATTGCTCCTGAAGGAATTAACCCCTGCTTAGTCTAAAATAACTGGAGTACATTGGCAGAAGGAGGTTCAGGCTAATGAGCAGCCCTACTGCAGGGTCGTGACCTTTGACCTGTGAGTGCTGCAGTCCATCTCCAGCCAGCCAGCGCTGTCACTTCCAATCTGAGAGACACGGTGAAGCGGCAGATCCTTGAGACGGCAGATCTGATTGGTTATAGCCACACATCTCCCTGAGACAGCAGATCTGATTGGCTGTAGACAATTCATTCACTGAGCTGCGATCTCCTCTCTCTTCACAATGAAGTTTTTTTAAGTGAAGAGAGAAAGAATTGGACTCCGGAGGGCTGTTATACTGATTACATTTTAAATATTTGTATTATTTTAATGAAAGAATACACCCCTTACAGCCTCTTTTGTCCCTGTGGTTCCTGTGCCTTGTGTGTTTGGGTCTGGTTCTGTGTGCAGTGGGTCTGGTACTGTATCAGGTCTGGTACTGTGTACATTGGGTCTGGTTCTGTATTGGGTCTGGTTCTGTATGCATTGGGTCTGGTACTGTGTGCATTTGGTCTGGTTCTGTGTGCATTGGGTCTGGTTCTGTGTGTATTGGTCTGGTTCTCTGTGTATTGGTCTGGTTCTCTGTGTATTGGTCTGGTTCTGTGTATCGGGTGTGGTTCTGTGTGTATTGGTCTGGTTCTGTGTATCAGGTGTGGTTCTGTGTGTATCGGGTCTGGTTCTGTGTGTATTGGTCTGGTTCTGTGTATCAGGTGTGGTTCTGTGTGTATCGGGTCTGGTTCAGTGTGTATTGGGTCTGGTTCTGTGTGTCATGCATCTTTAAAGCCGCACCAGCATCAGGCCATAAAAATACATCTGCTGATTAATTAATGTCTGCGCCGCAAGAACCTGATTTGTATCTGAAATATTTTTTGCTAAAACAAACGGGCTGCTTCCTTTGTACCCAAACTTGCTCTGCTCCCAAGACTGATCACTGTTTTCGCTTCCACTCCTGAGATCAGATTGGGGTTATTTTGGTTTATTATCATATCTTAGGTGTACCCTGTTGTGGTGGCCATGTGCTCTGACTGGTAACTAAACCGTGGGACACAGACAACACAGTTCAGTCTGTGTCTGAAATGACCTTCATAAGAATATACAATTTTCCATAAGCATGCCTGCTGATATCAGTGACAGCAAATTGGCAAATACAGTCATCGAGCACTTTATTAGGTATTTATTACACTTATTTTTTAGACTTATTGGTCTTCTACCTATTACTGTCACCTTCCCGTTAGCTTTGACCAGTCTGGCCCTTCTACTCTGTCCTCTCTCATTAACAACACGTTTCTTCCCGCTTCTTAGGATTGCTTGGTGAACTGAATTATGGGTAGTGATCATGTTACCGGATGATGAATTCCAGGGTCTTCATAGATGGGTTTGTAAATGATGCATCGATAAAATGATGCAGTCATAAATGATGCAGTCATAGACAGCTCATAGCCCTGTCCTCGGTCCTGGGTGCAGTTGGAAGCCTGGTATTCTGAGTCGCGTGTCTGCTCACATTAACACTGCAACACTGCAAACGACCTCGCGTAGAGTCCTGTACTCCCATTGGTGGAGGTGCTATGCAGAAATCGCCAGCGGGGTGTGTCGCCAAACTGCATAATCATCAAATCAGCGGTGATTCATGGAGCCTCAGCTCATTTCATACCTCATGTGTGCTGTCTGAAGGTATACGCTCTTTATTTGGGGTTCCGCCAAGTTGAAAATTGAAAAACTGATGAAATGTTAAAATGGGTTTCGGATTACTGTCAAATGCAAGACGTCACAAGACGTGAGGCGATGGGAATGAGGCGATGGCCTTTAACAGCGCGCTTTTTAACGCCCGCTTTCGGGGTCACCTCGATCAGCGCAGGAAAAGGACTGAAATAAAAATTAATGAGTTCCCCATAAATGTTAATTGCATGTAAATTCTTTTTCCTTAACTGACACAGTTTCAATGGAATTGACGCTCTCTGGCGAAAACGCAAGATAATAATGTGGAGTATATTTGGGTGTGTGTTTCAGGGATTCAGTGAGCTTATTAGGTATTTATTATGACTTATTGATCTTCTGCTGCTGTACCCAATCCACGTATTGTACGTTCAAGGTCTTCTGCAAAGCACTGTTGTAACCTGGCTATTTGCGTTCCTGTCCTGTCAGCTTTAACCAGTCTGGCCCTTCTCCTCTTATTAACATGGTGTTTTCGGCCACAGTTTTCCGAGATACTCAAAAGATCAGCAGTTTGTGAGATGCTCAACCCACCCCGTCTGGCACCAACAATCATTACATGGTCCATGTTGCTGAGATCACATTTCTTCCTCATTCTGATTTTTGGACTGAACAAAAACTGAACATCTTGACCATGTCAGATTTACATGATTGGCTGATTAAATACTTGCATTAACAAGCTGGTGTAGAGGTATACCTGTAGCCTAGTGGCTAAGGTACTTGACCGGGACCTGGAAGGCTGATGGTTCAAGCCCCGATCAGTGAGGCCTCGTCGCTTGGGGGGATTAGTCTAATCAACTGTAAGTCGCTTGTGATATAAGTGTCAGCTAAATAGCTGCAATGTAATCTGTAATGTAACAAGTAATAACATGAAACGTGTTACAGCCAAAGTTAGGCGTGCATAATGCATTTCCACTCAGAAATTCTCATTTTCACACACTCGGCCTGCCTCTTCCTGGGGAAGGTTAAAACCAACAATTGTTCCCTCGGCCTGATGACACAGCATCTAATGTGCGACGACAGTCACAAAGCAAGATGAAGTAACTTCCTCATTCAGGTCATTAATCTTCCTCGAGATACGCGGCAGCTACAAATCCCGCGGGCGAAGGACACATCCATCCCGTTAGCGCCGTGCAGGCATCGTCCTGAAACGACAGGGTCCTGTCAGCGTCGATTGGCTGTTCTCCTGGCTGAGACTTGGTGAGATATGGGGGAAGATCTGCAGCGGTTTTTCCGGAGATTTCCGACTTTTCTTTGTAAGTGGACATGCAGGAGGGTTCAATTTTGTGAGGGACGGGATTAATAGAGTGGATCCTGACCTCAGCGCACAGTCCGAGACAACGTGTCGCCGCAGTTCAGCGATGATGACATGGTGGGGCCTGGAACGAGAACTCAATTCTAGTAGGACAGTCTCTAAGGCTGGGACCAGTGTTTTTCATTTATGTTGACTGACAATTAAAAGCAAGAATTTGTCTTGTTTTTTTTCTTCACAAATGTAGTTCAGCAAGTTCAGTTGTCACTAAAACTAACCTGCCAAACTTTCAGCGGACAAAGTGTAACACTTTGATCAAATAGATAGATGTTGATTAAGTAAAGGCCAACATCTAGATATAATATTGAGACTAAGACACTGTTGATGACCAGAGCATTCAGTCATGAGTGTCTAAACTGAACTGGTTGAGGATAAAGTGGGATCCAAATTGTGATTTCTCACATATAATCATTTTATAAAATATCTGCTGAAATATGTGTGCATGTGTGAGACCATGCTGGCCAGGGATCATCAAATCTGCCTCTCTAATACAAAGCCAGCCCTGGTGCTCTTTTCTCCCGGGTAGTTAACTTAACAATTAGTGCTACTGACAGCCAGAGTCTTCACACGTGACTCCCAGGTAAAGGGAGGGTGGAAAACCAGCAGTTCTCAGCCCTCAAGGACTGTGATTTGATGATCCCTGGTGTATACTCATTCTATTTTCACCTGATTTACTACAGTAAATTAACAACTACAGTGACATGATAACCTCAGAAGCACTACTGTCTTTGCGCCTTCTCTTGGATTTTTGTGTTGAGTGTTTCTTGAAACATATTTATTTAAAATTTTTTAAAGAGAGGCTTTTTCCCTGACTGTGACACCTCACTTGTTGGCTGCAGCCTCTAACGGCCGTCCTGAGTCGTGGATATTAATTCATAGAGGGTTCACATCAGACCAGGATGAGCAGCTTCTCCCACAATTTTAGGAGCATCTCCTCGTCCCTTAAGGACAGTGTGGCCTGGACACCTCCACACCTGTGGTATCAGGTCTCTGTGAGTATTTAGGAAGGAAAGGAGAGGGAAGTGGAGTGTCTGACGGGGGATCGATAAGACCATGCGGAAAGCTCTCTGTCCCCACATCAAATTTAGGGTGAACTTTTTGTTTTTAGTTGTGGGAGCTTTTCCAATTCATGATTAAGGGGTTAGTTCACTTTCTGGGGTTTATGGGGTTTTTCTTTGTGTTCTCAGCTGGCCCAGACAGAGTTTGTGTGTGATGAAGGATATTATCTGATGTATTACTGAGTTAGTAATCCTGCTTTGTGAAACAGTGCAGTTATCCAGCTAACTCAGTAATTATGCTTTGTGAAACAGCAAAATTATCCAACTCAGTAAACCCCTTTGGCTGTAAAATAGCAGCAGGGAAATTTGGGGGTTCATGATGAAATACCCCAGAACATGAGATATATTATATTAGATGTTATTGTTTTGTAAGACCCTTAAGAGGATAGCCCTTAAGTTGCCTCCTTATAAAAGAAAAAAGCAGAAAAAAAAACAGTTACAGAAGTCTTTAATGAGCCTCGACTGAACATTGTGGCTTGCTGGTGAATCATGTCACAGCAAACTCAACATCTGTACACCTAATGAGAGCACACAATATCTCCAATAGTCCATTCTGTGTGGTGTGGGAATTTTTTTTTTTTTTTTTTTTTTACCAAGATGTATGCTTTTTTTATGTACTTTATATTGCAAGTTATGACATTTCAGTTTTCAGTGAGAGACGACTGTTTCAGAATGGCTGCTCCCTTCCCCTGTTCCCCATGGTGCAGTGTTGTTTTTCCCCTGAAGCAGAGCAGTGTGAATGAAACCGCATCCTGTTCTGGTAACGGGGGCGTTGAGCCGCTTGTCCTCCTCCTGTACCCCCCACCCCCAGCCTGTCTGCTCCACGGTTTCTCTCCCTCCGTATGCATCACTGCTCCCTGCTTCTCACTCAAACATTCATGAGGCTGTTTTCACACAGAGCGGAGAGACTGGGGACCATAACCCAGCCCCGACCAATCCGCAAACCCGGAATATCACTCCATTACCCAGCCTCGACCAATCACAACCCCGGAATATCACTTCATGACCCAGCCCTGGCCAATCACAACCCCGGAATATCACTCCATAACCCAGCCTCGACCAATCCACAAACCCGGAATATCACTTCATAACCCAGCTCCGACCAATCCACAAACCTGGAATATCACTTCATAATCACAAACCCAGAATATTATATGACCCTTATTGAAGTCTATCCAGTAACTGTACGCTTCAAAGCAGTGTGGTCACTCTGGCTGACAGCAGCGATGAGGAACTGCCTTTACACGGCACCTTTCATCACTCTGACAGTGCTGCACTGTGAAGAAGGGGTGACTTTAAAGAAGCAGACATGGGTCAAATATGCTATCGTTTTGGACTCAAATACTTCTCTGTGCTTGATAGATCTTTCCTGGAGCAATTGAGCCAACCAAGCGAGCCAGAAGGTGGGGGTTTGCACTTTGAGAGAATTTAATAGGTTCCAGTACACCAGACAAACTCAGTAAAGCGTAGAAAAATGTTTGAATCCAAAACAGTTCCGTAGTTGAGCCAGGTCTGTTGGGAAGGAGGGGTGAATCTAAATAGGCTTCACTGTGAAGGAAGCTATTACCTTACAGAAATGAAATATGTAAGGGAATAGCTTCCTTCTTTCCTGTAACTGCATTGTACATACTGTGTGTGCACTTTTGCAATAAATCATAACGAGGATAATAAAAAAAAAACTTGCAGGCATAAAGAGTAAATTTCACCTGCAGGAAAACATAGCAGCTAATATGAGCCGTATAGCAGGTCTTTTTGGGCGCAGCTATGATTAGTAAACTCTCAGTGGATCCCCATGAGGCCAAGAACAACTGCTCAAGAAGACATTTTAATTAACTCCACAGCTCCACAAACTGTAGATGTTCTCGATGGGTTTCCAAAGACGAGGCAAGAACTTGTTATTGAAAGGCTCTGGGCTCATTCAGATCACTAATTTCTCTCTTTTTTCTTGCTCTTTATCTTGATAATTTCATCATCTCAAATCACTTCGGAAGAAACACCTCAACCACCCGCACTTCACTGACAGGAAGTGTGGGGAAACTGGGCAGTTTACTGGCCGATCAATTGGAATAATCCCCTTGCGGGAGCAGCCAATCACAGTGAAACCAAGTCTCCTGACACCCACCCAGGAGATGCATGGCAGCCATTTTGCACCAGAACGCTTTTCTGCTGTGGTAATTAATTAATGACCAGCTGCTTCTGAGAAGCTAATTATGTTCTTGTGTAGGTGGGCATGAGCCCTGGACTTCCAGCCAAAGCAACCACTGACCCCCGATACCTATACTAATGTAACACACCGACATAGGCTGGATCTCAGCACAGCCAGACATGCTGAAGGAAAACAATCTCACAAACTGTATAACCTCCCTCTCCAGACAAGAGAGCATCTGGGGTCAGAATGAGATTGAATAACCCCAGTAAAACGTCAAAGTTTCTGGACCGCAGTGAAATTCACATATAACCGAAGCGGCTTGCTTCGAGAAAAACACAATTAAAATTTTGCAGTCGCTCCGCGGCGCTCGGCTTTATCAGATCAGAGCGTTTCCTTATTTGCACGTTAACAAGCGGCTGGCAGATGTTCCCGGCGACAGCGGGAGTTTGAGCCGCAGATGTTTGCTGCGGTTTTCAATCACCCAGGATTTCCGCTGCTTCCCGAATTCGTTGCGCGTCGTCAGAAAAACCGAGGTTGAAGGAGGCAGGAGCGTATTGTGCAGCGCGGCATGTTTCCGACAGGCCCTTCGCAAGGGATGTGGTCACGAGGCCTGTGAAATGCCAGGACGAGCATATACATTCATACGATGAAACTAAAGTTGAAAGTCTTCCCCACACAGCAGACTGACTCCTCATCCATACCTTTTCATCATCCATCCACTATTTATTGCATTCACTGTGTATTCAATAAACATCCTCGCCTGCATACAGGTGATGGAGTGGTCCTGAGGCCATGTCGTGGTTTGTGACCTTGTGTACGGTGAATGTGTCCTTTTTCAGGTGGGGGTTCTGTACTTCCGCCCAAGCGTTTTCCGCTGCATCCTCCTGAGGTGGGTGAGAGTCTTGGGCTTCGCCGTGGTTTACGGGACTGTGATTCTCAAACTGTACAGGTACGTTACCTGTCCTCTCTGCCCTGACTTTACTAACAGCATGTTAACTGTATGGAGGCTCTGCTTTGTGTGGATCCAACACAGGAGCATTTCTGTATTCCCTCTTGATCACTGCTCCCTCTCTTCCCATTTCATCCTACAGGGCTACAGGGGCTGTTAACCTACAAGGCAGGGCTTATTCTAGAAAAACTTGAAATTCAGAACATGAAATTCAGGAAGTGATTTGATATCGTCACACTCTGTGCTCCCCAGTGTTTTCTGTTTCCTGCCTTCTTATTGTGTCTCTTGTCCTAGTTTTTTTCTGTAGTCTTTTAATTAATTAATTCGTTTCACCAGTGTCTCGTTACCTGTTCCCTGGTGTCCCATCGTTTCTGGTGGCGTACGATGAAGCAGGATACCACGATTATGTTGCCACCTTCCCTGAATGTATCCAAGGGAAATCCAGAAACCAGCGTCCGCAAGGCCTGCTTCAGCACCTCTCCATTTCTCGCCATCCCTGGTCCCACATGCCGTTGGATTTCGTCACCGGGCTACCAGCCTCGAAAGGGATGACTGTTGTTCTCACCATTGTGGACCATTTTTCTAAGTTTGTCCACTTTGTGGGACTCCCTAAGTTCCGTCCTCCAAGGTGACTGCTAAATTTCTGTTCCTACTTGTTCGTTTTCACGGTCTCCCGCTGGAAGTTACCTCAGACAGAGGACCAAAATTCTCCAGCCAGTTCTGGACGGCATTCTGCTCATTGATCGGAGCCAAGGCCTAATTACCATCCGCCTTTCCCCCCCTGAGTAACGGCCAAACCAAGCGCGTAAACCAAGAGCTGGAGAAGAGTCTGTTTGGTGCGAAATCCCCCACTTCTTGGGTCAAGTTGCTTCCCTGGGTCGAATACGCCTATAACTCTCTTCCATGTGTCTGTCTCCGTTCACTGGCTGCCTATGCGATCAGCTGCCCCTCTTTCCGGAGAAAGAGAAAGAGGTGGAAATTCCAGCCGCACAGAGAAGAGCTCGCAGCACACTCCTGCGTCATGTTACAGAGATGAAGAGGCCCCGCTCCCTGGTACATGGTGGGGCAAATTGTTTGGTTGTTGTCCCAGGACATTCCCCTCTGCCACAAGCTTGCCCCAAGATTCATCGGTCCCTACCCCCTCTGCCATCCGACTTAACCTCCCACCTCCCCTACGCCGCATCCAACTTCAATATTGAAAGTTGGGAAACTTAACTGCTAGGCAAATCTGGGTCAGGCAAGTAAACAAACTAAAAAAAACACAATTAATAATTCACAGAAAGAGACAACAATGAAAAGTTAACCACTAAACAATTGGCTGTTAAAAGCTCAGATAAATTGAGAAGCATGTTCTAACGCAAGGAGCGGTCTGAATATGTGGCACACTTATGGCCGTTCAAACACATGGAGTTACATATCGCTAGTCAGGGAGGCTATGGAAACACAGGCTGGGTTTTGAAGTGAAGGCAGTAAGCAGGTCGGAGTCGGTTTTTGGCCCACGTGGAGACGTGGTGACATTTTGCCTGCTGGCTGTTCTTTGAAATGTCAGTGTGTTCCTCTGTTCCAGCAGGGCCTTGCTGTCTGACCGTGCCATTTTGCTGTGACAGAATCTCTGTGTAGACGGGGGTAGATTAGATGGCAGCCAGAGAAAGCCAAGCCAAGAGGAACGAGACTCCGCCTGTAGATCGATCGCCCAAGAGTTAATCGCTCGTTGCACTAGGCACATCCTGGGAGACTCAGGCCATCCAGACCCTCTGACTGCCAAGTCACCTGCTGACAGGAAACCCGCTGACAGGAAGTGAGGGGAAACCCACTCACAGGAAGTGAGGAAAAACACGCTCACAGGAAGTGAGGGGAAACATGCTCACAGGAAGTGAAGGAAACTCACTGACAGGAAGTGAGGGGAAACTGGGCAGTTCACTTGCCAATCAATTGGAATAATCCCCTTGGGGGAGCAGCCAAGCTTTTTGCAATTTTTCAGGGTGGGGCAAAGCGGGGAAATTCAGGGCAGTTTGGGACAGAAAAGACTCCCTTACACAGTATGAGAATACATTAAATTTACACTACATTAAAAAAAAAAAGCATTGTTAGGTCAGTGGTCCAATCTGTGGTCGAGCTGTGACTCACTCACACACCCACACGCTGACAGTCACAAGCTTGAGCTGACACACTCAAAGACATTCACAGCTATCAGTATGTATGAGTACAATAAGGTTCCAACTTATTTCTGCTTAGGCATACAGAACAGTTATTATTACGCCTTTCTCTGGGAAGACCCAGGGGGAATCAACAGAAGGACTGCGATGCTTTTGTGTCTGTTAAACTGTTGCAATACCAGAAACGAATTACGCACCACTCGCAAAGCAGTTTAGCAGTGAATGGAATGAGCTTGTAACTGCAATGCCAGGGACACAGCCATAGTGCAGTCTGACCGTGCATAGCAATGCAGGCTCCAGTGCAAACTAATGCAACCCAGAAGATGAAACTGGCTCAAAAGGCATCTTATGAAGGCTGATCTGATGGTTGCGGCATCAGGTTTCTTAAATAAGTGTCATATTGCACAACTACTTGGGTGTGCTTGCACAGTGATACAGCCCGGTCTATGTCAGACCGCAAGAGGGAAAAGTATCGGGGAAATTGTTACTGCACACCAAGGAGTAACTCCAGCCCCTATCTGCCAACCCAAAACTAACCTGACTAGTCTTCAAAGGTTTACCAGGTATGGGGTGGCTTTGCCCACTCAACTCTGGCAAGAAGCAGATAGCGTGCCCCCAACAGAGATTTTTACATCTCCACCCAAAGTCACCTTCAAAAACAATAAAGCAAAATAACAAAATAGTGTCCCGATGGAAGGATTTGTAATGCAGCTGGGAACAGGATCTGGTGTCACTGTACGGCGAGCAGAGGGGCAAAACAAAAGCCAAATGCACACAAAATTCACTGGGCAATCAGAATAGAAAGGGTTCAGGACAAAAATCTGCTGAACGGGAAATGGTGGTCGGGAAGTACAGGTGTGACGAGGCATCCCAAAGTAGCGGAACGGAGGGGTCTGGCTGGTGTATAGGTTCTGATTAGCTTTTGGATGTATGCTGAGGCTGAACCCTTAGCTGCCTGGTATGCGAGCACCAATGTTTCAGATTCAACGCGAGCCATAACAGGCAGCCAGTTGCGGTCAGTGAGCAGGGCGGTGATGTGAGAGTGTCTGGAGACGTGAAAGACCAGTCGAGCTGTGGTGTTCAGGATGACTTGGATGATTTAACACTGAACATTTCATCCTGTAGGGTTTGCAGCTGTTCAATAACCAGCAGTACCAACAGCACTGTACAAAGGTCTGGAATCCAAGAGCACTTTCTGCCTCTAATGATCTGGTAGGGGTATAAAAATCATGGAGAAATCTTTCTGGCACAACTTCCACCCCAGGAAGAGGCTCACAGAGCCTGAGTGGAGTTCAGTCACAGAAGAGATGCTGGAGAGAGATCAGTGCATGTACAACCAGATGCAATCCCACCCATAGATTATAAAATGGAGGGCACATTACTTGAAGTCTAATAAAGGCTAATCCATGATACATAATATGTGTAACAACACATAACTATTCATGGACTTTTTATAGCTCATGGAAAATTGTATAGCCCTATCATTATGTATGCAAAACTTTTTTACAAAACAATATTACTGCCTGCATGTATTATTGCTGTGTTATGATATTGGTAACAAGCTGTAATATGCCGTCATAACTGGTTATGGTAGGTATTATGTCATTCTCATTACAGTGTTATCATAAACAGCTTTATAACCTAGAGTCATAAACACATTAACACAATTATGCTTGGCATCTGATACACAGAGCCTGAGGGCTGAGGAATTGCTCTGTAAAAGCACACACACCACACACAGCACACGCATACACACACACACACCCACCCCTCATTAGGGGTTATCTGGGACAGTCTTATCAGTGTGAGGCAGTGCAATGACAGCTATAAAGAATGTGAATGATTTAAATTGAGCAGTAAAATGGAAAGTTTCTTCTTGTGACCATGTCTTTTCCCACGAGGCTGTCTATGTATGCAGTCTCAAAATAATACAAAATGTCTGTCGTGTTCTGCAGGTGGTTTGATCTGTAATGTTCTGCTGGGTACTGAAGGTGTTCTGCTCTGGAATGTCCTGTTCTGCACGGCTCTGAAGTTGTTCTGTAATATTCTGCAGGGTTCTGACAGTGTTCTGCTCAGGAATGTCATGTTCTGCAGGGTTCTGAAGGTGTTCTATAATGTTCTGCAGGGTTCTTAAGGTGTTCTGTAATGTTCTGCAGGGTTCTGAAGGTGTTCCTTTCGCGCTCAGCCCAGCGGATCCCCTACATGACCAGCTGTCGGGTCCTGCGCTTGTTGGCAGTCATCCTGCTGGTGGTGATCTGGTTCCTGGTCTCCTGGACCCTGTCCGTCTGCCAGAACACGGGCCGGAACCTGGCTCTGATCCATGTGGGCATCACTCCTGAGGGCCTGCAGTTCAGCATGTGTCTGCTGGACCGCTGGGACTACATGATTGCCATTGGTAGGCCCCGCCCAACACATCTCCTCCAATGCCTGAAGGCCAATGTACAGACCCCCTTTACTGAACTCAGCTTTACACCTAATCCTGCAGATTTCCCTTAGTCAAAAGCCCAAGATTCTCCCTTTAGATTTTACCCTTTACTCAATTCAACTTTACACCTAATTGAGCAAATTACCAACTTTGAAAATGCAGAGGAGGGTGCAAATTAATGAGCCTTCAAGTGAACAGTAAAGACAATGGCTTTTATGCCATCGCCATTTCAGTTGTTCAGACCACAAAGCTCCTGTAGAATTGGATTAGTGTGCACAAATAAAATCTTTGTAGTTTACTTTGTGTCCTTTATATTCTATATATTCTATATATTTTTCTTCATTTGTCAAAATATGCTCATTGTCATTGTGATCTCACTTTAAAAAAAATTTTTTTAGTCTTTAAGGCAGAAGCACTCTCTGTTCCTGCGAGTTATTTTTTTAAATCTCCTGTAATTCCTCACACAGCTGTGAGGACAGCAGGTGGTGAAACGGAACAGGATGATCCAACAAGGGGGGGGGGGGGGGGGGGGCTTTAAAGAGTTTGGGATGCAATGGGGGGGGGGTTAGAGTTTGGGGACTGGAAGAACAGAATTCATAACCAGCCTTATGATCACAGAGAAAGCGGAGCAGAACTAATACGGAACAATCTGGAAAAAAACTGCCCGTCTATATTCAGACTGGGGAGGATAATCTAAAACCACATTCAGATTATATAATTATTGACATACTTAAATATAAATATAAATATACATACTGGGCGACATGGCTCAGGCAGTGAGAGCAGTCGTCTGGCAGTCGGAGGGTTGCCGGTTCGATCCCCCGCCCAGGCTGTGTCAAAGTGTCCCTGAGCAAGACCCCTAAATGCTCCTGACGAGCTGGTCGGCACCTTGCATGGCAGCAAATCGCCGTCGGTGTGTGAGTGTGTGTATGAATGGGTGAATGAGAAGCATCAATTGTACAGCGCTTTGGATAAAGGCGCTATATAAAAATTCCAACCATAATGTCAATAGGAAAGAAAGTACATTTTACCCCACAAATGAAACTGCCTCAGTAGCAATAACTTCAGTCCCCAGCTAGCTGATTCCTTATGAGTTTTTTTTATAATGATGTAAGGTAAGCCAACTAGATAATATAAGCATTTAATTAAACGCAGATTCCATAACTTCATAATGACACAATGAAATTGGAAATGCACATTAGTGGTAGATTAGACTAAGAGTTGTTTGCAAGAACTGTTTGAGGTTTAGGAATTGAGTTCAGTCTGGGATAATGTAGAGATGGGGAATGGAGTTCAGTCTGGGATAATGTAGAGATGGGGAACAGAGTTTAATCTGGGATGATGTAGAGATGGGGAACAGAGTTTAATCTGGGATAATGTAGAGATTGGGAACAGAGTTTAATCTGGGATAATGTAGAGATGGGGAATAGAGTTTAATCTGGGATAGTGTCGGGATGGGGAACAGAGTTTAATCTGGGATAGTGTCGGGATGGGGAACAGAGTTTAATCTGGGATAATGTAGAGATTGGGAACAGAGTTTAATCTGGGATAATGTAGAGATTGGGAACAGAGTTTAATCTGGGATAATGTAGAGATTGGGAACAGAGTTTAATCTGGGATGATGTAGAGATGGGGAACAGAGTTTAATCTGGGATAATGTAGAGATTGGGAACAGAGTTTAATCTGGGATAATGTAGAGATGGGGAATAGAGTTTAATCTGGGATAGTGTCGGGATGGGGAACAGAGTTTAATCTGGGATAGTGTCGGGATGGGGAACAGAGTTTAATCTGGGATAATGTAGAGATTGGGAACAGAGTTTAATCTGGGATAATGTAGAGATTGGGAACAGAGTTTAATCTGGGATAATGTAGAGATTGGGAACAGAGTTTAATCTGGGATGATGTAGAGATGGGGAACAGAGTTTAATCTGGGATAATGTAGAGATTGGGAACAGAGTTTAATCTGGGATAATGTAGAGATTGGGAACAGAGTTTAATCTGGGATAATGTAGAGATTGGGAACAGAGTTTAATCTGGGATGATGTAGAGATGGGGAACAGAGTTTAATCTGGGATAATGTAGAGATGGGGAACAGAGTTTAATCTGGGATAGTGTCGGGATGGGGAACAGAGTTTAATCTGGGATAGTGTCGGGATGGGGAACAGAGTTCAGTCAGCTTGCCTGTGGAGAAATAAGGAACAGGAATACAGGGCATCTCCTGGATGGTTGTGGGAGTGAATATGCCTCTCGGCAGGACAGAGAGAAGGAGAGTGAGACAATGTGACAGAATGGGGTGAGCGAGGATGAAAGAGAAGAGAGAAGGTAGAAGAGACAGAGAGAGTGGGAGAGAGAGCGAGAGAGAGAAAAAGAGTGTGAGATTGGGAGAGGGAGAAGGAGAGAGCCTCTTTTCTGGGTGACAGAAGCAGTGATTCATTCTGACAGACAGCCAGGCAGAGTGGTGGAGACTGTGGAGTTAGTGTTCACAGTTAGAAAAAGAGAACGAGTGGGAGAGAGAGAGGGAGGGAGAATCGGAGTGTGAGGGAGAGCAGGAGCGAGAGGGAGAGAGGGAATGGAGGAGATGGAGTGACAGGGAGCGAGAGAGGGAGTAGATGAGAGGGAGAGCGAGGGAATGGATAAGAGGGATGGAATGGGAGAGAGTAGGAGTGGAAAAGAGAGGGAGAGGGAATGAGAGGGAGAGAGAGAGTGAGGGAATGAGAGGGAGAGAGAGAGTGAGGGAATGAGAGGGAGAGAGGGAGAGGTAGAGTGTGGAGGAGGCAGTGGAACAGCGCGACCTGAGGTGGGAAGGCGAGAGGATCTCACCGTGTTTCCCGCCTTTTTTTAACCATGCGTGGCAGCAGGCTCTGAAATAATCACTCAATCAAAGCTGCGTTTGGCATGTGTGTGACTTTAACCGACTGCACATTTGTATTTTGAGGTTTAGTATAAAAACCACTCACATTCTGCTGTTGAAACATTCATGATCATAAAGATCCATATGATTCAGTGCGTTCCACCTGAAGGCAGTGCACATATAATTGTGTGTATTTATTATGTTCATGTATAATAGATCTGGTTCAAATACATAATTGTCTGTTATTGGTCTTGGTCAAACATTTGAAAAAACTGTAATTGGACCACTGTCCAAATGCATGTATAATCTGTAACACTGTGATAGTATTATTGGTGTAATCACTGTGCCCCTGTGTTTCCCCCATTCAGCTGAGTTCCTGTTCCTCCTCTGGGGCGTGTATCTCTGCTACGCCGTGAGGACCGTGCCCTCGGCCTTCCATGAGCCGCGATACCTCGCCGTCGCCATCTACAACGAGCTGGTCATCTCTGCCATCTTCCACATCATCAGGTGAGCTGGTCATCTCCACCATTTTACACATCATCAGGTGAGCTGGTCATCTCTGCCATCTTCCACATCATCAGGTGAGCTGGTCATCTCTGCCATCTTCCACATCATCAGGTGAGCTGGTCATCTCCACCATTTTACACATCATCAGGTGAGCTGGTCATCTCCACCATTTTACACATCATCAGGTGAGCTGGTCATCTCCACCATTTTACACATCATCAGGTGAGCTGGTCATCTCCACCATTTTACACATCATCAGATGAGCTGGTCATCTCCGCCATCTTCCACATCATCAGGTGAGCTGGTCATCTCCGCCATCTTCCACATCATCAGGTGAGCTGGTCATCTCCGCCATCTTCCACATCATCAGGTGAGCTGGTCATCTCCACCATTTTACACATCATCAGGTGAGCTGGTCATCTCCACCATTTTACACATCATCAGGTGAGCTGGTCATCTCCGCCATCTTCCACATCATCAGGTGAGCTGGTCATCTCTGCCATCTTCCACATCATCAGGTGAGCTGGTCATCTCTGCCATCTTCCACATCATCAGGTGATTTTACACATCCTCAAGAAAACAGTGAATATTATTATTATTACTATTATTACTCATTGTAGTTGTTGGCTAATCATTCAGTTGACATTCCGATGACATATTTGGTTGTCGGTACCAGTTACTCCAGTTACTCCAGACAGATAATCCAGTCTGAAAGTACAGTGAATGGTTGAAGTTATTAGAGGGATTAAAGCTTCAGCAGTCCTTCTCTAGCATAAAGCCAGCATTAACACATCTTCCTCCACGGTTAGTCGGCTGACGGTTAAAGCGCGTCCCCTCCCAGAGACGGTAATTAGGTGCGTCTTCGCCCTGCTTATTTTCACACACCCAGGATGTTTTTACGGAGCCAGGCGGCTGCAGCTCAGTTTAGCTGTGATTGTGTCTGGCTGTGTTCTTTAAATAGAGTCTGTGAGGCACCCAGGCTACGGTTTCAGCAGCGGGGCTCAATGTTGTCTTTTTTTTCTTTTCTGAAACTGGCGGTGAAAGCATTGTCGAGGAAGCAAGGATTAATTCAAATGAGTTTAAAACACCTCACTTAGCCAACATGTAAAATGTTTATTTGATTTAAATTTGGTCATTATTATCAAAGATATGAAGTATTAATTGAATTGCCAAATTCAGGCTAGGTAACCAGTTGGATCAACCTTTATCAAAGGACTTGGATGCTAACTTCCAATTCAACCCAAAAAGTTAAAAAGCCAGGTCTGTTGCAAAGTATGGGATCTGATAGCAGGATGTCAGCATGAGGTCTGCTAGGCCACCCCCATTGAGACAGACATACACACGCACGCAGGCACACACACATAGCCGACCCCCCCAGGTTCTGATTCTCCGTACCTTATCTCTAGACCAGGCCTGGTCTTTTGAAGTTCCCTATGGCCCAATGGTGAATTAGTTTTATCAGAGCCTACTGAGATCAGAGCCTCGGAGTCCATCGGCGTGACCACACTCTCCCCAGGATGGCTGTGGGTCAGGAGCAGCGGTCTCCTCTGCGTTTATGGTTGTGAAAATGTCAGCTTGAGGTTCTTCGGGTTTTCTTACCGTCACAAAAGCAGAAGGCTGCCCCCCCCCCCCCCCTACAGGGCCAGGAACACAGAACCAGGGAGTGCTGCTGCTAAATGCCTGTAAAATATCTCTAAAAAGGGCTAGGGGGCTACACAAAATTGGATTGAATTGAATACTGCCTCCATTCTAAACACTCCACCCGGTTCATCCCCTATGACAATCAGCCACTGCAGAGTTGGGCTGCTCCACAGTACTAGATACACGTTTCAGTTCTATACCACATATCAGTTCTATACCACATATACCACATTTCAGTTCTATGCCACATTTCAGTTATATACCACATTTCAGTTCTATACCACATTTCAGTTTTATACCACATATCAGTTTCTCTGCCCTCCCCAGATTTATTCCCATCGGAGAGTTTTGGTTTTTTTGCTTCACATGCTTGCTATTTTGTGGGTCCTGGTCTGGCGTTTGCTCTTCAGCTACTCCGTAGAGCATCTTTGTGACAGTCATCAGTAAAAAGTGCAATAGAAATAAAATTGAATTGAATAGAAGAGCACCATTAACCATTAGACCAGGACTATTCAACAGAGAGGTGGGAGGGAGGGAGGAAAGGAGAGAGAGGGAATGAAGGAGGTAAGAGAAAGGAAGGATGACATGTAGAAGGAGAGAGAAAGGGACAAGGAGATGAACAAAAGAGGAGAGCGAGAGAAAAGGAAAGGAGACAGAGGGTTTTGATTGGATCATATTTGTTTTCCCTCATAAAAATCTAGAGCAGCTGCTCATTGAAGCTCATTAAAAAGTAATTACAACAAAGACAAAGAGGATATGAAGTTTTTGTACTGTACATACAGTAATTATCACCACTAAGTATTGAGCTGAGAGCTATTATAGAGAAAAAAAAAGAGATATAAAATACCCCAATGGCTGCACAATGTATGAATGCAAAATAAGACGAATACTTCATAGTGAAAGAACCGTACTGTAGATAGGCTATGTCTAGGATAGGTACAGTGCTGTGGAAAAAAGTATTTGGTGTATTGGAACCTATACAATTACATTACATTGAATGTTATTTAGCAGACGCTTTTAACCAAAGCGACATACAAAACACTGCATATCAAGGTCATACAACAAACAACCGAACACACCAGATAAGGTACAATTCACATAGGATTGGTTGTACGGCCATGAACATATCCAGTACACAAGGTACGTAGGACAAGTCTGTAACTACCATATCGAGACAACTACAGGAGAACTACAGGACTTCAGTACTACTTCAGGAACTACAGTACCATGGACAAATTCAAATTCATAAATCCTAGATTAATGTACAATATACATGGTATAGAAAAAACAAGCTTGTTCTGGGAGCTTTTGGTCTGTAGGTGGCAAGATACGTCTCACGCTGTGGATACTGTCACAAGTAATTTTGAGATCACAACATTACCTGGTCCGGGTGTTCAGTCATATACTCTCTCTGGTTTGGCTCCATTGGTCCAAATGATACACATAAAATTCAGTCAAGTTTGATGTAACTGTTTTGTTCTTAAAAATGACTGCTTGGTAAGATTTTACTGTATTAAGTTTTCATTGACAATTTTTCACAATAATCCATATTTCCTGACTGCCCTGCCTACATTATTGATGGTGTTGTCTCTGTCTTGATTTATTTAATATATCATGAACACATCAACCATCATACGCTGTTCTGGATGAAAGCATCCATCAAATAAATAACACGTATCCTCTGAATAAATTATAACTCTTCTCATCTAAATAGACTTTGTTGGATTAAGGGTGACATATCTCCCTTCTTCATTAACCAAAGGTTCAGCTTGATGTGAAGCATAATGAAAAATGAACTTAATGAGTAGACTTGTCACCTGCCCGCTATTCTAATGTTACTGGGGTGGAGGGTCGTGTCTCTGGTATCTATGGCAACTGGGGGCAGTTATAAGAGCAATGCTTTACGGCAGTTAGGGTCACCGTCTCACTGCCCCTCCCTGTATGGATTTCACCACATTCCCACTTCACTTACAGCATCAGACGCATCGTCTCTCTGGGGCTGTGTCATAATATCGGCCAGAATCTTAGTTTATTAGCTGATAAGACTGTAAAATGAAATTGGTGCTATCGGCCAATATTGAGCGAGCAGGCTTCATTATTTATCCCACAAGAAAATGTTGTTGAAATAGGCAGTTTTTTTCCCCCTTCATCTAATATCCCCCTATGCGCTAATTTGTTCAGTTATTGTGCAGTTTGTACAATATTTGAATATTTAGTGGATGAATTTCAGTCACTCAGTGGACGCCCCCCTCGGCTGGGCTCCTGCCCATATAAAAGATCCCTTTCCCCGCTTCGTCTGGGACCTCACAGATGACAACCGCACTTCTGCGGTGTCAACACGGTGTCAACGGGTGACATCACAGAAAGTACTGCAGAGCATCTAATGTGGTGATACGGGTTTGCATTTGACTCCTGTGCTGATTGGCTACTCTTCTTTCCCAAGGTTCACTCTGGCTCCTGCGCTGCACCCTGATTGGATGCTGATGCTGGTGTTTGCCCACACCCACCTGACCGTGACCATCACTCTGGGGCTGCTGCTCATACCCAAGGTACCCCCCCAACACGTGATGGTGTCAGATGATAAGCTCGTTAGTGAGGCTCGGTGGTGTAGCGCACGGTCGGTGCACATGCTTGCAGACACTGTGCGGGTTGAGCAGCACTCTTCATACCATGTACCACCCAAGTGGCCTAGTAATAGTAATAATAATATTAATGTCCTGTGCAGTTCTTGTTTACAGGGACCCACACGCGGGATGACATCGCCACCGAGGCCTATGAGGATGAGCTGGATATGGGCCGATCGGGGTCCTACCTCAACAGCAGCATCACGTCGGCCTGGAGCGAACACAGCCTGGACCCCGAGGACATCCGGGTGGGTGTATGCCATCCTTATCCCCCTTTAGCCAAGGCTATCCCTTTTAGCCAAGGCTATCCCCCTTTAGCTAAGGCTATTTTCCAAGGCTATCCCCTTTAACCAAGGCTCTTCGCCAAGGCTATCCTCTTTAGCCAAGGCTATTTGCAAGGCTATCCTTTAGCTTATGCCATTGACCTTTACCGTAAGACTAGGTAGCAGGGTGTACATCCATGTCAATCCTCTTTAGCATAAGGCTATGAAAAAACATAATCAAAATGTACAATTGTAGGAAAGAAGGCATGTTTGGTGTATTGGTGCTATTATTGGTGATGGTAATGGGGCATTAGTATTGGTGACATTAGTTATTTAAATATTGTGAAATTTAATTAGCTAGGGTGTGCATTCCTTAATGTCATGTACAGCTTGCATGGGGTTTGCATAGTCCTTGCTAAATAACTGAAGGAATTAAGTAAATGCTGTTCAAATGGTGATCTTAATCACCCCTTGTTTGACCTGTTCCGTTTGCCCTTACATCCCCCCAGGAGGAGCTGAAGAAGCTGTACTCCCAGCTGGAGGTCTACAAGCGGAAGAAGATGTTGGCCAACAACCCCCACCTGCAGAAGAAGAGGAGCTCCAAGAAGGGCCTGGGGCGCTCACTCATGAGGCGGATCACCGAGATCCCCGAAACGGTGAGCCGGCAGTGCAGCAGGGAGGACAAGGACCACCAGGGGGAGCACGGGGGCACCCGAAACAGCATCTGCACCCTGCGCCGGAACCCCTTCGACCCCTCCCACGCCTCCAAGCACAAGGTCTTCTCGCTCCAGAAGTCCCACAGTAGCTACGACCACGTTCGGGACCAGGGCGAGGACAAGATGGCCGCCGACGCGGACAAGATGGAGGCCTCGACCACCGAGAGCTCGCTGCTGGACCCCCTGGCGGGACAGCCGCTGCAGAGGAAGGAGGATGGAGGAGGAGGCGGGGGCGAGGAGAAGGCCGAGGGCGAGTCGACGGAATCGGTGCCGCTGGTGTGCAAGTCGGCCAGCGCTCACAACCTGACCGCGGAGAAGAAGCCGGCACAGCTGCGGACCTCCATGCTGCAGAAGTCCCTGAGCGTGATCGCCAGCGCCCGCGGGAAGACCCTTGGCCTGACTGGGAAGATCCACGGCGTCGGGGAGGACGGCCGGAAGAGCCACCACCACAGGGCGAAGGACTCCAGCAAGGGCTGCCCCGAGCCGGCCGAGACGCCGCAACGCTACCCCAAGATGCCAGTCAGCCAGTCGGTGGAGTACAAGCAGACGGCCAGCAAGGTGGGCATCATGAAGCCGCAGGTGAGCGGCAGCCAGCCGTCCATTTGCTCCGAGCCAGGCAGGAGCAAGGAGCTGTACGACCTGTCCGAGGTGTGCCCCTGGGAGCTGGAGGACCTGCCCACACCGTCTGAGGGCAAGGTGCAGAAGCACGTGTCTATCGCGCCTGGCGAGACCACAACGGTCCATGGGACCACCGTCAAGGGAAGGCCGGGGGCGAAGCAGAGAGGGTCAGACCACCAGTCGCCATCGTCTAGCAGCCGGAGGCCCCACCAGCGCCCGCTCGAGAGGCTGAACATCTGCCCCTGGGAGGAGGAGGAGGAGGGCGTGGTGGAGGGGGGGCCCAAGCCTCAATCGCCCCGGAGCCGTAGTGACAAGGGGCCGCAGAGACCGGAGATGTGTCTGTGGGGTCCCGGTGCGCCTCCGGGGGGGGCAAAGGTACTGGAGGGGGGGCTGTCCCCCGATAGAAGCCGCCGGAAGAAGAGCGTGACCCCCACGGAGGGGAAGGAGAAGGTCCTGCACTCGGATCACTCCAAATCCACCGGCAGCCTCCTGCAGCCCCCCGGCCTGCGGGTGGACATCTGCCCCTGGGACTACGACACCCCGCCGTCCTCCCCCAACGCCGACCGAGCCGCCACTCACGCCCCCCGGGCCAACGACTCCTCCCACCCCAAAAGGAAGGGCAGCGGGGCTTCTGCCAAGACCCTGGAGAGAGAGAAAGGGAGGGACAAGGATGACGGCCGGCGAAGGTCCAAGAGCAAGGAGAAGAGCTTGTCTGGAAAATCCACAGAGAAGCGTCGTGTCAGCCAGTCCAAAATGGCGGACGGATGCCCCTGCGATGGCGGGGGTGGAGGTCAGGGCGACTGCAGAGCTGACCGGCGGAAAAGCTCAAGCAGTGAAGCAGGGTCAGCCTATAGCAAGCAGGCGGAAATCAGCCCCAGGGATTTTGAGAGCATACCCGACAGCAGAAGCACTAAACAGAGGCCGCCCAGTCTGAAAGCAGGGGTCCCTGCCAACGCCAAAATGGCAGATGTTTGTCCATGGGACTTTGAAGACAAAATGTTGGGGAAGAATGCATGACACTTGTCCCATGATAGGACTTATCAGAAGATTTAGTTTTCACTAAATATTTTATAAACATGGTACACAAATCCCTAAAATGTTAACTGACATTTAAACTAAAGGTTACTTGGTGGAAAAGAACAGAAGACAGATTTTGCACAAGTTGCCTTTTTTTTTTTATGTTCCCCTAATCTTTCCCTGTGTTCTGAAGAAAAGCAAGAAGCTAAATCGTTTTGAAAATAAGCATTCCAGATTTCTGCAAAGGATTAGCTAAATTGAGATGGTCGGTTGTTATAAAAAAAACAATTATGCAACTCTTAGTCACTTTATCTACAGCGAAGGGATATATCAACAAATCTGCACACCCTGGCACATTTTTTAAATATAGTTTTGTTCAGACTTTAAGCTACATCGCCACATTCAAGTCAATCACATACGGCAGACCGCAAAGTACGCGTGCAACGCTGGTCATGTGCTAGCTGGACGAAAAATAAACGAATGCCTTAATGCAGTCTCTACGGATGAATACCTGCACTCGGTGGCTGCACGGGACTCAAACAGCTGAAAAGAAAATGAAATAGTGCAGCTGCTGCTGGAGATGGCGAATGAACGCGCGGTCTCCGTTCGTATGAACACGCGGTCTCCGTTCGTATGAACGCGCGGTCTCCGTTCGTATGAACGCGCGGTCCCCGTTCCTATGAACGCGCGGTCCCCATTCATACGAACGCGCGGTCCCCGTTCGTACGAACGCGCGGTCCCCGTTCGTACGAACGCGCGGTCCCCGTTCGTACGAACGCGCAGTTTTTCTTTCCCCTATGTTGGGGAGCAGGCGGAGTTCATATTCCCAAAAATAAAACGGTAGAAGAAATAAGATCGCCATGATGAGGCGCGGTTCAATATGCTGCTGCAGATCAGTTACTTTATCACCAGTCTCACGTTCTGCACATCTCTGCATGTTTCTGAGGTTTCAAAAAAGTAAATAAAATCCGGGGGGCCTTTCTTATCGATGCACTTTCCTGGTTTCATCGGACAGTGTGCGGTGTGAAATTGGTTGGTACTTTAGACAGCCGTTCCCAACCCTGATCCTGAGGCACCACGTGTAAGCTAAGTTTTATTTCAGCCAATGGGAATTAAGGTGACAGAAAGCACTTCTTCCATAATTATATGTGCTTGAACAGATGGACACAATGGGCTCTTTCCAATCAGTTATTTTTCACCCCCCGTCTCCTTGTCCTTTGCCTGATGCGGAAATCGACTGAGGTTCGCCACCTTTAAGGAAATTCCAGTTTGTTCAATTCTAAAGGCCCAAGAGCTATAAGTAGAAGTTAGGAGGCTCTCCCGATAGGTGGAAGTAGGAAAAGGAGCCAGGAAAGGAATAAGGAGGTGAAAAATAAGTGATTGCAAAGAGCCCATGTTCCTTCATCTCATTACCTTTTTCGTCTTCATTTTCCAAACATGGTTTAATTTTAATGACCAGGTGTACACGCTGGTCACTGACATTCCAAAATGGTCATTAATAACTTAGCTGACAGCTGTAGGTCTGCCAATTAATTTATTACGCAATGCAACTTCTATGGTGTGCCACCACCAACACGTTACTTAAGAAAGCATTCGTTGCCTGAGGTATGATCAAACCCAAACTATTAAATATTTGTTGAGTCCGTTTCTGACACATTGTGCCATAAATAGGGATCCCTCATCCCTTGTTACACATTAATGGTCTCAATTTAAGCGATTATTAGCCATTGCTAATTCATTGATAATTGAGTTGCAATGAAGGCTTGAACAGACATCGGCAATCACAGAGGTACTCTTGGACAGGGCTGAGAACTGCTGTTTTAGGGGAAGGAATGTTGCCAAAGGATCACTCATGACTGTGGAGAGGTGAGACCACCATTGCTGATTGCTTCTTTTCTACAGGAAGATGTGTTCAATATCCAACAGTCAGAACTCTTTTTATATGCTTGCATTATATTTATAAAACATAAACACACTCATGCATTTCAATATGTTGTGTGTGCATTAAAACACTGCCACTCCAAATAAGTAAGAAGCATGTGACATTTTTTGCCATTTGTTTTTCTTTGCAGCCAAAACAAAAAGCAATTTTCTGTGACGGCTTCTCTTTCTTTGGACAAGGAATTAATAGTACAATCAAAATGCCAAATTCCCATTTGTCTTCTCAAAAGTAAATGTTGATGTCTTGTTTGCTAGTGTAATTGGGGTGTCGGTTACTCGTTCGATGGCATTTTCCCAGATATTACACACGGGTTTCTGTCTCTGCTTTCCGTGAAGAAGACACAGTGGTCATAGCTTAGCGAAAATAACAGGATGCGTATGTGCTTGCAGACTTCACCTATAAAAATGTGTGCAATGTGTTTCATAGCGGGGGTTTTCTTTTGCATTTGGAAGGCATTCACCTGTGATGTACTTTATATTATTTTGTGTATTAATATGATACTGGGGAGATGAAATGCATGTTTATTTTCTTCCACCGAACTTATTGCCTAAAAACCATTAGGAACAACTTCCATTCAGTCGTGAGGAATTAGCAAATGCATATTGCTGGCACTGAAATAATTTGTTATTTATGTATTTGTTTAATAGTGTTGCACATATTTATTACACCCAGTATCATATTACATATGGAATATCAGCATGAGATCCCCAGTTGATTTACAGAAAGTGACGGCAAAACTGATTTATTTTTAAAGGTAACATTATGAAAATGCAATAAATGTTTATGTATGAAAAAAAAAAAAAAAAAAGTTTATATCAAAAATATCAAACTGTCTTCTATTGAAAATGTGTATGTTTTACAATATATGCCACAATATATACATTAAAATCCATGATGGTGGCAGTATATTTGTTCTGAAACTGTGGTCTCGTCACTCGTCCCGACTGAAAGCCCTCGTGCAGAACCAGCTGCTGAGCACCAGCCCAGTGTAACGCAGAGCGAAACCTCACAGGCTGAGCAGGGCCGGACGCGGACACCAATTAGTGGGGAAACTGTCCGGCAGACTGCCAGAGTGGCGGAGTCTGCCACTGCCAGAGTCTGGAAGCACTGCTGACGATCCGGAATCCGGGGAACCTGGGAAACCCACCTCCTCTGTGAATAGGCTCAGAAAAAAGCAAATAGATCTGAATTGATTTGACTTTGGCTTTGCCACTTTAACACAGATAGTGCTGAAGGATACTGGTCATGATCAGAGGGCCCTATGAGACCAGAGATGATTTGCGACACACTCACACACGCACGCACGCACGCACGCACGCACGCACACTCACACACGACTGCATACACATGCGCATGCACACACACACACACGCGCACACACACACACGACTGCACGCGCGCGCACACACACACATACACACGCACAACTGCATACACATGCGCACACACACACACACACACACACACGACTGCACACGCACAACTGCATACACATGCGCACGCGCACACACACACACGACTGCACGCTCGCGCGCACACACATACACACGCACAACTGCATACACATGCGCGCGCACACACACACACACACACACACACACACACACGACTGCACGCGCACACACACACACATACGCACATGCACAACTGCATACACACACACACACACACACACACACACTATATGGCCCCTATCTTGCTTAATATGGAGTCGTATATTTTTATACAGTCAAATCTTTTGAAAATGGTTATGCTTTATCTATGAAATATTTACATCACATTACATTTTTACCTACCCATATACATTTAAAAATCACCATTCCAGCATCCATAATGCATGATTCTTCTGTATCCTTTCAGTAGTTTTAGTCGTAAAAACATACAAATGGATTTTAACCTTTTGTTTTAAGACTATATAGTTTTGCATGACATTATTACAGAAGATAATCTATGTCTTCACAACAATATTCTGCAATGTGTGAGGTCGCAGGGGCTTGTTCTCGTGCGATCGTCTTCGGTTATGAACACCTCGGCCAAGCCCCAGACCTACCACCCACTGTTAGACCCTCCACCCACTGTTAGAGCCTCCACCCACTGACTCCAGACCCTCCACCCACTGTTAGAGCTGAACCACTGACTCCAGACCCTCCACCCACTGTTAGAGCCTCCACCCACTGTTAGACCCTCTACCCACTCACTCCAGAACCTCCACCCACTGTTAGAGCTGAACCACTCACTCCAGACCCTCCACCCACTGTTAGAGCCTCCACCCACTCACTTAAGACCCTCCACCCACTGTAAGACCCTCCACCCACTGTTAGACCCTCCACCCACTGTTAGAGCTGAACCACTCACTCCAGACCTACTGTGGAGTGAGGTTTCATCCCCCTGTGTCCCACAGCTAATGGCTACTGTAACGTTAACAGTGACAAGGCCTACCTGCTGTTACCCCCAGCAACAATAGCCTGGCTGCTATTGGCCAATGAGCAATACATTTCCACCAATCGCCATTCACATCCTCAAGCAAACCGGTCACCTGTTACAGCAACTTCCGAGATGTGCGCACCCTGGATTCAGCGTTGTGTTGTTCAACTTCTCACACGTAATGGAGTCTTCGGCTATCTCTCGTGTTCAGAGTTATTGCCACATGCACTCTTGATGTTTTGGCAGTTAAAGCAGTATCTCCGCTCTCTCCATAATCTATCACTCTTAATAATCTCCCATACTGACAGTATTTTCTCTGATGGCAAGAATAATTTCCAATGCCACGCAGAGGAAAATTCAGCCGTTTGGCCTGACTGATCAGATCAATGTTGTATCAGCTCGGGGCGGTGGGCGGACTGTGACATACACCGGTTCAGATTAGCACTGCTTTTTTTTTGTGCCACTGAATTTCAAGGTCGTTAAACGCAATGCGCTCTGGGAACTCCTCTACGTTGCTGGAGGGATTCTTCACCTCGTCTGTTCCTGTGGCCCGACGTGGCCCATGTTCACGGCTCTGGTGACGTGTGCATGACATCATGAGTAGGACTGGTGTATTCACTGCCCTGTTAAACCCGCATCTCCCACGGTTACGGTCTGCATGGTAAGAAGAGGCTCCTCGCCCAAGTTAAGCTCGTCACGGGGCAGACAGGCTGCTGCATCCACGTGGAGGTCTTTGGTCGATTTATATCGTGTCATATTGTGATCGCATGTAAACAACACACCTCCTCTGCAATAAACATTTTTATCAAACTCAAACCTTCTGTGGAGCTCGGTCATTGACTGACATGTAGCACACCGGTTTTATGTTTGGCAAGATGTGTGGCTAGATATAATTCTTCCATGTTTCATTCTGACATATTTATTCCAATTTTCATTATTTTTATTTTTTATTCATTTAAACAGCACTATCTTGTGGTTATATTTATAATACCCTGTAGTAAACAGGGCCTCTGGGGCCAGGGCCGGGGGCGGCCTGTAGCGTAGTGGTTAAGGTAAATGACTGGGACACACAAGGTCGGCAGTTCGATCCCCGGTGTAGCCACAATACAATCCGCACAGCCGCTGCGATTGTCTCCTGCTTAGTCTAATCAACTGTACGTCGCTCTGGATGAGAGCGTCTGCCAAATGCCATTAATGTAATGTAATGGGTACAGGGCCTCTCAGGCTGGGCTGGTCTAACAGCCCATGAAAGGCTCCTTCCTACTATGCAGTCTGTGTGTGCTGGCTCATGGGTGCAGCCGTCTATCGAGCCGGTTCCAGTCCTACTGAACACTGAGGGACTGACACATGCGGGACCATGTGAGAGGCAGCCAGATCGGCCTTCTTCGTTCGTGCGTCTCATTTCCTGGTCGTGCTGAGAGACGGTGCTCTCTAGCGCCACTGCGGGTGGCTCCAGTATAGGCCATTCAGACCCGTTTTCAATGTAAAGTCTACGGCAAAATTGCAGTCAAAATACAAAGTCAAGGGTGTCTCGGTGGCGCAGCCTGTAGAGCACTGACCGCATGCTCATTGCGAGCCGCGACGTCGGTGGTTTGAATCCGACCGTCCGACATTTGTCTTCCCCTCTCTCTCGCTCCCATTCTTCCTGTCTCTCTATACTATATACTGTCCAATAAAGCTGAAAAAGGCCTAAAAAATCTAAAAAATAAAAATAAAAAAAATTACAAAGTCAAAAATGTTTTCCCACAAGAAAATTTTTTGGAAAACACTGTTGTTTTTTCTTCATCGAATGCCTCCCCATGTGTTGATTTTTTAGTTGCTGAGTTATTGTGTAACAAGGACAATCCAGCAATACCTCAGGGACAGATTAGGTCACTCTCTCTCACACGCTTCACACGCTCAGTGGCTTCCCTACTGCGCTGTCGCTGGCTCCAAACAGTACAACATACAACAGCTCCAGTAACCCAGACTTCAGAACACTTTTCACGAGCCCATGGATAGTCGCAGGGTGACATAACAGGCACTTAGTCAACATTTTGGTATGAGGTGACCCACCCAAAGGACCACAAACAAAAAGCAGACAGCCAATCACAATCAGATGCACAGGAAGCATGCGAGATAGACGATTAAGTACTCTTTAACATTCAGAATGACATAAGATTGCATTCCATGCAGTGAACCGCCATCGGAGGTTTTTGTAAGCTTGTGTTTAGAAACTATGTAAATAAAGTTTTACTCACAGTGTATGACGGGTGGGAACAGGTGAAGACCTATCGACTGGGCACATGTAATAAGGACGACAGCCCTTGGAAATAACCTCCTCAGAGCGGGTTATGAATATTACTGGAGGACAGTGCAGGTCAGGCCCCCTACCCTAAGCATGACTACCTGGAACATCGCAGAGTCAGTTTAGATTAGCAAAACAGGATGTCCCGATAATTAGAGAGGCAACGCTCAGTAGAAAAACCACTGTGGGTGTTTGCTGTGACACAGAGCTAGGCTGTGGCACAGGCAGACACAGGAGCCTTGTGTTTCCACAACCCCGATTAATACCTGTAGTTAGACACATTATGTTGTTATTAAACACTCATTTGTCTGAACTAGAACAAAATGTAAAAAAATTGTTAAATAAATAAATCAAATAAAAACTTTTGAAATGGTTACTTTGAAAACTTTGTTGAACAGACTGGAAACACGGACTGGTACTCTGCCATTACAATGACTTCATGAATGGGCAGACATCCATCATTAACAGCTCTATGCCAATATATTAGCTCTCTTTATATTAGCACTGTGCGTGTACTGAATCAAACAAAAAGCACTCGCGCTCATTTGCATACCAATAGCGGCTCTATCCTGACTCACCCAATGAAAGCAGACATTAGCATTTCAATTCATGCCCATTCTGCTGCAGTGACCGTTTGTAGCCTACATTAACTCCATCATATCTGTCTGTAGCCTGTGTTAACTCCCTCATATCTCTGTCTGTAGCCTGTGTTAACTCCCTCATATCTGACTGTAGCCTGTGTTAACTCCCTCATATCTGTCTGTAGCCTGTGTTAACTCCCTCATATCTGTCTGTAGCCTGTGTTAACTCGCTCATATCTGTCTGTAGCCTGTGTTAACTCGCTCATATCTGTCTGTAGCCTGTGTTAACTCCCTCATATCTGTCTGTAGCCTGTGTTAACTCCCTCATATCTCTGTCTGTAGCCTGTGTTAACTCCCTCATATCTGTCTGTAGCCTGTGTTAACTCCCTCATATCTGTCTGTAGCCTGTGTTAACTCGCTCATATCTGTCTGTAGCCTGTGTTAACTCCCTCATATCTGTCTGTAGCCTGCGTTAACTCCCTCATATCTGTCTGTAGCCTGTGTTAACTCCCTCATATCTGTCTGTAGCCTGCGTTATCTCCCTCATAGCTGTCTGTAGCCTGCGTTAACTCCCTCATATCTCTGTCTGTAGCAGCACGCCAACGAATATGGGGGCATTTAGAAGTCACGCAAAGCCAGATCTACGAAACAGAGTACGTACATAATAGATAATAGAAATATTGTGAGCAAATAAATGTATTTTTTTGGTTGGTTGTTCTGTGAGATTACAGCATATACTCCCACAGTCGTCCCACTGAGTGAGGCACAGGGGAAAGGCCCCAAAGTGTTTGTCTTATTTGTTTGCTGTGTGGATATATTTCCACAGTGTTTATTATTTTTACATAGGGTTGTCTCTGAATTCTTTGTATTTGGCTTAATGTACAGCACTTTGAGCTACATTTTATGTGTATAAATAATTAACATAACATAAGGTAATGGCGAACAGGCCATTCAGCCCAGCAATGTCCGCCTTTTCCTACCCCTAAGTGTGCCTACTGCCTAAATTGCCTAAAGGCTAAATATTTATTATCCATCCATCCATCCATCCATTATCTGAACCCGCTTATCCTGAACAGGGTCGCAGGGGGGCTGGAGCCTATCCCAGCATACATTGGGCAAAAGGCAGGAATACACCCTGGACAGGTCGCCAGTCCATCGCAGGGCACACACACCATTCACTCACACACTCATACCTACGGGCAATTTAGACTCTCCAATCAGCCTAACCTGCATGTCTTCGGACTGTGGGAGGAAACCGGAGTACCCGGAGGAAACCCACGCAGACACGGGGAGAACATGCAAACTCCGCACAGAGAGGCCCCGGCCGACGGGGATTTGAACCCAGGACCTCCTTGCTGTGAGGCGGCAGTGCTACCCACTGCACCATCCGTGCCGCCTTAATAAATATTTATTATTATTATTATTATTATTATGATCTGGTTTTATCAGAAAGCAGTCGCAGTCAAACCAAACCAGCCCATCACTGCTGCATGTCAATATAGTAATTACTGAGAGTAACTAGTATTGGGAATATCCTAAGCACTTGAATGCTCATGAACTTGTGTGCATTAAAAGGGGACAAATTTGCGTGGTATATGAAGGTGCGTAATATTTAACTACAGGGCAAGGGAGTCTGATGCATATTTTGGGCAACAGTGAGGAACAAGGTTTTTTTTAGTTTTTTTTTTACCTGAAACTTTTTCATAAAAGTCAAGGATGATGAATTATTATCCCAGTTTCTCCCTCTCTCCCTCCATCTCTTGTTCTTGTTCTCATTCTCTCTCCCGCTCTTCAGCTCCTTTTTCATTTAACAATAAGGACGCCTTTTCTCTGTGAAAAAACAGACCTAAATATAGGTCTTTTGTCCCTTTAATAGAGTGTTTAGACCCCACAAATTCCTTTTGCCCCGACACATTCATTCACCAGATAAGACCATGACAGCAGGAACACTGCTTCACTAATGCTTCCAATGCCAACAGAAGGCCTACTGTCGACCATCCCTGTTCTTTTAAATAAATGTTTGCCTGATATTTCTCTCAAGGACACGAAGCTACCAGTTTACACATAAATATTATGCCTTTGATCATCATCATTGTGGTTCTAGCTTAGTTTGTATTTCTCTAAAGTCAGGCATGCGGTGCAGTACTCTCCGGTATGAAACACTGCCACCATGTGGACAAAATGTAGTAAATCAGAGCGACTACCCACCTGAAATCTAACAATATTTTCAGCATATTATGCTCAAATCATTCAAATCATGCGTTGAATCGTGGTAGTATCCGAATTATTCATCCCCCTGTTTTATTGCACATCAAGACAAAGATGTGCAAGGCGTGCAGATCTTCAAAACTTTGCGCCTTTGACCTCCAAAGAAGGGGAACCTACGCCACGGCTCTAGATTTCCACGTATGGCTCCAGATTCCACTGTGGAAACTTCACAGACACTCACTGTACTTCCCGCAAGCCTGGCGGTTGGCTTACCTCGCCAATGAAAATGTCAGGGATGGAAAAAGTACCCAACAATTATACTTAAGTTAAAGTATAGGTATGATTAAAAGTATCTAGAAAAATAAACTCGAGTGAACGTTAAAAATAATTCTCTACTTTAAAAAATGTCCATGTATTAAAAAGTGAACTTTTTTAGGGATATACAATGTTATATAAATTAATGGACAGGGTAATTTTTTGAACTGAAAGGTCTACACCAAACTCAAGTGTGTCATTGCAACACACTAATGCACAATAAATCACATTAGTTTTGTATTAACTAAGCAAGATTCTAATGTTAGCTGGCTAATGTTAACAGGGAACAGCTAACCTTACGTCAAGGCTAGTCAGCTACACCAATCGTTGCACTCGCTCACGTTAGCCTAGTAAGTCATTTATGAAAATAACATCCTGCTCATGTCAGCTTTAGCTAACGTTAGTTACATGCCGTCTGACGGTTAGCTGACGTTTATGTTGCTGGAATCGATAGCTAACCAATTTAGTGGTAATGGTACACACTAGTAAATAAACTAAATAAGGTAACGTAGCTAGCTAGCTTGCAAACTTATCTCGACATGTTTCCTCAAACTGCATGGAGAATTTTTGAATGCAGAAAGAGCGGGGGAGGCGAAGGAGACATTTTACTCACTGTTGACTTCAGCGAATGAGAGCATTTCGTGGAGATTGGGCCATGGATGCTTAAGCCTTTTATTTCTGTGGTGGTTGCTCACTTGCGTGGCCGTGAGCTGACTCACTAGTTCCAGCAGTGATTCAATTAAAAAATTCTGTACTTCAGCTTGTGTCTAATCGGGTGTTGAGCAATCAGAATGGGTGTGGGTGGGTTCACCAACGTTTTGGGTAATGTACATTTTTTCCGACTTACCCAGACTAGATGTTCGATTTAATTTTCATTTTTGTGCATTGGCTCGGTTTCCATGTTAGTATAACCTCCTTCAAAGTGAAGAAATACACCTTACAGGTATCATTTGTATTTGAAATACACGTGCCGGAAAAAAATTGTAACGGATCACTGTGCTCAGCCAGCGGAAGGATACACGTGTGTTCAGCGGTTATGTATCAAACGGATTGGGTTACCGGCATAGGCATATATACATAGACATACATATCTCTATAGTTACGGGTAACGTTAACCAATAAGGTAACATACCATAATTGTAAGGTTAATTGTGTTAAGGGTAACTAGCTGGGTAACTACTGTTACTTTAGTGACTATAATGACCGGTCAACTGTTCGAAGCACTTTGCTAAATGACTGCTATGGATCTATTTCCGGTCACCGTCGCAGTCTCAAAATCCGCTACGGATTTCACCGTAGCCGTCCCAAAATCCGTACTTGCTTAAAGTCCATAATGTCTATATACCAAGTCCTTGAGTGAGATATTGATTTAATAAAACGGTTACCAAACATAATAACATAGATATTATAGGTATAGATATATGGACACAATCCAATAAAACAGTTTTTTTTTATTAACAATATCATTACAAAAATAGTTTACAAGAAAATAGATCCTGTTGCTGGCAGATAGTGCCAGGCGGTTGCTATGCAACGTTAGTAAACTCTTAACAGTTCTGCCAAACTCGCTAGCTAGCTTGCAAGAGTTTATGCCTTTTTGATGTTTATGTATAGCTTCGTGCAAGCACTGAAAAACTGCCCAACATAGTGGGATCACGTTGTGTAATTATACGGTTAATTGTGTTAAGGGTAACTAGCTGGCTAACTACTGTAACTTAACTAATTCTGTCTATCTAACCCAAAATAACGTCTCTCGTTTTTACAATTTTTGGGTAAAAAATAAAGCGATATTTCTCCCGAAATGTTGATGTATTCCTTTAACCATTGATATGGGTTTGATTAGCTGTTTTAAATAATGATTTATATTTTGGCCAGAGGAAAATAAAATAATGCTAATTAAAATGTGTAACGAGTAGCCTACTGACGGTGTAAATATGTAAGGAGTACTTGTACTCGAACTCAAATGTAATTGAATGACAGTACAAGTAGGGAGGGCAAAGTGGAGCTTTAGAATGTAGACCGCTGTGTGTGCACGTGAGCTCGCCAATAGGTTTCTCACAGAAAACGTAATTTGTCCACTTTTTTTACTTTACAGTAGAGGTGATCAAACTTACAATAACTAAGTGCTAGTGTGTTCTAAGCCTTTACTGGTCCCTGTACGGTGTTAGCATGATGTAGCTAGCATACGCGAATAGCACAAAGCCATACAATTTGCTTTTTAACGGCACTTGGTCATTCGAACGATATAAATAAAAGCATTCGATTAAGTTCGACGGCAACGGAATTTTCTGTCGTACCGTCCATAAATGGCAAAAGTCCCACCATAGGATTTATTTAAATCTTTAAAAGTTATACATTTTCTGAATCGTCATTAATTCATCTTGTTGAAGATGTCTATCAGTGATTCGGCGTTGTACTACAAGTATAAAAACAGTCAAGTAAACTACAAATCCCCCAAAATAGTACCTAAGTATAGTGAGAAAGTACGTTTACCCAAGTACTTCCTGGAAAATGTTATTTGAAGATATTACAGGGTAGTAACTCCTTACTAAAATATTTATATCTTAATAATATAGACTTGTGAGGTAATTTACTTAAAGGCAGTATGGGGTTTTACATGTAAGTTGTGCAAGAAGTTGAGTGATGAAGGCAAGGTATAGAAGGTATTGCCAAAGGCAATTTTTAAAAAAAGTAGAAAACCTGACTTATAAACTTGAAACATTTGACTTTTAAACTTGAAACGCTAAACTTTTGACTTGTGTAACATATTTCAACAAGATTAAAGTCGAAAGTTCTGACTTTTAAAATCAAAAGTTAGTCTAGTTTTTTTTTTTTTCTCCTACATGGCGCTAATAAGCTTCTGTCATTTTTAGAGCCTGACACCTCTGAATAAGAGGGAAATGCCAGCATGATGCCTGTATAATGTGATCCACATTTTTCACTACTAAAATCATATTTTCACTTGGAAACATAATCCTTCAGTGAACTGGATTGGCTCCAGTTGCTTTAAAAGTGCATCTACACCAGGGATCGTCCAATCACGGTCCCCGAGGTCCAAGACCCGCTGGCGTTCCACTCTCCCTTTACCTGGGAGTCAGGTATGAAGCCAGTCTGGCCAATTAGTAGCACTAATTGTTAGGTTAATTGCCCAGGAGATAAAATAACCTGGGCTAGATTTGGATTTTAGGGCCAGATTATATTGTATTATATTGTATTGGAGGGCCTCATCCCAGACCAATATGAATACTTGAACTGTTTCTAATTTAGTGTGACAGATTATTCTCTCGGAGAAACTGAACTCCCAAGGGTACTGAAGGTGCTTTGTGAGTGGAGGGGTCCGCCAAAGGCCCAGTGAAAATGTGACTGGTTTAAAGACGTCCCGCGTGCTGTTACTGCAGACAGAGTAAAGGGAACTCTAGTTAATTGAATTGAAGCTTGCTTTTCATGTTTTTGTTTAAACGCTTGTTGTATCTCCCACTGTATCACACAGCTCCCAGCTCCCATAATCCTCAGTACACTTCAACTTTCATTCACTGCCTCTTCCTCCCAAGAGATGCTCTGTTTCCAACACAGAACAGCAGAGGTGTGGTGTCCTTTTAAAAGCTGTTTGCAGGAACATGAAACAATGATTTCTTTCCATCCGGTGGATTAAAATATTTATGAAAGATCTTGCCAGTGAGCCAGACAAACACACACACACACACACACACACACATACTGTATGAGTTTCAGTCCAAAGATGTTTATGCCTATTATAAAATACCTTGGATTAAGGTATCGGAGCACAGGCTGTTGCACAATAAGAGGTTTCTGAAATGAATCTTAGGTCTTATGTAACTAAACTACAAAACTACGAAACTACACAGTAAAAAAATAACCCATAAAGCATGATGAAAGGACTGGCAGTGCTGTTACCAGTGAAAAACCATTTAATGAAGGAAAAAGCTGTAAAAATCCTGTTATTTAACCGTACAGGTCCTGTTATTTTATGGCTATACGAGTTTTGGTATATGTGTGTAAATATTAAGTTACGGCCATCATTCTGCATGAATACAGTGAAATCTTGTTTTTGTTTTGTTTTACTGTAAAATAGTTTTTTACAGTATATCTTAACTACACATAATATGGGTTTGTCAAACCCAATAATGTTGGGTTTGACAAAGTGATTCATACAGTCCAGACAACTGGTCAACTGATATTTGTTGAGTGGCCTGTTCACCACCATCAAGAATTCCTACGTTCCTACGTTTCATTTCAAAAACCGTTTGTCAGATCTGCATTCGCAACAGTCTGTTGGCATCGCTGTAATCCCTACTCCATGCTAATGCCTGAGCATGCAGTATGCTCCCAGTAGACTCCCTCACAGGTCCCTCCGTATTCTCCAGCGCAGGTCAGTAGCGTGTGCAGAGACTGTCTTAGAACTCCAACTGCTTCTATTGCTAATACTCAGTTACTGTGTTCTGATAGACAAGGTTGTTATATTCTGTGTGAAACAGAAGTTTAGTTGGCTTACACCAACCTGACGGACGCCTGATAGAGTCGATGGAGTCGTAGGGGCGGTCTGTAGCGTAGTGGTTAAGGTAAATGACTGGGACCCGCAAGATCGGTGGTTGTAATCCCGGTGTAGCCACAATAAGATCCGCACAGCCATTGGGCCCTTGAGCAAGGCCCTTAACCCTGCATCTGTAGGGGAGGATTGTCTAATCAACTGTATGTCGCTCTGGATAAGAGCGTCTGCCAAATGCCAATAATGTAATGTAAAGTAATAACTTTTTTTTCTTCTTCTCTGTCCCAAATCTCTGAAGCCTTCACACTCACATAGTCGTTTCCTCATTTGCATCCATTTGCATTGTCTGCCTCAGCGAACGCAAGTCCTCATCTAGCCTGTGTGTTGTGTCCTAATGGGTTCGGAGGGAGAGGGAGAGGGAGTCACACCTCATTCTAATCTCCGTCTCTGCAAATAGATTCAGTACATTTTAAGTACAGCAAAAGGGCTGCTGATATGGTCCTTACCGCAGCACAACACATTACATCACATTACATTACATGGCATTTAGCAGACGCTCAAAAAGCACAAAAAGCTCTGCTCGAGACTCATTATCTTCATCTATCCACCTGAACACATGTATGTAGGCTCCAATACAGTAGGCAACAAGCAATCCATTCACTTAATATAATATATTAATACTATATCTATATCATAGATTCTGCTATCTGGTGCTTCAGAATGTGTCCTCATGTGATGCAGTTGGCAGAGGCCCGTCCCTGTTCCACAGTGAGTGGATTGTGATTTTATCTCTATATTTGTATTTATTCTACGTTTATCTTTTTCTGATTCATGGGTAACAATGAACAACACTCACCCAACTTTGAAAAAGAGTACAAACTACAAAAGTTGAACACCGTGTACAAATAATGGAAACAGAATAGCAAATAAACAGTTCGAAAGCAGTGTAAATCTTTAAGCAACGCTTGAGATAAGGATGAATGTTTATCCAATCAAAGGTGCAGCTACGCGTAAGACCACGCAATCACCGTGTTCCTCTATGGATCAGCCCGGTGTTATGAGGTGGATCGCAAGACATTTCCCACTCAATCTGAGCGTGTTTAGAACAGCATTTCATGTGTATTTTGCTAGTTTCTGGATGTGATGCTCTGACTTATGGTAGAACCTATGCACTTGTAAGTCGCTTTGGATTAAAAGCGTCTGCCAAATGACTAAAATGTAAATGTAAAAATGTGTATGCTCCAGGCCTGAATGTAGATTTTTTTTTTTTTTTTCCCTGTTTCTCTCTGATGACATTGAACGGGGTGCTCTCTCCTCACAGCTAGCACTGCCCCCCCGGCTGAAAGCCCAGCTTATCTGGGGGCTGGAGCTGTTTTGTTCAGAGGGAAACAACAATGGAGGCTTTGTCCCATCCACGAGCCTCGGACAAACAGAAAGCTAGAGCTGTTCCCTTTTTTTTTTCTTCTCTCTTTAAATATTTTATACACGCATCATGATTATACTCCTTTTGTAAGCCACAGCTTTTATTATGAGATGCAGCACAGTGCCGGGCCTGCTAACTAACGAGAGACAGCAGCTCAGAAATGAAAACCTACTCCTCCCCACCGTTTCCACGCTGAGCCACGTTTTCCATTTCGTTGATTTTGTTTTTTCCCCAGTTCTGTCTCTGCCCAGTTTCCCCCCCTGCCAAAATCCAAGGCTGAGCACATAAAGAATTGTTATTATCTGCAGGAGAGTGACATTATTTTTAAGCTGCCAAAACACAGTCGTGGCAAGGCTGGGTTCCTGGCAGCGAGACAGGGAAGAACAGACTGTTTATCAAGTAAAGTGGTAGCCTTCTGCAAACACCAAGTTCAGTTCAACACGGGTAATTACTCAGGCTCTAAATGAGCAACTCTGTTCCTGTTTTTTACGGCCCTTTATCTGTCTGCCACCTCATCACTTCACTGCGTCGGCTCCGAGGATGCTGGGAGAAAAAGGTGGGAGGAGGACTATTGTTCGTCCCAAGGTCAGTGTTTCTTTGCTGCCTAACAATTTCATTTTATATGATATACTTCCCATCCCAATGCAGATCACACACCCCTTTTACGTCAGAACTCAGGGGTGCAGGGGTGGACTTGCAACCCCCTGCGCCTCAAAAAATATATATCTATTATTTTAATCAGATGCAGCAATATACATTAATATTATTATTATTTGTAGTAGTAGTAGTAGTAGTAGTATATTATACAAAGGCACATGATCGTTTGTAGTACAGTATTATAAAATTAAAAACAGATGGAAATACAATGTGAAGAACGTACACCACTTAGCGAAACATTTACCAGAACAGTCTCTTCCGCTAACCAGCTGCGGTGACGTCACCGCTGCAGTGCAGGGCGGGGCTGTGCCCCAGGCCTCAGCAGGAGTAGGGGACTGAACTGCAGCACTGACCGGCAGCCACGGCGACAGACCAGCATCACAAAATGGGAAACATCCAAGTGGGTAACATATATCTCCTTCCATATATTTTCGTTTGCTGTCTTGTTTACCTACCGCGCAACCTGTACCGGTGCAGATCTTTAACTTTGGGAGGGGATTTTTTGGGGAATGGCGGATGACGTTGCCAAGTAGCTTCATCCATAAGAACAATTCACGATGTACTACATCTGATTGGTTGCACTGCGTGAAAATAATGCGAGCTTAAAACTAAGGCACAAAATTAACGAGACACGGGCATGCAAAATGTTTGCTGGAATGTTCGTTATGAATGCCAAACAATGATGGACACAATTCGGGGTTTAGAGTTTCGCTTTTTAGCTCGTAGAGCAGGCTTGCAAATAGTGGGGCACTGTATAAAATCAAACGTCTTAATGATAATAGTACACAATTTGTTCCGTTTCCTAGTTATTAAGTTTTGCCCTTACGTTTTTTCGTTGACACGGCTTGTTTACGAATTACGACATACGAATATATATTTTTGTCGCTCTATACTTCGTCTGCGTGTATAATTTTAAAGCGCCGTGGTGCTTTAAGCGTCAGCATCCTTCCGCGTGATCTAATGTCCGGAGGAGACGGCCGCTCCCTTGGGGAATGTATCAGAAGAATCCCTTCAAGCTCCGCGTAATCGTAATCAATGAGGCCGCATTGTGGCCGGCCGTGGGTGGGTGGTGTCGTGGGGCCCCACGGCCGCAGCACACTGCGCAGTTTCAAAACTCAACCTACCAATGAGTCACCCTGGCGAGCCCAGCCCGCCCCACCCAGCCCCGTCCGCAAACCCGGCGAGCGGACTGCCCTGCCTGCGCTGAAAATGAGACACACATGTAGCCTTTGGAGCATCGCCTTTCTGTGTGTGTTCGTGTTATTCATAGAAGTACTCGCATATCCGTATATTGTGTGAGCATTAGTCATAATGGAACAGTACGCTTTCGGAACATTTTAGGTCATTATTTTTTTTTATTTTTTATTATTCTTTGCTTCTGATGGTACTGACATATGACTCAGCAAAGTGGATACAAATATATTTTATATTTCTCCATACTCAATTCTCAATTTAGCCCAGGAGTTAAGTTTAATGTGTCTGCCAAACTGGCCCTTTATCTATTATGGCTTAGCTGGAGAATGGGCTATATTGGGAAGGGCTATGGCCAATATATTTTTAATATAGCCTACAATTTGCAGTTGTACACAGTTGTTTAAATGCAATGGGAAATATTTATTTCTGCACTTTTTCCAGCCAACAATTGTGCCCTACGAAGATTTTGATGTCGTGGCTGACATCAAGGCTATCCGCCAAGCCTGCAAAGGCCTGGGTAAGTTCACTAGCCTCTGTTCATTGGCCCAGCTCAGTTCACCAGCCTCTGTTCATTGGCTCAGCTCAGTTCACCAGCCTCTGTTCATTGGCCCAGCTCAGTTCACCAGCCTCTTTTCATTGACCCAGCTCAGCTCACCAGCCTCTGTTCATTGGCTCATTGGCCCAGCTCATGAATGGCCCTTTTTCACAACAACCGCAGTGGCAGTTGAATAAGGCACAGACCACAGCCGCCCTCCTGCTTTGTATAATCTTCACGGATCTGGAGGCGTGGTCTGGGAAAGCAAACAGGAACAAGCTCTGAACTGTTTAGCTTCTGTTGTGAATAGTTCCTGCCCACTTCTAGTTCCTACCACCCAGTGGAAAAGGGTCTAAAGACTGTGAGACTGTGGTAGTCTCTGCCTTAGGAGAGGCTAAAAGGCCGGTGGTCAATGTCACTTGTGAACGCAGCTCAAAATGCAGTTTAACGCAGAGCCTTCTCTCAGGAGTGTTGAAAAATTCACTTTGTCAACCGTAATACCAGCAAATGTAGATAACTAAGATGCTAGATAATCAAGATACTACACTGGGCTGGAGGTTGCAGGTTAGATTCGCACTGCCGTTGTACCCTTGAGCTGAAGGTAAAGGTCACCAGCAGACAAAGATGCTTTGCAGAGTAATAGATAAAATACCCAGCTGTGTAACATGGATACTATGTAGGAAAAAAATCTGTGTGCGGTAAGTCCCTCTGGACAAGTGTCTGGTAAATGCCTGTAATGTAATAACTTGTTCTCTCTGTGTTTGCAACTAGATAGTCTAGTGTAGACTGGAAACGTATCAATCCCAGAATAGGTTTGACTTCACAGGGATCGCACTTATCAGTCGCACTTATCAGGCGTACGATCTAGCAGCTTTTTTAGTGGAGGAGGAGAGCCTACCTCAGACCCCAGCAGCGTGTAGGAGGGCGACGCACGACCACCATTTTGTGCCAAAACTCTCACCACACATTGGTCTGCATGTGATTATGATGTACAGTATGTACATGGCATTGATGTCTTATATTCACATTACAAGTGGAAAAAGTGGATGTTTTAACAGCAATTTTAATAGGGAAACTACCGTAAATCCTCAAATTGTGTCCGGGGTCTTTTATTTACTTAGGCTGCACAAAGCACAGGCCTTTATTTGAGGCAGGCTTGTATTTGAGGCAGGCCTTTATTTCATATTAGGCTTCTGGTGTAGAATTTTATTCTTAGAAATAAAGTAAAAGGCTACACTTAAAGTGGGCCAACACTGTTCAACACTTCCTGTAACCGTTCAGAAATCAATTAGTGTAGGCTAATCAGGAAACACCGTTTTGGTAAGTCATAGTGTCAGTCTTAACAGACTTAGTTTAGACTGATTTACTTTTTATTAAATTCGTAGGCTGGAGTGCCTCGCGGCAACAATTGTTTTTAAATGTATACTGCTTCAGCCTTTGGCAAGCTACTTAGAAGGGGGCGGCAAGCAACTGGTAGCTTGAGAGCAACGTGTTGGAGACCCATGGTGTAGGACAACGACTTTTCATTGGCAACAGTATTAAACCAACCAACAATATAAAATATTAAGAAGAGCTCTTAAATTAGTTAAAGTTAAATCGAAACAATGTCTTCTAGTGCTCATGGACTGATAGTCCTACTGGTAGGCAATATTACCCCGGCTTGTATTTGGGGGCCGGCCTTTATTTATCCGAATCGGCCACGCCCCCGGCTATTATCCGAGGCCCGGCTTCAAATAGAATCCCGGACACAATTTGAGGATTTACTGTAATAATAACTAATTTACAGATCTTTTCTCTTCTTTTTTGCAGGGACTGATGAAGAAGCCATAATTAACATCTTAGCCAATCGCTCTTCGGCCCAGCGTGTGGAGATCAAGCAAGCGTACTTTGAGAAGTATGATGATGTGGGTACTTTTATATTTTCTATTCCTCATTTAAAAATCTGAAGAAAGTTTCTACATACATGTACTGGGTGGCAGGGTTGTGCAGCTCTGTTGCCTCACAGTCAGAAGGTGACCAGCCCCTCTGCATGTTCTCCACATGGGCTCCCCGTGGGTACCCTTGGTTTTCTCCCAAAGCCCAAAGTATGAGTGTGTGAATGACTGGTGGGAGGGGCCTGCGGTGGCAAGCTGCAGCAGACTGAAATCTTCCCCAAGTTCATAACACAATTCTCAAACTTCCTATGCCTCTGTTTCACAAAGGAATTGAGTTCTCCTGGTGGGAGAAAGGTGCTTCCAAAACCTGGCTGCACAATATCTCGTCCCCTGCCGCAGCCTGAGGGACAGTAGTGATGATTGTATATATTGTGAAAAATAATATATAATTATTTTTGGATTAATTATTTTTACTAGTCTAATAAATATTAGTTTAGTATTTGCATGTTATGTGACAATTGTTATGTGTTTATGTTGTTGTGTCATGCATTGTATTTTATGTACAGTACATTGTAATGTTTTTTTAGTAAAGCTTTGGCAACTGTTACGTGAAAATTTGTCATGGCAATAAAGCATTTTTTAAAATGAATTCAGAGAGACACAGAAAGAAAGAGAGAGAGGGGGAGAGAGTGAGTGACGGAGAGGGAGAAGGGGAGAGAGTTAATGACGGAGAGGGAGAGGGGGAGAGAGTGAGTGACGGAGAGGGAGAGGGGGAGAGAGTGAGTGACTGAGAGGGAGAGGGAGAGACAGAGAGTGATGGAGACCCGTTCTCTGCTCTGATTGGCCAGCAGGAGCTGGAGGAGGTGTTGAAGAGTGAACTGGGAGGCAGCTTTGAGAGTGGCATCATCGCCATGTTGGACCCGCCCCACATCTTCACCGCCAAGGAGCTGAGGAGGGCCATGAAGGGGGCGGGCACCAGCGAGGACATCCTGGTGGAGATCCTGTGCACCAGCACCAATCAGGTCTGTCCTTTCCCCCTCTCTGTCCAATCAGGTCTGTCCTTTCCCCCTCTCTGTCCAATCAGGTCTGTCCTTTCCCCCTCTCTGTCCAATCAGGTCTGTCCTTTCCCCCTCTCTGTCCAATCTGTCTTTTCTGTACTTCTGTACTAGAAGAGGCTTACCAAAACTAGAGGCTGACCAGGAGGCTTACAGACATATTACAGACTAAAGAACAGACATATTTAATACTTTCTCCAATGCCCTCTTGTGTAAATTGCATATAAAAGTGCGACCAATAATGAATAATTATCAAGTAATTAACAGGTGCAAGACCTGTGTGATCAGAACATTATAAAGTAAAAATATTTGGGAACAACAGAAATGTATGAATGCAATTTGTCTTTACAGTGAAGTGCGATCAGATTACACATACAGTAACGTGGTAAAGTGTGTGGACAGCAACACTGCTGTTGGCCTGTACACTGTGCAATAGAGTTCCAGCAGGATTTCACTGGAGTGAACTTTGCTTGTATTCACTTGTGTCTGGAGTGAGTTAACTGCTCCTGGATGCATTGCTTATTGTTACTTATTGCTTTATGTTTCCCCAACAGGACATTTTGAATTTGAAAGAAGTTTATGCCCAGTGTAAGTATACTCTGACCATGAAAGTTCACCATCCACTCATGAAATACCCTCTATGTCTGAGCAACATCTGTAATTCGCTTTGGTTTTAGAAAGTATGCGTATAGAATAAGTGTATATAGTGTATATTATTCCCGTAAATACCTTCTGCAGTGTTTAAAGGGGACATAAAAATAAAATAAATGTGTCTTACTGTCTGTCTCTCTCTCTCTCCCTCTCTGTCTCTCTGTCCCCCTCTCTCTCCCTCCCTATCGCTCTCCCTCTCTCTCTCTCTCCCTCCCTCTCTGCCTCTGTCTCTCTGTCTCTCTCCCTCATCCATCCTTCACTCTATTTCTCTCTATCTCTCTCTCCTCCCTCTCTCTCCCTCCCTCCCTCTCCCTCTCTGTCTCTCTCCTCTCTCTTTCCCCCCTCTCTCCTGCTCTCCATCCCTCACTCTATTTCTCTCTGTCTCTCTCTCCTCTGTCTCTCTCTCTCCCTCTCTCTCTCCCTCCCTCTCTCTCTCTCTCTCTCTCTCTCTCTCTCTCTCAGTGCACGAGCGGGATCTGGAGGCTGACATTGAAGGAGAGACTAGCGGGGACGTGAGGAACTTAATGGTCGCTCTCCTGCAGGTAGAACCTCACTGCTCTCAGCCCTTCCACACTGTTCTCAGCCCTTCCACACTGCTCTCAGCCCTTCCACACTGCTTCAGCCCTTCCACACTGCTTCAGCCCTTCCACACTGTTCTCAGCCCTTCCACACTGTTCTCAGCCCTTCCACACTGCTCTCAGCCCTTCCACACTGTTCTCAGCCCTTCCACACTGCTCTCAGCCCTTCCACACTGCTTCAGCCCTTCCACACTGTTCTCAGCCCTTCCACACTGTTCTCAGCCCTTCCACACTGCTGTTCTCAGCCCTTCCACACTGTTCTCAGCCCTTCCACACTGTTCTCAGCCCTTCCACACTGCTTCAGCCCTTCCACACTGTTCTCAGCCCTTCCACACTGTTCTCAGCCCTTCCACACTGCTCTCAGCCCTTCCACACTGCTTCAGCCCTTCCACACTGTTCTCAGCCCTTCCACACTGTTCTCAGCCCTTCCACACTGCTGTTCTCAGCCCTTCCACACTGTTCTCAGCCCTTCCACACTGTTCTCAGCCCTTCCACACTGCTTCAGCCCTTCCACACTGTTCTCAGCCCTTCCACACTGTTCTCAGCCCTTCCACACTGTTCTCAGCCCTTCCACACTGTTCTCAGCCCTTCCACACTGTTCTCAGCCCTTCCACACTGTTCTCAGCCCTTCCACACTGTTCTCAGCCCTTCCACACTGCTTCAGCCCTTCCACACTGCTTCAGCCCTTCCACACTGCTTCAGCCCTTCCACACTGCTTCAGCCCTTCCACACTGTTCTCAGCCCTTCCACACTGTTCTCAGCCCTTCCACACTGTTCTCAGCCCTTCCACACTGCTTCAGCCTGACGGAGTTCTCTAACTCTCACGGTCTCACACATTCAGTCCAGATTTCCTTCCCTCTCCCTCCTCTTCAGGGCCAGGCCCTGCTTTCTCTTATGGCAGGAAACAGGCATTGTTTAATTGTTGGAAATGAGTAGAGACAGGCCCAGACTTCCTGTTTGCTTCCTCGTCACCAGGCCAGTCGGGATGACGGCTACGATGTGGATGAGGAAATGGCAGAACAAGACGCAGCGTCTCTGATTGAGGTAAGGTCCTCGCCAGGCTTCTTTCATGCCTTAGTAATATCAACTTCAGGAGAAGGAGAAGGTCACATCATTTCAGTTTGGTCACATCATTTCAGTGTACGGGCGGCCTGTAGCGTAGTGGTTCAGGTAAATGACTGCTCGAGGGGAGCATTGTCTCCTGCTTAGTCTAATCAACTGTACGTCGCTCTGGATAAGAGCGTCTGACATTACATTTACATTTACATTTTTGTCATTTGGCAGACGCTTTTAATCCAAAGCGACTTACAAATGCATAGGTTCTACCATAAGCCAAAGCATCACATCCAGAACTAGGAAAATACACATAGAATGCTGTTCTAAACATAGTCGTCATCCTAAGTGCAATTTTTTATTTTTTATTTTTTTGGGGGGGGGTTAGACAAGGATAGAGATAACAGTAAGGAGGGGGGGAGGGAGGACTAAGGTAGAGTTTGAAAAGGTGGGTTTTGAGTCTGCGTCGAAATAGGGGGAGGGATTCTGCTGTCCTGACAGTGGTAGGCAAGTCATTCCACCACTGAGGAACCAGAACGGAAAACAGGCGTGAACGTGCAGCTCGACCGCCAGGTGCACGTAGAGAGGGAACCGTAAGGCGACCAGAGCTGGCAGACCGGAGTGGTCTAGCTGGGGAGTAGGGAGTGATCAGGGATTGTATGTAAGGTGGGGCAGTCCCCTTAGCAGCCTGAAATGCCAACACTAGGGCCTTGAAACGGATCCGTGCGGCAATAGGAAGCCAGTGGAGACCAATGAAGAGACATGAGCCAACCTGGGCTGACTGGTGATCAGGCGGGCTGCAGCATTCTGGACCAGCTGGAGGGGCTTGATGGCACACGCTGGGAGACCGGCAAGAAGGGAGTTGCAGTAATCCAGGCGGGAAATGACGATCGCCTGGACTAGGAGCTGGGTGGCTTTCTCCGTCAGGAGATGACGGATACGTTGTATATTATAGAGAAAGAACCTGCAGGTTCTGGCAGTGGAGGATACTTGTGGAGCCAGGATGAGGCAGTTATCAAGAGTCACCCCAAGATTCTTTGCCATACGGGAGGACAAAATGCCAATAATGTAATGTGCATGAGATTAAAAGAATACGATGCACTGTCTTTGCGCATTTTTGCCAAATCCATGCGCCGCTGCCTATATTTATTCTTCGAGGATGCATTTGGTTTTGGTGTGGGTGTGGCACTCTTTTCTGTGTGGGGAGGGTGTGTGGCTGCCGACCCTGAGGGGTGGGGTAGGGTAGGGCTGGGTGGGGTGGGGTCAGGGGTCAGTGGTCAGAAGCAGGTGAAGAAGCACAAGCTGACAGGGCTCAACCTTGGAACCGCTTTTCCGCAATGGCAAATGGGAGATATGAAAATAAAAACGGCAGGATAGATCTCTAAAGGTATGATAATTGACTCATAATAAAAATAATAATGATTGATAATTGATAACGGACGTTCTTTGACGTGGAAACGTCAGTCTCACATTAAACAGAGTGCATTTCTCTGATCCCAGTGTGCTCCACCGTCTCTTATGTCAGGCCAGTCCTTGTGAAGTTGACTGGGTGAGCAGTCTTGTGGAAGGTATCTGTACTGTGTTTATGTGCTGATTATGTGTGTTTCTGTCCGGTCCAGGCTGGGGAGGGCCGCTTCGGGACTGACGAATCCACCTTCACCTACATCCTCACACACAGGAACTACATTCAGCTCCAGGCCACCTTTAAGGCGTACGAGGCGGTATGTTCTTCATGGTTTGGCACGCTCACAACAGGTCGATGTGTTTCTTATGAGTCTGTTGGTTAGTTTCGTGGACACAGATTAAGCATAGTGATTTTGAATGGAGATTCTCCATACAGGAAACAATTTAGTCCAGGACTAAGCGTAATCTGTGTCTGTGAAACCGGCCCCATGTTCTTTACGAGTCTGGATGGCCTTTACAGGATGGTATGGTCTTTACGAGTCTTTATGTTCTTTAAGAGTTGGGATGGTCTTCCAGATGGTCTTCCAGTTTTCAGTTGTGCTTGCTGCCACTACCCTTTCATAAATCGGATGACATGGCCCACTCTGCCACATTTACGTTATAGTTGATAAATGATGTTTCATCCAGTGTTACCCTTCCTCTTCTTACTGTAGCTAGCCGGAACAGAGATCTTGGATGCCATCGACAGCGAAGCGACTGGCACACTGAAAGACTGCTACATCACTCTCGGTTGGTGTCCATGGGCCTTTCTGAGTGGAACTTCCCAGCTCCTCTGCCTCCTGCAGTACCATTAAGGCTAGCTAGGAAACTACAGACGTTAGGAGGAGCCATCAAGATCTGGTTCATGCTCAGCACTAGAAACACAAACACCCACACAGATTCAGGACAAGCTCTTTGGTTACATACCATGTGCCTGTTTGCTGGCTTATTTTAGCCCTGTCTGAAGTTATGTACTGTGAGTCCACAAGGTTGCAGCCTTGGCTCATCAAATGTTTCAAAGAAGTTTACATAGGAAATGATTACTTGTAGTTGTTTGTTGAAAGGTATTTCTATTTAGTGCCTCTAACACGTGGAATTGCATGGACTTGTTTGTGTTGCCTTTGGACTATACATATTGTGAGAATGTTGCTGTTCCCTGTGTAGTTTGAACAAGCTTAAGGCTCAGGGAAGGAGACAGGGAAGACATGGGGATAGAGTTATAGTTACAGTATGTGGTGACATTATAGGGGCAGATATTGGGTGCTTATTGGTACAGGGTTATGGGGAATCTGTGGGGAAAGGGATTTAAGATGTTGTGGGTACTGAGCTTAGGGAACTTATGGGGACAGCATGTAAAGGCATTACAGGTACAATTTTCAGGAATTATGGGTATATGTGCTGTAACAGGCACAGGGTTTGGGAAAGGGTGGAGGCTGACCTGCTTCTTGGGTGTCCCACAGTGAGGTGCGCAAAGAACCCGCAACTTTACTTTGCACGCCGTCTGAATGCTGCCATGAAAGGTGCGGGTACTGACGAGGGCACCCTGATCCGCATCATCGTGGGTCGCTCTGAGGTACCCACAAACCCCCTACACCTGATGCATACTCTCACACTGATCTACCCACAAACCCCCTACACCTGATGCATACTCTCACACTGATCTACCCACAAACCCCCTACACCTGATGCATACTCTCACACTGATCTACCCACAAACCCCCTACACCTGATGCATACTCTCACACTGATCTACCCACAAATCCCCTACACCTGATGCATACTCTCACACTGATCTACCCACAAACCCCCTACACCTGATGCATACTCTCACACTGATCTACCCACAAACCCCCTACACCTGATGCATACTCTCACACTGATCTACCCACAAACCCCCTACACCTGATGCATACTCTCACACTGATCTACCCACAAACCCCCTACACCTGATGCATACTCTCACACTGAGGTACCCACAAACCCCCTACACCTGATGCATACTCTCACACTGATCTACCCACAAACCCCCTACACCTGATGCATACTCTCACACTGATCTACCCACAAACCCCCTACACCTGATGCATACTCTCACACTGATCTACCCACAAACCCCCTACACCTGATGCATACTCTCACACTGATCTACCCACAAATCCCCTACACCTGATGCATACTCTCACACTGATCTACCCACAAACCCCCTACACCTGATGCATACTCTCACACTGATCTACCCACAAACCCCCTACACCTAATGCATACTCTCACACTGATCTACCCACAAACCCCTTACACCTAATGCATTCTTTCACACTGAGGTACCCACAAACCCCCTACACCTAATGCATACTGTCACACTGTGGTTCCCACAAACCCCCTACACCTGATGCATACTCTTACACTGATCTACCCACAAACCCCCTACACCTGATGCATACTCTCACACTGAGGTACCCACAAACCCCCTACACCTGACGCATACTCTCACACTGATCTACCCACAAACCCCCTACACCTGATGCATACTCTCACACTGAGGTACTAAAGTAAAGTGAAGAGCCCTGACAAGACTAAATGGCGAAATTGTATAGAACGGGATGTAAACAAATATACAAATGAAACTGCCTGGTGACATTCTTTGGCTTTTATGTTCACCAGATTGACCTGGAGATCATCAAAGACATGTACCTGGAGAAGTACGACGTTTCGCTGAAGGACGCCCTTTGCTCGGAGTGCGGGGGAGATTTCAAACGGCTCCTCCTGGAGATCTTGCACTGAGATTCTGCAGCACACTGCCACCTAGTGGCCAGCACTGGCTACAGCTGCTACACTCGCCAAGGGAACTAACCCATCCCTCACTCACAAACCTCACTGTCCATAAAAAGGGAAATTCAGCCCAAGTAACTATCCCCAGAAGGGATTATTGGATATGTATCTTATCATTCAGTTTTGTTGCATGAAAATACACAAACCTCTAGATTTTCTTTAGAAATGGGAGCTGGGGGGGAGGGAATGTGTAGTATTTGGTTTTGCCACGATGGCTCATTTTGGTTTCATTTTGGTTTAAGCTTTCTCTGTCAGAGAAACTTTGCTGGACCTGAAAAACTCAAATTAGTTTTTGCCTAAAACTTTTTCCCTCCATCTTGCAACCACAAAGCCACAACTACTAATGGATGGGGAAATAATTCAGTACATCTTGTTTCAAAATGCCTTATAAAATAAATGTATGTTTGAATTACAATCCAAATGGCAGGTGGTGTAGGTATAATACCATACAGAAAATGTAAGTAACCTGTATGACATATGAAATACAAACATGCAAATACATATTTCAGGTGTATGTATTTGGAACTACTGCCCAACCCTTGTCATTAGGCACCATCAGGGACGAGGTTTGAGTGCCAGCATTCAGTGCCACTGATCACTTCCTGTTGTGTTAGTGATGCCTTAGGAAAAACATGTAGGAATATGTTCAAATCCTTCTCTCTGGTAACCAAGACAGCTGAAGTGGCGGAAAGGCGGAGCCGCTTTTGGGACACCTTCCGCCCCTCAGCGTGTCTCTCGTCGAGGAGATTCATTGGACAGTGTACACCCCTAGCTTGGTGGGTGAACATCGCTTAGTATGCAATCACTATCCATTCATTTGTCGTTTTTCCAATCTTTATAGGTTTTCAGTGTACTGATGGTACAGTCCTTATGAAACCATTACACACCCAGTATAATCGAAAGCCAGTCCTTGTGAAACCATTACACACCCAGTATAATCGAAAACCAAACCTTATGAAACCATTATACACCCAGTATAATATAAAACCTGCTTCGTCATGCATGCCCATTGCTTTGTGAATCCCGTTGTTGGCTTTATTACTCCATATAGATGCTATATACAAATCTCCAGTATATTAAACTCATTAACTGGTACTGTGTGATTGATAACTAGTATATACTGTATAGACAGAGAATGGCATAGTTTTGTCAGATAGGCAAATGAGGGAGGTTGGTGGATGAAATGAAGGTTTAAGGTTTCAAGGGCGATGTCATTAAAATGACTTCACTCTTGTCTCGCAAAGCCAGTGACACTCTCGTGCATGTGTCACCATGGCAGCAGGTGCATACCTCTTATTGAATCATGTCCTGGGTTAGCATATCAATCCTGTGTAATCGTACATTACTTTTCCTGCATTTCAACCAATAATGCTGGCTTCCTATGTATCCTATTGAAGAGAGTGAGCATACAGTAGATTTGTCCAGTAGAGAATGGTTTATTCACCTAGTCCAAGAAAATTCATAGATACCAAGTCGGGACCAATTTTAACCTCAGTATATAGCCAAAGATGTATGGATAAATATTAATAAATGAGAAATAATATGGAAACCTTTGTCTGGTGTTTTTCTATATTCAGTGGAAACTGAACTGGGGGGAGAAGTCAAAACCCTCAGAGCAGAATACCTGTGTGAGTTCAGGCCGAGTCTAAACACTGAGAGCAGAATACTTGTGATATTAGGCCGAGTCTAAACCCTCAGAATACCTGTGTGTGATTAGGCCGAGTCTAAACCCTCAGAATACCAGTGTGATTAGGCTGAGTCTAAACCCTCAGAGCAGAATACCTGTGTGAGTTCAGGCCGAGTCTAAACACTGAGAGCAGAATACTTGTGATATTAGGCCTAGTCTAAACCCTCAGAATACCTGTGTGTGATTAGGCCGAGTCTAAACCCTCAGAATACCAGTGTGATTAGGCTGAGTCTAAACCCTCAGAGCAGAATACCTGTGTGAGTTTAGGCTGAGTCTAAACCCTCAGAGCAGAATACCTGTGTGAGTTTAGGCTGAGTCTAAACCCTCAGAGCAGAATACCTGTGTGAGATTAGGCCGAGTCTAAACCTCAGAGCAGAATACCTGTGTGAGATTAGGCTGAGTCTAAACCCTCAGAGCAGAATACCTGTGTGAGTCTAGGCTGAGTCTAAACCCTCAGAGCAGAATACCTGTGTGAGTTTAGGCTGAGTCTAAACCCTCAGAGCAGAATACCTGTGTGAGTTTAGGCTGAGTCTAAACCCTCAGAGCAGAATACCTGTGTGAGATTAGAATACCGTCTGAGCAGCTCATCAAATAAAATACATTTTTTATCAAATAAAATAAATGAGAAATAATTTATGAATGTGAGATAAAGTTTGAAATGCATATAACCCCAATCCCCAAAACCCAAACCTTGCACATTAGGAATTTCATTGATAAGGCACATAGGGACATAGCCCTCAGTTATTCACCATGTGTACACCGGTCATACAGGCAAAGTTATATATCCATTTAAAACTAAAAATGTCCCATGTTATTGATAGAACTTTATTTTACTTGATTAAATTACTCCCTCAATACAAAGCATGTGATAGATGAGCTGAAGTCAAAATGTACTTTTTCCCCAATTTAGTCAAAAAAACACATGTTAAAGTATTCCAAACATTTTTATAAAACTGTAATACTTGTTTTCACACCAAAGTTTTTTTCCATCCACTTCTCTGATTTCACATCATTGTGGACCAATGTTGGTCAAAAATCTGTCAATTCTCCATTCCCCTTCAATCAGCATCCTTATCACCCAGCAGTGTGGTCCTCATTTCACATCGGTCAATTTGACTCCCCGCCCTTCTAAAATTACCCATTTATATGTCATATTACCCGGGTATGTCATATCCAGTTTTACTTAATATATGTCATATCTAGTTTAACTTGTGTATGTCATATCAAGTTTAACTTGTGTATGTCATATCTAGTTTAACTTGTGTAAATGTCATATGTCAACTTATATTCAGGGTATTCTAGCTGCCAACTGTGGTATGCTAGTTTGGAAGTTGATTGTACTCTTCAAGGGTTCTGATTATCTGTATGTTTATGAATAGGACTCTGTACTGTCCTCTCAGGTCCTCTTAGCACTCATACTTGTGTTTGATTTGCACTTCATTGTACGTCGCTCTGGATAAGAGCGTCTGCTTAATGCCATGTAATGTAATGTAATAATATCTAGTTTAACTCGTGTATGTCAAATATAGTTTTACTTGTATATGTCATATCTAGTTTTACTTGTATATGTCATATCTAGTTTAACTTGTGTACATGTCATATCTAGTTTTACTTGTGTATGTCATGACATTTTATATCTAGTTTTACTCGTTTATATGCCATATTGTGGAAGCCAGTGCTGCTCTCACTTCAGCCTTTAAGGCCGTTCGGCAGTCCTGTTCATTTCACAGCCCTCATCTCCCTTCAAACAACTTCATTTTGTTGTTACAGGCCAGCAGCTTCATGGCGAAGGACTCATACTCTCCAGGATGCACTCCGGTTGGCGCTGTACGTTTAAATTTCATTGTCTCCCAGTAATGCTGCCAGGTTCCGTCCTTGTCTGCCCCAAATCCAAAAACATTCACCTGAGACCAAGAGGAAGTAGATGGACAGTTACCGAGTAGATTTCATAAAGTCCAGTTGTTGGAAGTATATATATATAATTACTATTGTATGGCCTGCACACTTGAGATTGAATCCAGATTGTATTAAATCAGAAGTACAATGTAAACACTGCATCTGCGGTTCTAACGAGACATGATTAAGAGTGATAAGTGATGGCAGGGGCAGTTAAATTTGAACATGTGTACCGTACTAAAAGGTATGAGGGCATTTTACCAACACTAGATGGCAGTATATGCCAACTCAAACATCCACCTCATTCAACACTGCACCTTAGCTTTTCTCTTGGGTAAATTAGATATGGCTTTTTATATAGTTTGTTAAAATGTATAATATGTGCTTACCTCATCACATATGTGGATGGCCAACATCAAGGTTAAGAAGCCGGTGGAGGGATATTTCCCATGGCGTTCAAGCCACACATCATGGACATACTTTAAGAACGTGGGGTTGTATATTAACACCTGTGTTAAAATAAATCATAAAAGTCACCAAGTGAGCACAAGAGGCATACGATATGTGACATTTGCATACTCACACACTTGTGCATGCGCACACACACACACACACACACACACACACACTCACACACACACATCAACAAGACTCTCTCACCTTGTCTGTATTAATCAGGGTCATCTCAGGTGAAGGGGCGCTGTTGAACACAGGGAAATGTCAATGGCCTGTCAGGTGACACACAGTCCAATGAGAGATCGTTGTCCATAGCTTTGCCTGACACCCTAACAATAGGGACTTTAAGCAGCTCTGGATTTTGGGATGGCTACGGCAACAGGAAATAGATCTGTCTTGATGCTGTCACCGTCGCTGTCAAATCCATAGAAGTCACTATAATATAATATAAGTGCTTCCAACAGCTGACCGGTCACTATATTCACAGCAGTTATCCACCTAGTTACCCGTAACACAATTAACCTTATAATTACGTTACACCTTTATTAGTTATAATAAAGGGGAAGTCTGTTTTTTTTGGCAGTTAGTTCATTGGATAACATTTGATAATCAGTCATACATTCCAGGATTTACGGCCTTCCAGAAAGGCGGCCGAGCTGGTTTTACAGACGTTTGCGTTTGGCAATGAAAGGTGATGGGGTTCCCTGGGTAACAGAGCCTCCTACATATGCAGTACATGCCCTGCTGGAGAAACAGAACCAGGGGTTTCATCTCAGCCCTCTCCTTAGGGCCTCTTACAGTCCAATCCATTTGGGATTCATTGTTTTGACAAGTTATAAGCAATCTTCCATGTGTATCTAAAAATCGTGACCATCAGCTCATACACTACAACTTTCTTCACAGAACGTACATAACACAGAGAAAACATCACAACATGAAGCTCACTCATTCTCCATTCTCAGGGGTCTGTCAGCACCTTAATAATATAATAATAATTATAATTATAATGCGTTGTTTAGCACCAAGCTTCCGGGCCCCAAGACTGCCTCAGTCATGTACCTTAGGCATTAGGCTACAGGCTGCCCCAGTCATGTACCTTAGCCACGAGGCTACAGGCTGTCCCAGTCATGTACCTTAGCCACTAGGCTACAGGCTGCCCCAGTCATGTACCTTAGGCATTAGGCTACAGGCTGCCCCAGTCATGTACCTTAGCCACTAGGCTACAGGCTGCCCCAGTCATGTACCTTAGCCACTAGGCTACAGGCTGCCCCAGTCATGTACCTTAGGCATTAGGCTACAGGCTGCCCCAGTCATGTACCTTAGCCACTAGGCTAAGGATTTTCCGGACATGCCTAGTCTTGTGTGGCATTTCTGGGCCATGAATTATGCTAATTCCCATGCATGTTGTCATTTAAGGCAGTTTTCTGAAGTTAGGATTGTTTGTTGAATCCTATGTGGCACACACGTACAAGCCCTTCATACAAAACAAGTTCGAGAGAATTACGATAAGAGTACGAAAATATGATTCATGCATGAGCCCCAATGTTCAGACACAAATGCATTCCCAATGTTGCCCATGGCCATCTACCTTTTCATAGAGCCTGTGGTCAAAGCCTTGGTGATCCACTGTAGAGTTTCAGTCTTGAATGGTAACAGAATCAGGTGTGTGTCGTTTTGCAGGTGCCTGATAGATCCTGGGTACGAGATGCGATGGGTGGTTCTGTTCCCTACGTCCTTTTCATAGCCCAAAATAGGAGCTGCGTTCATTCTGCAGAGACAAAATATACTTTTTATATATCTGTTGCTGAATAAACTAGTCTTGAACTTAGACAATGCAATCATGGCAGCTGCATTTTACACAGGCTTTCCAAAACACTCTGAAACAGCTCAATTCTACAGCCCATGCTGTACAGCTAGATCATCATCACCTTATGATGAAGTCATTGGAGTCAATGAGAACTCCGTAGTTGGATCCAATGAGGTTCAAAGAATTCCCGACTACAGCGCAAGTCCTGCAGCGATTGGGCGCTGAGTCGTTGTAGTGTTCCTGGCCTGGGAAGACCTGGAATAGTTTCTGCACCACATTTCTGTAGTTGGCTTTGTTTCCCCTGGGGCTTAGCCGCTGGGGACACAGGAAAGAGACACAAGAGTGACTCTCAGCTACTCAAGAGTCAATCAACAAGAGCAATGGAACAGAAACAGCAGCATTGAAGCAACAGCATTATGGCTTTAGCATGCAGAATGAGCCAGGCAGCGCTATGACTTTAGCATGCAGAATGAGCCAGGCAGCACTATGGCTTTAGCATGCAGAATGTGCCAGGCAGCGCTATGGCTTTAGCATGCAGAATGAGCCAGGCAGCGCTATGACTTTAGCATGCAGAATGAGCCAGGCAGCACTATGGCTTTAGCATGCAGAATGTGCCAGGCAGCGCTATGGCTTTAGCATGCAGAATGAGCCAGGCAGCGCTTTGGCTTTAGCATGCAGAATGAGCCAGGCAGCCCTATGGCTTTAGCATGCCGAATGATACTTTTTTGGGAGAAGATTGGGTGAACTGTGTTTGTCTGAATTGGTAGGAATCCATGTTTGTGTGTGTGCCTACCTGCCACCATTTAAAGGTGCTCGTAGAAAGCATGGCGTTCTTCTGTGACAGGAACGGCGATATCGACGGGTTAAAGCGCTTCCTGAACCAGGGGTTTTCATCCTCAACAGAGATGCACTGGCGGCAGGCACACAGTGCCTTGGAAATAGGTTTGTTGGACCGCCAGAAGGCAAGTTGTAACGATGAGGTGCTGCTGTAGTTGAATGTAATGATGGTAATGGCACAGATGCAGAACAGCACAATCAAAAGCTTTCTTGTCCGATTCTTGAGGTCCACCATTTTGTAAATGATATGTGTTTAGAGACTGGAAAGTCGGAGAGCTTTGGAGGGTTTGACTTGAGACGAGGCTTTGAAAGGATTGTATCAGAAACAAAGTGCATGACACATTAAGGCAGGGAATTTCATCCTTTTAGAACAGCTCTCAGGTGACCTCAAAAGCTAAATGCATGGAGTTTGCACTTTGGGGTTTTCAGTATGGTAAACTGTAAATAGGAGAGGTACTGACAGAGTTGTAGATTAGTAAGTAACTGACATCTGAATAGGAGGGAAAATGTGACGGTTTGAAGTGCAAGCTTGTGCTTCCTGTTAGAGCGAGGTGGTAAAGGTGAATGAGGTGGTAAAGAGATGGTGAAGCTGCTCTCTGCTGGAAATCACCCACCTAGAAAGAAAACAAAGGAGGACTGATTACACTCAACATATCTATGGTGCATATCAGTAATGGACCTGGAGCATTTCCCAACAGAGGGGATTGCTCTCCATAGAATCCTTTGGAGCACACAACCGACTTAAATATTATCAGATTTTTCAAAAACCAAAAATATACTTATTTTATTTCCAACCTGAGACTGTTACACTCAAGGAAAGAAGGACTGGCACCATATAAAGCTATGTAAGCTATTGTAAGTATTCACTGTTCTGCATGTAAATGAGAGGCTTAGCACAACAGATACGCACAAAGAAATGTTTATTTTGAGGGGAAGTAGCGCACTGAAGGTGAGTATAACAGGTTTGGTAAGTTTCAATAAGTCTCAATAAGTTTGGTAAATGTATTATCTTTATATTTATATCAATACTTGTAGTCTGGAGCATCCAGGCACACAGAAATAAAACCATATACTGTATAATACTGTGATCATATTGCGTACAGTTTATGTATATTACAATACCAAATGTAGATACTTTGGGCCTTATAATATTTGGTGTACACCAAATATTAGTGGTCATATAAGATGCCTTAGGCCCATACAATGCCCATACTACTTCTCATAAGCTACCAACAAGAAGATAAAATAAGAGGTAGATATTGCAGATGATTATAGCTAGATATTGCAGATGATTATAGCTAGATATTGCACATGATTATAGGTAGATATTGCAGTGACTATAGGGAGATATTGCACATGATTATAAGTAGATATTGCACATGATCATAGGGAGATATTACCCCTGATTATAGGTAGATATTACACTTGACTATAGGTAGATATTGCACATGATTATAGGTAGATATTGCACATGATTATAAGTAGATATTTCACATGATTGTGGGTAGATATTGCACATGATTATAATTAGATATTGCACATTATTATTGTGAGACATTGCACATGAGTGTAAGTAGATATTGCACATGATTATAAGTCGATATTTCACATGATAATAAGTTGATATTGCACATGATTATAGGGAGATATTGCACTTGATTATAAGCAGATATTGCACATTATTATTGTGAGACATTGCACATGAGTGTAAGTAGATATTGCACATGATTATAGGTAGATATTTCACATGACTATAAGTAGATATTGCACATGATTGTGGGTAGATATTGCACATGATTATAGGTAGATATTGCACGTGATTATAAGTAGATATTTCACGACTATAAGTAGATATTGCACATGATTGTGGGTAGATATTGCACATGATTATAAGTAGATATTTCACATGACTATAAGTAGATATTGCACATGATTGTGGGTAGATATTGCACATGATTATAAGTAGATATTTAACATGACTATAAGTAGATATTGCACATGATTGTGGGTAGATATTGCACATGATTATAGTTAGATATTGCACATGATAATGAGTTGATATTGCACATGATTACACTCTTTAGGTTCAATCTCCCACACCAGGCAGGTTAGTGGAAACAGCCTGTGCACATGTGATTTGCAGTTTTCCATGTCTGTTTCCTCATTTTATGTGAGATCTACAGTCCCCTCCAAAAATATTAGAACAGCAAGGTCAATTTCTTTGTTTTTGTTGGGACAGCTTGTACAACAACTTGGAATGTCCTGAAACAGAAAGAAAACCCTGGTGTACTGAGCAACAGACATCGAATAGGTCGATCAAGGAAAACAACAGCAGTTGATGACAGAAACATTGTGAGAGCTGTGAAGAAAACCCCCAAAACATCAGTCACTGATATCACAAACAAACTACACAGGGCTGGGGAGAAAGTATCTCAATCAACCGTTCGAAGAAGACTTAGAGAGCAGCAATAGAGACGCTATACCACAAGATGCAAAACACTCATCAGTAGTAAGAATTACAAAGAAGTACAGAGATGAGCCACAAAAGTTTGGAATCGTTGGAACATTGCCTTTTTTTCTGCTTTTTCTTATTTAATATTTTATTTTCTCTGGGATCAAATATTTTAACCAAAAAATTAATGCACACATTGTCAAATAGCTTTTATTAAAGGGTATTTATATACATTTTGGTTTCACTTTGTAGTAATTACAGCACTTTTTATATCTAGTCCCCCATTTCAATGTATGAGACCAGCTCATACCCAGCTAGGGCATCTAAATTTTAAAGCTAAATGCTGATAAGACCATGCTTATGGTTTTCTCTTGTACAAAGACACAAAGCTCTTACTCCAGTAACCCAACCCATTATGGCAGCAAATGCCTCACACATTGAACATGACACTCTCAGTGCCTGAGAGTCTGGTAGGATAAGGACCTAAACTTCAAAGGGCACATCACATCAAACGCAAGGTTAGGCTTGGCTCCTTTTATCAAAACGAATTGTGCTTTTCTCAATACACAAAGACCTGTTTCCTCCACCTCCATGCCAGGTCTAGAACACTGTGTTATTCTTCATATAGCAGCTGCACGATATGAGGAAAATATGTGATATGCGATAACTTTGTTGCCCTGACTACATGAGTCATGTGTCGCTGGCAGTTGTTGAACATCATTCCTCGACAAGTGCCACACCTTGTGCATTTTATTTGAATTATATGCAAGCATCACTTTAATAGTCCCTTGGTTTACCCTGATTATTCTGCAATGTAGCCAAATGTTTTCATGTTCATTGAAAGTGTTTCAGTCTCGCACACAGTAGGCAGAAATATAAAACATATGCAACGCAAAAATATGTGTAGTAATTGGTTGTGTCTTCACAATTGTTACTTTGTGACAATACGTTACTGTAAACCAAGGTCTAATGAATTTGTCTGAAGAAATGAGCTGACTCCAGTATGGTTAGAGAACTTAGTGCCAGCAACATCAGCTGTCCCTGTGGCTTCAGTCATTGTGTACTGACTCACTGAACTGTCCAATTAACAACAGTGCTAGAATGTTCTCTTTGTATCTACTGACGTACCCTATCAACTTAGAGTTACGATGTGTTGTGTGTTCAGAGATGCTCCTCTGCATACCATTGTTGTAATGTGTGGTTATTTGCGTAACTCTCACCTTCCTGTCTGCTTTGACCAGTATGGCCATTCTCCTCTGACGTCTGTCAGTAACAAGGCATTTCTGTCTGCCTTTTTTGTTTTTTTGCACCATTCTTTGCAAACTCTAGAGACTAGTGTGCTTGAAAATCCCAGGATATCAGCAGTTTCTGAGATATTCAAACCACCCTGTCTGCCAACAACAATCATTCCATGGTCAAAGTCTTCGATCACATTTTTTCCTTATTCTGATGTTTGACGTGAAAATTAACTGAAGCTCTTGACCCGTATCTGCATGACTGTATGCATTGCACTGCTGCCACACAATTGGCTGATTAGATCATTTGAATTTCACATGAGTAAGTGGGTGTAATAAAGTAATATAATATAAAGTAATGTTCCTAATAAAGTGCTGAGTGAGTGTCTATTTTTATGTTAATATTGTCATGGGCCATTTCTGCTGAGTGGGCCTTTATTTTTATATTACATATTATATTAGTATGGCTGTCATATAGCTGATTTTATTTGTGTTGCAAATGTTTTTCAGACAAATTCAATGCAAATATTATTAATTATTATTATGATTCTTGTTATCATTATTATTATTATTATTATTATTGCTGTGATTGGTATTGGATATTCAAAACAGTGTTCCATTCCAAATTTTTTAATGAATAAGTAGGCCTAAATGTAAATAGTGTCGGGCTGAATAAGGAGCCACACCCTAACCGAAGTCAGGTGAGGTGTCAGCCTCTTCTGTTTCTACACAGCAAAGCATTATCTGGCAGATTCAACAGGAAGAGAATGCCTCCCAGTCACATTCTTTTAGGGGTGTGAACGGTTTTGACAATTTTACAAATTGGGGTGTGAACAGTTAAAACTTTGGTTTTAACCGTTCTCGGTCATCACACAGCATTAATTGCAATATTGGAATGCAGAAGTTTATCTCTGAACGCACAACATGTTGAAACTTGAAGTGGATGGGCTACAGCAGCAGAAAACCAACAAGTCCAAAATAACTGCAATAAATACCTAATAAAGTGATCAAATGGTAAATGGTTGGTATTTATATAGCGCCTTTATCCAAAGCGCTGTACAATTGATGCTTCTCATCCACCCATTCATACACACACTCACACACCGACATTCACACACCGATTGGCTGCCGTACAAGACACCAACCAGCTCGTCAGGAGCATTTGGGGGTTAGGTGTCTTGCTCAGGGACACTTCGACACAGCCCGGGCGGGGGATCGAACCGGTAACCCTCCGACTGCCAGACGACTGCTCTTACTGCCTGAGCCATGTCACCCCGATCACTGAGTGTGTATGCTTTAATGTATATTATTAACCTGATGTGTCCACCTAAAACAGAGGTAACTCTGTTCCTGGAGATCTACCTATAGGTTTTTCATACCTATTCTAATAAAGCACACCTCATTCAACAGCTAGAGATCTTGTTAACCAGGGGGTGGAAAGAAGACTACTTGGTTTGTACTTCATCACTGTACTATAGCGGGGAATTTGCACTTTTTTTGTATGCTTGTACTTTCACTCAATTACATTTCAGTGACAAATATAATACTTTTTACTCTCTACATTTTCAATGTACACCTTCACAGTACCATATTTCACAGGTCCAACTTCAAAACTTTTTTTTTTTCCTCTGGCCAAAATATCAATCCCTGTTTTAAACAGTCAATACAACCCATATCAGTGGTTAATGAACCCACCCACACCAATTCTGATTGGTCATTGTGCAACGCCCGATCAGACACCATGATGTAGTCCAGGCGTCAGTGATAAGACTTTGAACATTTTAGCTAGCAATTAGCTTAAGCTTTTAGCGATTTATCTGCGTCATTATATTCCAGTCCGGGAATCGTTGTGCATGGTAAATGTTTTCACTAAGATCAAATAAAACCAATTTATTTGCAAAGAAATGTGGCTTCTGTCCCTTGATTCCAGCATTGTATATGTCCTGAGTATTAAACGGTTTACTTTTTTACTTTTAATACTTCAGTAGATTCGTTCACTCGAATATATATTTTTAGCGAGATACTGTGACTTTTAATTTAGTGAGATTTTTACTCAGTAGCCATACCTTAATTTAAGTATAATTTCTGGGTGCTTTTTCCAGCCCTGCTGTTATAGACATTACATTTTAGGTCAGTCACAGGGGTTTTCACTGACCACTTTATTAGGTAGATCTGTACACCAGCTTGTTAAAGCAAATATTTAATCAGCCAATCATGTGGCAGCAACAAAATGTATAAAAGCATATGCAGACGTGGTCAAGAGGTTCAACTGTTTTTCAGACCAAATGTTAGAATGGGGAAGAAATGTTGGTTGCCAGTCACGGTGGTTTGAGTATGTCAAAAACTGCTGATCTCCTGGGATTTTCGCACAACCGTCTCTGGTGTTTGAAAAAAATGCTGGGAAAACAAAAAAATTAAACTATATTTATTCAGTGACCGATAGAAGTGGCCGCCTTAACTGATTTTACGTCGGCTAGGTCACGGATACTTTTTTTCAACTACAGACTTCATAATAATGCGAATGGAGATAATGAATTAAGCAATTACCGCGACGTGGTTCTGTTATTACAACAGAACAATGTGCACATGTCCATATAGGACACGAACAGTCAATGCATCAGTTTCAAGATACGAAATGATATTAATATCTTGACAATTAATATATTGCCCACTTACTTTGGATCTTGGGCTGCCCGCACTTGAGAAACTGATATCCTATGCAGTTATTCCATAGTCACCCATATGTCCATCATGCCACAGTAGCGCTGGTAGTGTACGGATAAATGGATGCTACAGTAGAGTGACGCTCCATCGCACAGCAGTGAACTGGCGCCGTGGGTAGAAGAGTATAATACACTGTTGCAGTAACTCCCCCTTCTAGCGCACAAGGCAGCATTGAAATGGCACTACTTACCCCATAAGCCACTCATACGTTTCTGACACGTTGGGATTACTGTACCTATTGTACGTGACTTCAAGGTGCCGTTGGACCTGAATTACCGGATGAGTCGGTGATTTTACTCAAATATTGCGCAGTGTTTCCTTGATGCACTTAAAATGAGAAGTTCTGGACTTAGTTGGGCGCATATGTGGTTGAGGAGAACCGGCACAATTGTAAAATGTTTAACTTCTTACTCAATTACTCCAAAGTAACGTGATCCAAAGTGGCGAAATTTAACCACAAAGAGCATACACTGATCTGCTTGAATAAGGCGTGTTAGATTTGAGGTGATTTTTTTTTTTTGATGGTTCCTTTACAATTTAAACAAACATTAACAATTGTGAAGTGTGTGTATTTGTGAATTTGTAAAGGAGGTGCAGCACAATTGTGACAACAAAAAATAACTGCATTAATCAAAAAATAATAAAATGTGTGTATTATTTTCCAGGACAAACACTTGGCTCAAAAGAGCATATACTTTATGAATGTTTAGTACCAGCAACCAATTAGGAATGGCATTAATTTTAGTTCAGTTGCGAAATTGGATGAGTTTTTGTCCCCATACATTCACATGTCACCCCCCTGCTCAGCAACCTCCACTGGCTGCCTGTTATGACTCACATCAAATGTAAAACTCGCGTACCAGGAAGTTAATGGATCAGCCCCTGTTTATATTCAATCATTTGTCAAGACGTATACACCAGCAAGACCCCTCTGTTCTGCCACTTCGGGACTCCAAGCACCTGCACTTCTCACTCAGGACTGCTGTCTGTCCTGGCCCCACGGTGGTGGAATGACCTTCCTGTGGATGTCAGAAGAGCAGAGTCTCTGACCTCTTTCAAACGAAGACTGAAGACTCATCTCTTCAGGCTGCACCTTTCCCTCCCTGCCTCACCACTATGATTGGCCTAGTATATGGCATAGATTATAATGGCACTTTATTATTGTATTGTTGTACTCGGGGTATTCCAGCTGCCAACCGTGGTATGCTATTTCGTAAGTTGACGCATTCTTCAAGGGTTCCAATGGTATCTGTATGGTCACACTTGGACTCGGAACCGTACTGTCCTCTAGGGACCTCTTCACACATGTTCAATCTGCACTACATTGGATAAGAGCGTCTGCTAAATGCTTTGTAATGTAATAATGTAATGTAATGAAGGCACCATTTCTTACCATGTGTTTGCAATTCCATTGTCATTTAATTTTTTTAATTACACGATTGGCTGTTGGCAGACACTCAGAGCGACATCCATCGAAGAGTAAAGTGCATACCCATAACCTGGGATGATTTATGTAAGTAAGCGATACAAATCAAACATTTGCATACTTGGAACCAGTGATCAAAATGGCAGAAACATCGAAGAGCAAAGAGAAACACAACCAATTATTTAATTAACTTAAGTAAATAATTTGCTCAGAGTTTAATGCACAGGTCTCAACCTTGCATCTCCTTTATCTGACGTGTTTGGTTGTTTGTTGTATGTTTGTTGTATGGCCTTGATATGCATTGTTTTGTACGTCACTTTGGATAAAAGCGTAATGTAATGTAATGCAGAGGAGCATCTCTGAACACACAACGTTGAAACGTGAAGGGGACGGGCTACAGCAGCAGAAGACCAATAAGTCTAATAAATACCTAATAAAGTGGTCACATAGTAACATAGTTGGCTCCTGGGTCGGTTGCACAAACTGGACATACAGAATTATTGGCACCCGTGATGAAAATGAGAAGGGCTGTATTTAAAAACAACCCAGATGATAATCTATAAATGATGTTCAGATTCCCACGAGCAGTACCTCACCATGAGGTGTCTCGGGGACGAACTCAAGTACTCCGAACGTGCTGGAGCCCTGGTAAGTTCTACTGAACTTCCAGCCCAGTCTCGAAGTGAAGGGTGTGATGCAAATCTGATATTCGATGTCCTGTATTCAATGTATTCCTCTAAAAGAATCTTTATCACATATGATTATAGTAAGATATACTTTATTATAATCAATCAAAAGAATAGAGTTATACAGATTACAGTGTAAATATCATCTTTCAGTTTGCTGATCACATGCAAGTTACATATACCCCTTTAGCTCTTTCTAATTTACCTTTCCACCATGATGTTTAAAAGTCAAGGTACACCCCTCAAATACCCATCCTCTTTGGCCTTAGCCTTATCCTATAGCTCCCCCTTCTGGACGTTTAAAAGAAACTATTCCTAGAATATTATATTTATCTAACTATAATAACTTCTCTACATTTTTCTACCTTATATAGTACCTTAATGAGAAATAAAAGACATTAAAATAAAAGGAAACTTATAATGTGTTACTTCTGTGTATTACTTTTCCTACTTCTACAAGTAATATAGATTATAATTACCACTCCAGCTTGATTATAGCTGTTCTGCGTGGCTCTTTCTTCAACAGCTCGTAGATATCTTGTGAGGCAAAATTCTAAGATGCTATCCTAAGGTCTAAAAGCTTATTCCTTATATATCTTTTTTTGCATACAAAAGTGTACCTTTTTGATAAGAAATGTCCCCAATATTTCAAGCGGGAAGACATTTATCTCTTATGCAACTTGTTTTTTAATGACCATATTCGTCACTTCTGTTTTTCCCACTGTCAGTTTCTCATACCTCAAAAGAAATTTCCCCAATACTTTATCTCATGTGCCCCTCCGGTTTGGGAATTTCCACCATTTTAATATACGAGTGGAAAAACACTAGCTTTTTTGTATTTTTTTAAGGAACCTATTCATCACTGGTGTCTGTTTCAATTTCATAGTCTCTCCTTGACTTCTTCCACACCTTGATCTCATGCAAGCCAGAAGTTAGTGCCTGCCACCATCTCAATACACTCTTCAAGTGCCCCTTTTTGTGGCGCCTTAAGGGATCTACAAAGGACATCCAGCTAATAGCTGAGTGTAATTCATCATTTAACTCCTCCACTGTTAGTCCTTTGAATCTATCTGATAAATTATTGGTGCTATAATCAGGAAGGCCCTTGAAGCCTCTTAATCTTCTTTCGGTATTGACATCCTTTCCATTTTCCTTATCTCTCCTACATTTACCATCTCCTCATATTCTTTGATCTCCCAATTATCTTCATGGTTTTTCTCATCCTGTTACTTTAACCAGGTCTTGTGCTCCTCCCCTGTAGGAGCAAGCCCACACGTGTCAACTAAGTATGTTATCACATCTACTGTCTCCTTGAATGCCAAACTCCCTGGGTCACCAATTTCTCTCTAAAACCCTGAATCTAAGTCCTCTGACTTCAGACTCCTCAGTGTCCATACACGGTTGTACATTTATCTTGTACCATATACTTCTCCTCTTACGGGAGCTTTTACTCCTACCCCATTGGCGTGTGCGAGGGGTTAACAATGCATTCCTGCCCATCTTCTGTCAATCTCTAATCAGGCGGGCCTAGGGTCCTCAACAGTCTTCATTCTTGCCCAGGTTCACTGGTGGAGAAGCATTTGGCAGACGACATACAGTTGATTAGACTAAGCGGGAGACAATCCTCCCCTGGAGCAATGTAGGGTTAAGGGCCTTGCTCAAGGGCCCAATGGCTGTGTGGATCTTATTGTAGCTACACTGGGATTAGAACCACCGACCTTGCATGTCCCAGTCATTTACCTGAACCACTACGCTACAGGCCGCCCCAGATATCGGGCGCCTAAATCAATAGGGCGTCTATTGCATGTCTCAACCACTCCTTTGCTCCACATTATTTCAGTGGCCCTGGGGGAGTGGAGTAAAGGATGGTGGAGTGAAAGATTGTGGGACGCAGTCTAGCACTGAATGGGGGCGAGTCGCGCACATTAAACTATGAGAAGTTAACGAGCACACCTGCGGACGATGGCGTATGACAGGTGAACACAGCGATGCAGCTTACGCCGGCCGGCAAACGCAAATGATCGGCTGAAATGGATAAGCCGTTTATAAACGGTATAGAATTGCGTCAGGACTTGATAAGAAAAGGCGGGCCATATCAAGTTTGCGTTGGGAGGCGAAGCTGACGAAATTCTGTCAGGAAAAGGAAGGTGATTTTTTGAAAGGGCACGGTTCAACATGCGTGATGCTCACCACAGACAGTGGATAATATTAGCGGCACAGAGTCAGATGAATATGCATTTCTGGGTGACGTGTCAGCGCAAGGCAAAAGTGTATGGGCCCAAAAGGTAGAAATGAATGGGGAATATATTGAATTTAGTGGTCCATCCCCAGTGAGTCCACAGCAGCATGGAGCCCTGCGCCCTCCTTTTAAAGTCCTGTACAGTCCAGGGGATACTGTCCTTAATGTTCAGGGATGTTTCACAGCTCAACTGCAGATTTCACAGCTCAAACACAGAGCGTCAGAGCAGGACATGCATGTGGTGTCAGGTCTTTCAAAGCCACTTCTGGGTTCACCATGCCACTGAGTCACTGCAGCTAATTCAGCGCACTCACGTTGTGCCGGCTGCAGGGGAGGAGTTTGTGAAGGGCCATCCAACTGTGTTCAAGGGCTGGGGAAGATTGGAGAACCAGACATGATTTCACACTGTGTTCAAGGGCTGGGGAAGATTGGAGAACCAGACACGACTTCACACACTCCCTAACTGCAGCCAGGAGAGAGTCTGGCTGAGGACAGAATGCACATGGGTCAGTACTGCAGCAGGTACAGACGCCTCGGCCTTATCGGGTCAGAACGCATGGCGGGCTGATGGAGGAACCACATTCACCTGTGGGCAACACTGGAGCCAGAGCCCTCAGACATGCTGCGGCACCAAGCTCCTCAGACACCTTTGTCTGGTGTTTTTCTAAATTCAGTGGAAACTGAACATGGGGGAGAAAAAGGGAAGAATCAATATGACCCTCCATGTTGTTTCCTTTAACCTCCTGCAGGTAGAGACAGAGCACCAATGTATCTCAGCAGGTCCAACAAACATAATCTATGTGGTTAATTTAACTGAGCTTGTTTCCTTCATGTTGCCAGAATGTCCAGACATCCCTTCTTAAGCACATTACATTACATTACATTATTGGCATTTGGCAGACGCTCTTATCCAGAGCGACGTACAACAAAGTGCATACCCATAACCAGGGATAAGTTCCTTTTTTTTTTTTTTTTTTTACAAATAAACAAGCAAACAACAAAGCAAAAGTGACCAAGCTTAACTATCGAAACACTGCTTACCTAGCCAACTAAAAATACCGATACACAAAGCAAGTCACAGAGACAACAATTAAGGTTCACAGGGAGGTAGGGAGGGATGGGGAGAGGTGCTGCTTGAAGAGGTGTGTCTTCAGCTTGCGCTTGAATGTGCGGAGAGATTCTACAGTTCTGACCTCAACGGGGAGTTCGTTCCACCACCGTGGAGCCAGAACAGACAGTAGTCGTCATCACTGGGTGATGGCGTGAGTGTGGTATCCCCGAGGGAAATGGAGAGATCCAGATGAGGAGAGGTATTAGCAGGGATGAATATCATTTCAATCTTACCTGGGTTGAGCTTAGAATACGGGCTGAAACCTGCGTATCAGACGGCGGGAACGAGACGAAGAGTTGGGTATCATCCGCGTAGCAGTGGTAGGATAGCCCCTATGCAAGGGAGCGAGTGTAAAGAGAAAAAAGAAGCGGGCCTAGGACTGAGCCCTGGGGAACTCCTGTGGCGAGGGGCCGAGGTGTCGATACCGAACCAGCCCAGGCAACCTGGAAGGAGCGACCAGAGAGGTAGGACTCAATCCAGTCCAGGGCTGTGCCACAGATGCCCGTTGCTGACAGGGCAGACAGGAGGATGGAGTGAACCACAGTGTCGAAGGCAGCAGAGAGATCTAAAAGAATGAGGACAGAGGAGACGGAGGCTGCTCGTGCGGCATGGAGTGACTCACTGACAGAGAGGAGCGCATTCTCTGCCGAGTGGCCCAATCTGAAGCCAGACTGATGGGGGTCTAGCAGGTTGTTGTTAGAAAAGAAAGAAGAAAGTTGAGTAGAAGCATATAGTTTTAGAAAGGAAAGGAAGAAGAGATACCAGGCGGTAGTTCTGGATGATGGAGGGATCCAGAGTAGGCTTTTTTTAGCAGCGGAGTGATGTGGGCCCTCTTGGAGGATGCCGGAAAACAGCCGGAAGACAGGGAGGAGTTGACAAGGGAGGTGACAAATGGGAGAATGTCAGGTGTGATAGTTTGAAGAGAAGAGGGGATAGGGTCAAGGGCACAGGTTGTAGGGCGGTGGGAGAGCAGGAGTTGAGAAACATCAGAGTCTGTAAGGGGGGAGAAAGTGGAAAAGGAAGGGATGGGCCTAGAGGGGGGGGGGAAGGGCACAGTGAGGGGGGAGGTGGTTGTAAAGGATCTGCGGATGACTGTGACCTTCTCATCGAAGAAATCAGCAAAGTCATCAGCAGCGAAGGAGGACTGAGGAGGAGGAGGCGGTGCGTTGAGGAATGAGATGAGAGATAATGATGAGAATCATCAGCATACATCGTAATGCAAGCATTATTTATAGCAGAAGGCAAATCATTTGTAAAAATAGAAAAGAGAAGTGGTCCAAGACAACTTCCTTGTGGCACACCACACACTAGGCTGCTACTATTGGATAAGCTACCATTGTAGTATACCTTTTGTGTTCTAGCGGAAAGATAACTCTCCATCAAGGTGATAGCTGGTTGTGTGAATTCAAATTCAAAACATTGGTGCTAGCCTTCCAAGCAGTTAAAGGGTCTTCCCCAGCTTATCTGCAAAAAATCATCAGACCCTACACCCCTGCCAGACCTCTTCATTCAGCCTCCACAGGCCGCTTGGCACCTCCCCCTCTCAGAACCTCCACCTCACGCTCACGACTACTGTCTGTTCTGGCTCCACGGTGGTGGAACGAACTCCCCGTTGAGGTCAGAACTATAGAATCTCTCCCCACCTTCAAGCACAAGCTGAAGACACACCTCTTCAAGCAGCACCTCTCCCCATCCCTCCCTACCTCCCTGTGAACCTGAATTGTTGTCTCTGTGACTTGCTTTGTGTATCGGTATTTTTAGTTGGCTAGGTAAGCAGTGTTTGGATTGTTAACTTTGGTGACTTTTGCTCTGTTTGTTTGTTAAAAAAATAAAATAAAAAAATAAAAAAAAAAGGCCCTTGTCCTTATCTTTGTTGTACAGGTAGCAGTTGAAATTGTACTTACCTCTAGGGTCTTTCAGCGAACTTATCCCTGGTTATGGGTATGCACTTTGTTGTACGTCGCTCTGGATAAGAGCGTCTGCCAAATGCCAATAATGTAATGTAATGTAATGATTCTACAATGTACTATGCCGCAACTACATGCAGTGAACTCAATCAAGTTGATCAAAGGAGTTGGATATAGTGTATGCTTGGATTAGGTTGAATAAACTGGTTCTAAATATATCCAAGACCAAGAGTATTGTGTTTGGTTCAAGGCACAAACTTGCATCAAAGCCAAAATTGGATCTACATGTATCTTGTGAACCTATAGAACAAGTGGAGAATGTAAAATTACTTGGTTTAATCCTGGATAACCATTTGTCATGGTCAGAGCATATTACTAGAATTATTAAAAAAATGGGTGCAGGAATTTATTCTACAAGACAATGTGTACCTTATGTACCATCCCATATCTTGGAACAAGTCTCAAAGTCGTTAATTTTATGCCACCTGGATTACTGTTCAGTTGTATGGGCCTCAGCTTAAAAAATAGAGCTATCAAAATTACAAGTTGCTCAGAACAGGGCTGCTAGGCAATGATGCACTAATGACGAAGGACTACTTCCGCGAGACTAATATACGCTAGCTTCGCTCTGAAGACGCCTATTTAAAGCACCTACAAATCGCTCACAAGCAGTATCACATCAGCACCAATCTCCTGACAAACTCAGCAATTTCAAACAAACGTTCAATCACTCTACAGGTATGCAACCAGTATGAGTGATTAACAGCAATACAACAAACAGACTGGCTCAAGCCCTAACCTTAGATTGTTCAAATTAGCAATGATAAAATTACACTTTACCGCGTCTAGTGGACGGTCCGCAACGATACCACACACCTGGTTACAATGATGCACTAATGACAGAGGACTACTTCCGCGAGACTAATATACGCTGGCGTCGCTCTGAAGACGCCTATTTAAAGCACCTACAAATCGCTCACAAGCAGTATCAAATCAGCGCTAATCTCCTGACAAACTCAGCAATTTCAAACAAACGTTCAATCACTCTACAGGTATGCAACCAGTATGAGTGATTAACAGCAATACAACAAACAAAGTCAAAGTCAAAGTCGGCTTTATTGTCAATCCAATATAGACATACAAAGGGCTGAAATTGCGTTTCCCTCTCATCCCCGGTGCATAATAAATAAACAGCAAATGACAACATAACACGACAAGACCAATTCAAGATTAAAAAAACAAAACTATATATAAATAATAAATAACAAAAAAAAATAATAATAATAAAATAAAAAAAATACCAGATTAAAAATATATGGTACAATATACCCTGTAGCAAATAAAGTGGCCAAAGTATGTATATGCATGTATGTATGCACGTATGTGTGTGCATGTGTGTGCGTGTGTGTGGAGGGGAGGGGAGGTGGGGTTGCATTAGTCCAGAGTAGGTGGGGGGGAGCAGTGGGGGGGGGGGGGACATTGTTATAAATGTCCTGGAGGGAACGGTTTTCTCAGCAGCTCTCACTGTGCGCTGCAGGGTCTTTTGGCAGGACGCCGTGCAACCACCGTGCCACACAGTTATGCAGCTGGTCAGGATGCTCTCGATGGTGCCCCCGGTAGAAGGAGAGCATGATGGGGGCTGGGGCTTTGGCTCTTCTCAGTTTTCGGAGGAAGTAGAGGGGTTGCTGAGCTTTCTTGGCCAGTGATGTGGTGTCAGTATTCCAGGAGAGGTCCTCAGTGATGTGCACACCCAGGAATCTGGTCCTGCTCACTCTCTCCACAGCCGCACCGTTGATGGTCAGTGGAGGGTGCTGGGTGTGCGCTCTCCGGAAGTCGACAACAATCTCCTTTGTTTTCTCCACATTGAGAGTGAGATTGTTGTCTCCGCACCATGTGGTCAGTTGGCTCACCTCGTCCCTGTAGTTGGACTCATAATTATTGTGGATGAGACCCGCCACAGTTGTGTCATCCGCAAACTTGACAAAGACATTGGTGCTGTGCTTTGGTGTGCAGTCGTGGGTCAGTAGGGTGAAGAGTAGGGGGCTGAGCACACATCCTTGGGGGGCCCCCGTGTTCGGGGTGATGGTGCTGGATGTGATGCTGCCGACCCGGACTGCCTATGGTCTCCCGGTCAAGAAGTCCAACAGCCAATTGCACAGCGAGGTGTTCACTCCCAGCCGATCCAGTTTTTGTATAAGCTGCTGGGGGATGATTGTATTAAATGCTGAGCTAAAGTCTATGAACAGCATCCTTACATGTGAGTTTTTGGTGTCCAGATGGGTGAGGGCTGAATGGAGAACAGTGGAGATTGCATCATCGGTGGACCTGTTGGCCCGATATGCAATCTGGTAGGGGTCCAGGGCGGGAGGGAGGATGGATTTGATGTGCTGCATGACTAACCGTTCTAAGCACTTCATGATGATGGGGGTCAATGCAACGGGACGGTAGTCATTGAAGCAGGATGGGGAAGCCTTCTTTGGTATCGGGATGGTGTCTTTGAGGCATGTGGGAACAGCAGCTTGGCTCAGGGAGGTGTTAAAGATGTCTGTGAGGACATCAGTGAGTTCCACTGCACAGTCCTTCAACACACGACCAGGTATGTTGTCCGGGCCCGCAGCTTTGCGAGCGTTGATCCTGGAGAGGGATCGTCTCACGCTGGCCGGAGACAGGGACAGCACCTGGTCATCTGGAGGGGGTGGAGACTTCTGTGCAGGAGTGATGTTATGGGCTTCAAAGCGACCAAAGAAATCGTTCAGGTTATTCAGCAGAGCGATGTCGCTGTCACAGGTCTGTGGTCGGGATTTATAATCCGTGATGGTCTGAATCCCCCGCCACAGGCTCCTGGTATCTCTGCTGTCCCTGAAGCGGTGGGCTATCCTTTTGGTGTACTGCCTTTTTGCATCTTTGATGCCACGGTACAAGTTGGCCCTAGCTGTTCTTAGGCCAGCCTTGTCACCTGCTCTGAAGGCGGCGTTCCGGGCACTTAGTAACCTATGGACTTCCCTGTCAGCCATGGTTTCTGATTTGCCCGTAATGTAATGGTCAGACAGACTGGCTCAAGCCCTAACCTTAGATTGTTCAAATTAGCAATGATAAAATTACACTTTACCGCGTCTAGTGGACCTTCCGCAACGATATCACACAGCTGGTTACCATGATGAAAAGCATGAAAAGCAAAGGGTTTGATTGTCAGTTATGAAAGAATATCAGACATAACTACATAATTTAGTCCCTATCTGGAGATGGTAAATCAGCTAATTCAGAAACTTTGTAGACTAGGAGCCATAGAACCTTCTGATACTGTGTGAGATTAGGCTGAGTCTAACCCTCAGAGCAGAATAGCAGTGTGAGTTTAGGCTGAGACTAACCCTCAGAGCAGAATAGCAGTGTGAGTTTAGGCTGAGTCTAAACCCTCAGAGCAGAATAGCAGTGTGAGTTCAGGCTGAGTCTAAACCCTCAGAGCAGAATAGCAGTGTGAGTTTAGGCTGAGTCTAAACCCTCAGAGCAGAATAGCAGTGTGAGTTCAGGCTGAGTCTAAACCCTCAGAGCAGAATAGCAGTGTGAGTTTAGGCTGAGTCTAACCCTCAGAGCAGAATAGCAGTGTGAGTTTAGGCTGAGTCTAAACCCTCAGAGCAGAATAGCAGTGTGAGTTTAGGCTGAGTCTAAACCCTCAGAGCAGAATATCAGTGTGAGTTTAGGCTGAGTCTAAACCCTCAGAGCAGAATAGCAGTGTGAGTTTATGCTGAGTCTAACCCTCAGAGCAGAATAGCAGTGTGAGTTTAGACTGAGTCTAAACCCTCAGAGCAGAATAGCAGTGTGAGTTTAGGCTGAGTCTAACCCTCAGAGCAGAATAGCAGTGTGAGTTTAGGCTGAGTCTAAACCCTCAGAGCAGAATACCCTCTGAGCAGCGCTTCTTATTAAAACAATTCTTCAAATAAAATACATTTTTATTAAATGTTTTTTTAAATTTAATTTATAAATGTGAGATAAAGTTTAAAATGCATATAACCCCCATCCCCAAATCCCAAACCTTACGCATTAGGAATTTCATTGATAAGTCACTTCACATACAGAGACATAGCCCTCACAGTTATTCACCATTTATACAGTTGTGCTCATAAGTTTACGTACCCTGGCAGATTTTGTGATTTCTTGGCCATTTTTCAGAGAATGTGAGTGATAATACAAAAAATCGTTTTAACACTTGTCTCAATACCATGTCCTCATTTTCAAAACTCTTCACACAGTGTGCTTTTGAAACACACACCTGAGCACATCAGTTAACCTTTGGTGCAAAATGCACTTCAACCACCAAAACACTTAATATTTCACCCAAAAGTGACTCATGCTGCCATAACTATAGCATATGCTTTCTCCCAAAAGACTACTTTGTCACTCAATGTTCAATGAACTGCAAAACACAAACAACATGGAGCATTGCTAAATACATATATTATGTGTTTCCCTTTCCTCTATTTTTGCATCCACAAATATTTCAAGCCATTCAGCTAAAGAAACTTTTGATCTGTTGGTTTGCCTCTCACAATAGATGTCATGACTGAGTGTGGTAAATTTACAGTAAACTGTAAATGAATGAATGTTTTACTATATTGGAAACCCAGAATAACAATTTTTACTGTGTAATGTAAAACAATATATGATAAAGAAACAAATCACAAAAGCAACAGTATTCTTCAGAGGGTTTACAGTATTTTGACGTCTGTTCTCACGGTGCAATATACTGTAATTCAGAAAAGAAAAATACAATTCAATCAATTACTCAAAATACATTACAATCAATAACAAATACATCCCAAAAAGCAATAATTTCACTATATACAGTAATTCGCACATATATTGTCTGCCTATCAGTATCAAAAGTCTACTGTTGGCTTTGCCCATCCATCCTGTCCTATGGCATTTGGCCATAGATTTTCATCAACATCACTCCGAATGTTATCTCTTGCTATACACCGAGGAAAACATTTTTTGCGTGCCTTATCCAGCCCTGGATGTGTTCCACTGTTCTGTCCATACACCCAGCAGCCATTGCATCTAGAAGTGACATCTGTTCATGTGGGTGGTGGTCCTAAACCTTCACATATACCTTCATAAACTTCATATTGGTACCTAAGTTCCTTGACACCCTCAGAGTTCCTGTCAAAGGGGACAGTGTACAACGGTTTCATCCTGATCTGATGTTTCTGTAGGACTCTTGAAATGGTTGTAGTGCTTACACTGTCAATGTTTGAAAATATGTTCTTGTCTGCGATTATGTTGTTGCGTATTTCTCTTAGCCTGATGCTGTTGTTGACAATGACCATCCCAACTATTGCATCCTCCTGTTGAGGCGTAAACATTATTCCCCTTCCCCCTGTGTGACTGTGTGAGGTAACCGCTGGGTCCTGTAGTGAGTCAAAGACAAATGTCCACTGATACATCTGCTTTTTCTGGAGACTTCTCAAATCACAGTACTGCTGTAAAATACACATCAATTGAACTCCTTCAGTCTGTAAATATGCTGTAAATACTGTATAGTACCTGTTAGTTTGCCTGAAAATCCTCATTATTGAAGCCACTGTGGATCTAGGCAAGTTTTGTTGAACCCTCAACCTGCTTCCCTCAGGGACAGATCATGATTTACCACATGATCAATGACTGTGGCTGTGATTTCATCAGACACAACTGTTCTTGCTCTTCCACGACGTCTTCTTCCTCTACCTCTGGCTGCATCCATTTTCCCCATGATGAGTGCAAATTTTCCTCCAGTATTTTCTGATAACATGCTGCATTCATCTTGCCATCAATTTTGACCAAGTTCCCTGTGCCTTTGTAGCTCACACATCCCCAAAACATCAGCGATCCACCTCCGTGTTTCACAGTAGGAATGGTGTACCTTTCATCATAGGCCTTGTTGACTCCTCTCCAAATGTAGCGTTTATGGTTGTGGCCAAAAAGTTCAATTTTGGTCTCATCACTCCAAATAACTTTGTTCCAGAAGTTTTGAGGCTTGTCTCTGTGCTGTTTGGCGTATTGTAAGCGGGCTGCTTTGTGGCATTGGTGTAGTAATGGCTTTCTTCTGGCGACTTGACCATGCAGCCCATTTTTCTTCAAGTGCCTCCTTATTGTGCATCTTGAAACAGCCACACCACTTTCCTGTATGTCAGCTGAAGTTATTTGTGGGTTTTTCTTTGCATCCCGAACAATTTTCCTGCCAGTTGTGGCTGAAATTTTTGTTGGTCTACCTGACCGTGGCTTGGTTTCAACAGAATCCCTCATTTTCCACTTCTTAATTAGAGTTTGAACACTGCTGATTGGCATTCTCAATTCCTTGGATATCTTTTTATATCCTTTCCCTGTTTTATGCAGTTCAACTACCTTCTCCCGCAGATCCTTTGATAATTCTTTTGCTTTCCCCATGGCTCGGAATCCAGCAACGTCAGTGCAGCACTGGATGAAACATGCAGGGGTCTGTCAGGAGCCCAGAAACTCACTGACTTTTTATACACACATTGATTACAAGCAAACAGATCACAGGTGAGGTTGGTTACCTTTAATAGCCATTTAAACCTGTGTGTGTCAACTTATCAGGCCAAAACCTCCAGGGAATGTAAACTTTTGATCAGGGTCATTTGGATAGTTTCTGTTGTCATTATGATTTAAAAAGAGCAAACACAATTGTTTGATAATAAATGGCTTCATCCAACCACTAACCATGAGTGAAAGAAGAGTTTAACTTGTGTATGTTATATCTAGTTTTACTTGTTTATATGTCATATCTAGTTTAACTGGTGTATGTCATATATAGTTTTACTTGTATATGTCATATCTAGTTTAACTTGTGTAGGTCATATCTAGTTTTACTTGTTTATATGTCATATCTACTTTAACTCATGTCACGGCCGGGTCTAGAACCCCAGTCTCTGGCGTGCTAGTCAGATGCCAATCCCCTAGACCACCAAGCACTGAGGATGACTCAATTGCGGAGAACTGCAGGTATAATCCAATTATTTATTTGAACAAAAAACAAAGTTCCAAAAGCACAGAAGATTTACGAAACAAAAACCAAAACAGAGGATTTTCCAAAATTCCATAAGGTCAAAAACAACAAAGAACTTCCAAAAAGGGTGAACTAAAAAACTCCAAAAGGTAGCCAAAACACAAAGGGCAATCCAGTCTCGTAGTGTATAAACATTCCAGGGTCAAACACAGAATATCCAAACAAGGTATAGGTAGACAGAATCAGACAGGGTTATTCACGGAGGGTTAAGGTGAAGACTCAACAAAGACTAAGTGAAAAGGACCGGGCTATATACAGGAGACAATGGGCAACACTAATCACAAGACTAACAACAGGTGCGTACAACAAGACAATTAAGCAGTGAGACAAAAACAATATAGTGATACCTAGTGGCTAGCAACACAGAGTACAACACTGTGACATGTCATATCTAGTTTAACTTGTGTACATGTCATATCTAGTTTTACTTGTGTATGTCATGACATTTTATATCTAGTTTTACTTGTTTATATGCCATATTGCGGAAGCCAGTGCTGCTCTCACTTCAGCCTTTAAGGCCGTTCGGCAGTCCTGTTCATTTCACAGCCCTCATCTCCCTTCAAACAACTTCAATTTGTTTTTACAGGCCAGCAGCTTCATGAGCATGGACTCATAGTCTCCAGCATGCACTCCGGTTGGCCTCCGACGGGATAATTTGGTTTTCTCCCAGTAATGCTGCCAGCTTCCGTCCTTGGCTGCCCCAAATCCAAAAACATTCACCTGAGACCAAGAGGAAGTAGATGGACAGTTTGATGTTAAACTGAGTAGATTTCATAAAGTCCAGTTGTTGGTAGTGACTGTATTGACAATATAATTACTATTGTATGGCCTGTACACTTGAGATTGAATCCAGATTGTATTAAATCAGAAGTACAATGTAAACACTGCATCTGCGGTTCTAACGAGACATGATTAAGAGTGATAAGTGATGGCAGGGGCAGTTAAATTTGAACATGTGTACCGTACTAAAAGGTATCAGGGCATTTTACCAACACTAGATGGCAGTATATGCCAACTCAAACATCCACCTCATTCAACACTGCACCTTAGCTTTTCTCTTGGGTAAATTAGATATGGCTTTTTATATAGTTTGTTAAAATGCGTAATATGTGCTTACCTCATCACATATGTGGATGGCCAACATCAAGGTTAAGAAGCCGGTGGAGGGATATTTCCCATGGCGTTCAAGCCACACATCATAGATGTACTTTAAGAACGTGGGGTTGTATATTAACAGCTGAGTTAAAATAAATCATAAAAGTGAGAGAATGAGCACAAGACATGTGACATTTGCATACTCACACATTTGCGCGCACACACCACACACCACACACACACACACCACACACAGTGTGACACTCTCTCACCTTGTCTGCATTAATCTGGGCCATCTCAGGTAAAGGGGCGCTGTTGAACACAGAGAAAAGTCAATAGTCTGTCAGGTGACACACAGTCCAATGAGAGATCCTTGTCCATAACTTGCCTGACAAGTTATCCCTCACCCTAACATTAACTGCACAGCATAATGATGCCAACTGATGCTTCTCTTTCATCAGAAAAAAATATTTGACAAAACACAATGGGAAGCACTCGTACGTCCAGATTTGCTCTGTAATCACTTGTACGAGTACAACTTCACACCTTCCCAAATTCGCATAATTTATGCCCAGCTTCAATCTTCTGAAGTTAGGAGCGTTTGTTGAATCTGATATGGCACACTCGTACAAGCCCTTTGTCCAAAAAAGTAAGAGAAATATTACGATAAGAATACGAAAATACAATTCATACATGAGCTCCAATGTTCAGACACAAATGCATTCCCAATGTTGCCCATGGCCATCTACCTTTTCATAGAGCCTGTGGTCAAAGCACTCATGATCAACTCTAGAGTTGTCATCTTGAATGGTATCAGAATCAGGTGTGTGTCGTTTTGCAGGTGTCTGATAGTTCCTGGGTACGCGACACGATGGGTACTTCTGTTCCCTACATCCTTTTCATAGCCCAAGATGGGAGCTCTGTTCATTCTGCAGAGACAAAATATATTGTTTTTAAATAACAGTTGATAAATAAACTAGTCTTGAACTTGCAATGCAATACAATGCAATCATGGCAGCTGCATTGATATGGCCCAAGTTTACTATATAACCAAGAAACGCAATCATGGTTTCTGAAAAGCTGTAGAAATGTGATGTGAGAAATACTCTATTTCAACATAATTGACACAGAACAGACAGTGGGCTCATTCCAATCGCTTATTTTTCTCCACCTCACGGCAAACATCATTAGTCTATTATTTTATTTCATCAGGCTGTTTGTATGTAATGATGGAACAGTTTTTATGGGGTTTTATTTAAAATGGGAGGAAATGAAAGCTATTAAGTCATATCCCTGTCATTTCTCCCCAATCTGCATTTACAGTCAAACAGTGAGACTGTCTGCTGTGAAGTATTCCACTACGACAGCCAGATTCATCACATCCACATGCATTATTGGGTCTCCAGTTGGCCTCGTTGATTAACCCCAATTTTACCACAACACACACACACACTCACACTCGCACACACACACAAACACACACACAATCACACACACAATCATACACACACACACACAATCACACACACACACCCACACAATCATACACACACACACCCACACACACAATCACACACACACACACTCACACACACCCACACAATCACACACAATCACACACACACACACAATCACACACACACACACACACACACATATTTGTATTTTACACAGGCTTTCCTGTGTAAAACACTCTGATACAGCTCAATTCTACAGCCCATGTTATACAGTGCTAGATCAAGTCAGACTGAGTCTGTCACCTTATGACGAAGTCATTGGAGTCAATGAGAACTCCATAATCAGATCTCTTGAGGTTCCCAGAATTCCCGACTACAGCGCAAGTCCTGCAGCGATTGGGCCCTGAGTCGTTGTAATGTCCCTCCCCAGGGACAACCTGGAATAGTTTCTGCACCACAGCACTGTAGTTGGCTTTGTTTGCCTTGGGGAATAGCCGCTGGGGATACAGATACAGAGACACATAAAAGTGAATCAATAAGAGTAATGGTAACTAAGCAGAACAAAGCATTTCTTAGGCAGATGGCAGGTTATGCTGTATTTACATGGTTTTACTCCGATTACATTTGTCAACAGACCAAAACCAAAACACACACACACACACACTCACACACACACACATACATAGTTCAGTCAGACAACTCACAATAAATCACTCCCTGTTGTAAGCCAGCCAAAACAATGAGTGACTACCCCCCCACCTCCCCCACCCATGGGGGTCTTTAGAAGCTCACAGTTGGATGCTGGGGTGGTGGTGAGAGAGCAACACATTTCTGAAGACACGATTAATATGCAATTTCAGTAAAAGCATGTAATACAAGCAACAGCAGCATTGAAGCAACAGCATGCCAAAAATAGCAATTCAGCAGAATGAGCCAGGCAGTGCTATGGCTTTAGCATGCAGAATGAGGCAGGCAGTGCTATGGCTTTAGCATGCAGAATGAGGCAGGCAGCGCTATGGCTTTAGCATGCAGAATGAGCCAGGCAGTGCTATTGCTTTAGCATGCAGAATGAGCCAGGCAGCGCTATGGCTTTAGCATGCAGAATGAGCCAGGCAGCGCTATGGCTTTAGCATGCAGAATGAGCCAGGCAGCGCTATGGCTTTAGCAAGCACAAAGAGCCAGGCAGTGCTATGGCTTTAGCATGCAGAATGAGCAAGGCAGCGCTATGGCTTTAGCATGCAGAATGAGCCAGGCAGCGCTATGGCTTTAGCATGCACAAAGAGCCAGGCAGTGCTATGGCTTTAGCATGCAGAATGAGCAAGGCAGCGCTATGGCTTTAGCATGCAGAATGAGCCAGGCAGAGCTATGGCTTTAGCATGCAGAATGAGCAAGGCAGCGCTATGGCTTTAGCATGCAGAATGAGCCAGGCAGAGCTATGGCTTTAGCATGCAGAATGAGGCAGGCAGCGCTATGGCTTTAGCATGCAGAATGAGCCAGGCAGCGCTATGGCTTTAGCATGCAGAAAGAGCCAGGCAGCGCTATGGCTTTAGCATGCAGAGTGAGCCAGGCAGCGCTATGGCTTTAGCATGCAGAATGAGGCAGGCAGCGCTATGGCTTTAGCATGCAGAATGAGCCAGGCAGTGCTATGGCTTTAGCATGCAGAGTGAGCCAGGCAGCCCTATGGCTTTAGCATGCAGAATGAGCCAGGCAGTGCTATGGCTTTAGCATGCAGAATGAGCCAGGCAGCGCTATGGCTTTAGCATGCAGAATGAGCCAGGCAGCGCTATGGCTTTAGCATGCCAAATGAGCCAGGCAGCGCTATGGCTTTAGCATGCCAAATGAGCCAGGCAGCGCTATGGCTTTAGCATGCAGAATGAGCCAGGCAGTGCTATGGCTTTAGCATGCAGAATGAGCCAGGCAGCACTATGGCTTTAGCATGCACAAAGAGCCAGGCAGCGCTATGGCTTTAGCATGCAGAGTGAGCCAGGCAGTGCTATGGCTTTAGCATGCCAAATGAGCCAGGCAGTGCTATGGCTTTAGCATGCAGAAAGAGCCAGGCAGCGCTATGGCTTTAGCATGCAGAATGAGGCAGGCAGCGCTATGGCTTTAGCATGCAGAATGAGCCAGGCAGTGCTATGGCTTTAGCATGCCAAATGAGCCAGGCAGTGCTATGGCTTTAGCATGCAGAATGAGCCAGGCAGCCCTATGGCTTTAGCATGCAGAATGAGCCAGGCAGCCCTATGGCTTTAGCATGCAGAATGAGCCAGGCAGCCCTATGGCTTTAGCATGCAGAATGAGCCAGGCAGCTCTATGGCTTTAGCATGCAGAATGAGCCAGGCAGCCCTATGGCTTTAGCATGCAGAATGAGCCAGGCAGCACTATGGCTTTAGCATGCAGAATGAGCCAGGCAGTGCTATGGCTTTAGCATGCCAAATGAGCCAGGCAGTGCTATGGCTTTAGCATGCAGAATGAGCCAGGCAGCGCTATGGCTTTAGCATGCAGAATGAGCCAGCAGGGCAACTTTCAGATTATTTCCAGCAACATAGGTACTCTTTTGGGAGAACATTGGGTGAACTGTGTTTCTCTGAATTGGTAGGAATCCATGTTTGTGTGTGTGCCTACCTGCCACCATTTAAAGGTGTCCTTAGAAAGTATGGCGTTCTTCTGTGACAGGAAGGGCGATATTGATGTGTTAAAGCGCTTCCTGAACCAGGGGTCTTCATCCTCAACAGAGATGCACTGGCGGCAGGCACACAGTGCCTTGGAAACGGGTTTGTCGGACTGCCGGATGGCAAGTTGTAACGATGAGGTGCTGCTGTAGCTGAATATAATGATGCTAATGGCACAGATGCAGAACAGCACAATCAAAAGCTTTCTTGTCCGATTCTTGAGGTCCACCATTTTGTAAATGAAATGTGTTTACAGACTGGAAAGTTGTAAAAAAGAGGGAGAGCTTCCTTAATGGAAGGCTTGAGATTGCATCAGAAACAAAGTGCATGACACATTAAGGCAGGGAATGTCATCTTTTCTCAGATGCACTCAAAAGGTAAAGGCATGGAGTTTACACTTTGGGGTTTTCATCTGGTAAACTGCAAGTACGAGAGGTACTGACAGTCGTAGATTAGTGAGTAACTGACATCTGAATAGGAGGGAAAATGTGACGGTTTGTGGAACGAAGTGCAAGCTTGTGCTTCCTGTTAGAGGGAGGGGTCCAGCTTTCTTCTTTTTGACTGAATGAGGTGGTGAAGAGATGGTGAAGCTGCTCTCTGCTGGAAATCACCCACCTAGAAAGAAAACAAAGGAGGACAGATTACACTCAACATATCTATGGTACATATCAGAGGAGATTGCTCTCCATAGAATCCTTTGGAGCGCACAACCGACTTAAATATTACCAGATTATGAAAAAATATATTTATCTTATATCCAACCTGAGACTGCTACACTGAAGGAAAGAAGAACTGGCACCATATAAAATCTAGTGTTTATCCTTAAAAATCTACCAAATTAAGCTATTGTAAGTATTTACTGTTCTGCCTGTAAATGAGAGGCTTAACACAACAGATACACACATAGACAGCAAAGTTTTGAGGGGATGTAGCGAATTTCAGGTGAGTATAACAGTAGTAATTCTCGATAAGTTTGGAAATGTCTTATGAATATTAATTGTTCTGTATACATTTATATCAATACATGTAGTCTGGAGCATCCAGACATACACAAATAAAAAATAAATGTAATGTATAACACTGTAATCATATCGCGTACAGTTTATGTATGTTACAATACCCAACGTTCTCATGAGCTACCTTCAAGGAGATAAAGTAATAGGTAGATATTGCAGATGATTATAGGTAGCTATTGCACTTGATTAAAGGGAGATATTTCACACGATTATAGATAGATATTGCACACAGTTATAGATAGATATTGCACATGATTTTAGGTTGATATTGCATATGATTATAAGTAGATATTGCACATGTTTATAAGAAGATATTGCACATGATTATAGGTAGATATTGCACATGATTATAGGGAGATATTGCACATGATAATGAGTTGATATTGCACATGATTATAGGGAGATATTGCACATGATAATGAGTTGATATTGCACATGATTACACTCATTAGGTTCTCCCACACCAGGCAGGTTAGAGGAAACAGCCTGTGCAGATGTTATTTGCAGTTATCCTTGGCTGTTTCCTCATTTTGTATTGTATTTTTATCTAGATTTGTTAAACAACTTAGACCATCACCTTTTATTTTAGTTGAGCGAAAGTATTGTGACTGACAGGTGTTTCCTGTTGTCCAGATGTGTCCTGTTAGTTTGTTTGGTTAAACAATAAATTGTTCTGAATGTCCACTCTTGGTTTTAGCCTTGGGCTTTGCCTGTGAAGACTGCATTTGTGTTAGAAATGATAAACCAACATGAAGAACAGAGAGCTGTCTTTGGGAGAAAAGCAAGCCATTTTGAAGCTTAGAAATGAAGGGAAATCCATTGCACTAGCATTGGGGATAGTTGGAATGTCCTGAAACAGAAAAAAAACGCTGGTGTACTGAGCAACAGACATCGAACAGGTCGATCAAGGAAAACAACAGCAGTTGATGACAGAAATATTGGGAGAGCTGTGAAGAAAACCCCCCAAAAGATCAGGCAGTGACATCACAAACAATCTACGCAGGGCTGGGGTGAAGGTATCTCAATCAACCGTTCGAAGAAGACTTAGGGAGCAGCAATAGAGTGGCTAGACCACAAGATGCAAAACACTCATCAGTTGTAAGAATCAGAAGGTGACACTACAATTTGCAAAGAAGTGCAAAGATGAGCCACATCAGCTCGGGAACAAAGTTTTATGGAATGATGAGACCAATATTAAGTCAATCACCAGACCGTAACACAATCAAGCATGCATTTCATCTCCTGGAGAGGAGATTGAAGGCAAGAAAACCCCGAAACAAACAACAACTGAAAGATGCTGCAGTAAAAGCCTGGAAAAGCATCACAAAAGAAGAATGCAACAGTTCGGTCAATGGGTCGCAGATTTGCAGTTATTGCAACAAGGGATATGCTCCCAAATACATGTTTAATAAATATGTTATTTACTTTCATTTACTTAAATACTCTTTGTTCCAATATTTTTGCTCACCTAAAAAGGTGCTATGTTCCAAGTAGTTAAACACATCTAGGTGTGAATACCAGGAAATGAATACCAGCAAATTAAAGCTCAAATTCTGAACTTGTGACAGACTGGAGGGACTGGTTATACGTGACTGACAAGCCCAGGTACTTTCCTTCCCTCGGTGATGCCTGGAAGACAGCTGGTTCAGCAGGTTCAGCTCAGCCAACCACAGATGATGTTCAGGCACTTTTTCCCAAATCTGTCTGAAGCTACACCCCCGCTCAAAAGTTTTGAATTGTTGGAACCTTGCCTTTTTCTGCTTCTTTTTTTTTCACAAAAAACTAAATTGATATGTGGTCAAAGCGCAGCTTTTATTAAAGGGTATTTATATACATTTTGGTTTCACTTTGTATTCATTACAGCACTTTTTATATCTAGTCCCCCATTTCAATGTATGAGACCAGCTCATACCCAGCTAGAACATTAAAGCTAAATGCTTATGGTTTTCTCTTGTACAAAGACACAAAGCTCTTACTCCAGTAACTCAACCCATTATGGCAGCAAATGCCTCACACATGACACCAGCTACCAGTGCCTGAGAGTCTGGTAGGATAAGGACCTAAACTTCAAAGGGCACATCACATCAAACGCAAGGTTAGGCTTGGCTCCTTTTATCAAAACAAATTCACAAAGACCTGTTTCCTCCACCTCCATGCCAGGTCTAGAACACTGTGTTATTCTTCATATGGCAGCTGCACGATATGAGGAAAATATGTGATATGCGATAACTTTGTTGCCCTGACTACATGAGTCATGTGTCGCTGGCAGTTGTTGAACATCATTCCTCGACAAGTGCCACACCTTGTGCATTTTATTTGAATTATATGCAAGCATCACTTTAATAGTCCCTTGGTTTACCCTGATTATTCTGCAATGTAGCCAAATGTTTTCATGTTCATTGAAAGTGTTTCAGTCTCGCACACAGTAGGCAGAAATATAAAACATATGCAACGCAAAAATATGTGTAGTAATTGGTTGTGTCTTCACAATTGTTACTTTGTGACAATACGTGACTGTAAACCAAGGTCTAATGAATTTGTCTGAAGAAATGAGCTGACTCCAGTATGGTTAGAGAACTTAGTGCCAGCAACATCAGCTGTCCCTGTGGCTTCAGTCATTGTGTTCTGACTCACTGAACTGTCCAATTAACAACAGTGCTAGAATGTTCTCTTTGTATCTACTGACGTACCCTATCAACTTAGAGTTATGATGTATTGTGTGTTCAGAGATGCTCCTCTGCATACCATTGTTGTAATGTGTGGTTATTTGCGTAACTCTCACCTCCCTGTCTGCTTTGACCAGTATGGCCATTCTCCTCTGACGTCTGTCAGTAACAAGGCATTTCTGTCTGCTTCTTTTTTTTTTGTACCATTCTTTGCAAACTCTAGAGACTAGTGTGTGTGAAAATCCCAGGAGATCAGCAGTTTCTGATATCATACTTTTTACTCCGTACATTTTAAATGTACACCTTCACAGTACTTGTTACACATTTCACAGGTCCAACTACAAACCTTTTTTTTTTTTTCCTCTGGCCAAAATATCAATCCCTGTTTTAAACAGTCAATAAAACCCATATCAGTGGTTAATGAACCCACCCACACCAATTCTGATCGGTCATGGTGCAACGCCCGATCAGACACCATGACGAAGTCCAGGCGTGAGTGATAAGACTTTGAACATTTTAGCTAGCAATTAGCTTAAGCTTTTAGCGATTTATCTGCGTCATTATATTCCAGTCCGTTTCCAACAATTATCGGGAATTCTTGTGCATGGTAAAGAGTAAAAACAAACTGTCTCACTAAGATAACATAAAACAAATTTATTTGTAAAGAAATGTGCCGTCTGTCCCTTGATTTCAGCATTGTATATATCCTTAGTATTAAACGGTTTACTTTTTTCCTTTTAATACGTAAGTACATTTAAAAGCAGAGAATTTAACCTTTCACTCGAATATATTTTTAGCTTGATACTCGGACTTTTAATTGAGTGAGATTTTTACACCTTAACCATACGTGAACTTAATTTCTGGGTACTTTTTCCAGCCCTGCTGTTAGAGACATTATATTTTAGGCTTGTTAATGCACGAGCTTGTTAATGCAAATATTTAATAAACCAATCATCTGGCTGCAACTACATGTATAAAAGTCTGCAGACGTGGTCAAGAGGTTCAACTGTTTTTCAAACTAAATGTTAGAATGGGGAAGAAATGTTGGTTGCCAGACAGGGTGGTTTGAGTATGTGAAAAACTGCTGATCTCCTGGGATTTTGACACACCCGTCTCTAGTGTTCGTGAAAACTATTTTTATTCAGTGACCTCTTAAAGTGGTGCCTTAACTGATTTTAAGTCTGCTAGGGACGGATAATTTTTTTTCAACTACATACTTCATAATAATGCTAATGGAGATAATGAATTAATCAAGCAATTACCGCTACGTGGTTCGAAATAACCAGATAAATGTAGGTTATTATAACAGAACAATATGCACATGTTTATCTTGGACACGAATAGTCAATGAATCAGTGTCGAGATACTAAATGATATGAATATCTTGACATATATATTGCCCACTTACATTGGATCTTGGGCTGCCCGCACTTGAGAAACTGATATCCTATGAAGTTATTCCATAGTCACCCATAGTCACACATTTTGTTAATTTATAAAAATAAACTATTATCATGTCTTTGTTTGAAAGCATTCTTTCTTTACAGCATTTTTTCGCAACTGCCTAAAACTTTTCCACAGTACTGTATACAATACAAAATAACATCTGTGTAGTAATAGGTTATGTCACAATTGTAACATAGTGACAGTATATTACTGTAAACTAAGGTCGAATGAATTTGTTGAATAAATGAGCTGACTCCAGTTTGGTTAGAGAACCTAGTGCCATCAGCTGTCCCTGTGGTTTCAGTCATTGTGTTCAGACTCACTGAACTGTCCAATTACCAACAGTGCTAGAATGTACTACTTAAATCTATATTTTTATGTTAATATTGTCATGGGCCATTTCTGCTGAGTGGGCCTTAATGGTGCGAGTGATGCACGTCTTTCCTTTATTTTTATATTATATATTATATTATATAGCTGATTTTATTTGTGTTGCAAATATTTCACAAATCTTTGTCATGTTTTTGAGACAAATTAAATGTTAATATTAATTATTACTATTATTATGATTCTAGCCAGACATGTTTCACATCAGCAGAACATGGAAAAGAAGAGCATCTGCAAAAAAGCTGGTGAAAATAGTGTTCCATTGCAAATCTTAAAAAAAAAAAAAAATAGGCCTCAATAAAAATAGTGTTTGGCTGAATAAAGAGCCACACACTAACCGGAATCTTTCAGGTGAGATGTCAGCCTCTTCTGTTACTACACAGCAAAGCATTATCTGGCAGATTCAACAGGAAGAGAATGTCACATTTTCTAGGGGCGTGAAGGGTTTTGGACAGCTGTCAAAATTAGGTGAGTACATGATCAAAATATGTTTTGTTTTGTAAAGCTGACAGGACCGCAACTCAAATCACACGGCATGCATTATAGTCCTGGAATGCAGAAGTTCATCCCGGGAACACACAGCATGTTGAAACTTGAAGTGGATGGGCTACAGTAGCAGAAAACCAATAAGTCCAAAAATAACTCAAATAAATACCTAATAAAGTGATCACTGAGTGTGCATCCTAACTATAGTCTATTTGTAGACTCCTGCTGTTCACATGGTCTTCACTGAAGCACAAGATGATTTTGAATCTAAAAAGTATAATTTCAGAAGCTCCTCTGTAGCCTACCATATGGGAATTATTGTCCTGATGTGTCCACCTAAAGCAGAGGTTACCAACCCTGTTCCTGGAGATCTACCATCCTGTAGGTTTTGTATACTTGTACTTTCACTCAATTACATTTCAGTGACAAATATCACTGTTTTTACTCTTTACATTTTCAATGTACACCTTCACGGTACTTGTTACACATTTCACACATTTTTTCTCTGGCTAAAATATCAATCCCTGTTTTAAACAGTCAATAAAACCCATATCAGTGCTTAAGGAACCCGCCCACACCAATTCTGATCTCCTCTCACTGACCACTTGAAACTGAAACTGTTTTTCAGACAAAATACTTTAACGAATGGGTATGCCAGACAGGGTGGTTTGAGTTCTGAAAAAATAAATAATAAAAAATCTTTTTTGTTCTTTAAAACTGCTTTTATTCAGTGACCTCTTGAAGTTGTGCCTTAACTGATTTTAAGTCTGCTAGGGCACAGATAATCTTTTGAAACTACATAATAATGCTAAAGGAGATCATGAATTAATCAAGCAATGATTATTGACAGGTGGTTCGAAATAACTACATAAATATAGGATATTTCACAGAACAATATGCACATGTTTATCTTGGACACGAATAGTCAATGAATCAGTGTCGAGATACTAAATTATATGAATATCTTGACACTTAATATATTGCCCACTTACTTTGGATCTTGGGCTGCCCGCACTTGAGAAACTGATATCCTATGCAGTTATTCCATAGTCACCCATATGTCCATCATGCCACAGTAGCGCTGATAGTGTACGGATAAATGGAGGCTACAGTAGAGTGACGCTCCATCGCACAGCAGTGAACTTTATCATTTTTAACACTGTTGTGGTAACGCCCCCTTCTAGCACAGCATTGAAATGGCACTACTTACCCCATAAGCCACTCATACGTTTCTGACACGTTGGGATTACTGTACCTATTGCACGTGACTCAAATGCTAATCTGTGGATAAATAAATACAATTTGTTTGTGATGGCACATGTTACTTCAAGGTGCCGTTTTGGAACTGAATAAAGGATGCAATGCCTCCTTCCTGAATTACCGGATGAGTCGGTGATTTTACTGAAATATTGCGCAGTGTTTCCTTGATGCACTTAAAATGAGAAGTTCTGGACTTAGTTGGGCGCATATGTGGTTGAGGAGAACCGGCACAATTGTAAAATGTTTAACTTCTTACTCAATCACTCCAAAGTAACGTGATCCAAAGTGGCGAAATTTAACCACAAAGAGCATACACTGATCTGCTTGAATAAGGCGTGTTAGATTTGAGGTGATTTTTTTTTTTGATGGTTCCTTTACAATTTAAACAAACATTAACAATTGTGAAGTGTGTGTATTTGTGAATTTGTAAAGGAGGTGCAGCACAATTGTGACAACAAAAAATAACTGCATTAATCAAAAAATAATAAAATGTGTGTATTATTTTCCAGGACAAACACTTGGCTCAAAAGAGCATATACTTTATGAATGTTTAGTACCAGCAACCAATTAGGAATGGCATTAATTTTAGTTCAGTTGCGAAATTGGATGAGTTTTTGTCCCCATACATTCACATGTCACCCCCCTGCTCAGCAACCTCCACTGGCTGCCTGTTATGACTCACATCAAATGTAAAACTCGCGTACCAGGAAGTTAATGGATCAGTCCCTGTTTATATTCAATCATTTGTCAAGACGTATACACCAGCAAGACCCCTCTGTTCTGCCACTTCGGGACTCCAAGCACCTGCACTTCTTGCTCAGGACTGCTGTCTGTCCTGGCCCCACGGTGGTGGAATGACCTTCCTGTGGATGTCAGAAGAGCAGAGTCTCTGACCTCTTTCAAACGAAGACTGAAGACTCATCTCTTCAGGCTGCACCTTTCCCTCCCTGCCTCACCACTATGATTGGCCTAGTATATGGCATAGATTATAATGGCACTTTATTATTGTATTGTTGTACTCGGGGTATTCCAGCTGCCAACCGTGGTATGCTATTTCGTAAGTTGACGCATTCTTCAAGGGTTCCAATGGTATCTGTATGGTCACACTTGGACTCGGAACCGTACTGTCCTCTAGGGACCTCTTCACACGTGTTCAATCTGCACTACATTGGATAAGAGCGTCTGCTAAATGCTTTGTAATGTAATAATGTAATGTAATGAAGGCACCATTTCTTACCATGTGTTTGCAATTCCATTGTCATTTAATTTTTGAAATTACACGATTGGCTGTTGGCAGACACTCAGAGCGACATCCATCGAAGAGCAAAGTGCATACCCATAACCTGGGATGATTTATGTAAGTAAGCGATACAAATCAAATATTTGCATACTTGGAACCAGTGATCAAAATGGCAGAAACATCGAAGAGCAAAGAGAAACACAACCAACTATTTAATTAACTTAAGTAAATAATTTGCTCAGAGTTTAATGCACAGATCTCAACCTTGCATCTCCTTTATCTGACGTGTTTGGTTGTTTGTTGTATGTTTGTTGTATGGCCTTGATATGCATTGTTTTGTACGTCACTTTGGATAAAAGCGTAATGTAATGTAATGCAGAGGAGCATCTCTGAACACACAACACGTTGAAACGTGAAGGGGACGGGCTACAGCAGCAGAAGACCAATAAGTCTAATAAATACCTAATAAAGTGGTCACATAGTTGGCTCCTGGGTCGGTTGCACAAACTGGACATACAGAATTATTGGCACCCGTGATGAAAATGAGAAGGGCTGTATTTAAAAACAACCCAGATGATAATCTATAAATGATGTTTACCCGAGTGCTGGCCGGTAAATTACAGATTACAGATCCTGTAAATGTGGACATTGTTGACATAGATAAAATAAGTGTGCTCTCAGTTGTAAAAGTAAAACTTTATTATTGTATTATCACATAGGCAATCTTAGTGAGTAAATTCAGGTACTGTATGAAGGACAATGATGACAGCTAATGTGATGAGACTGACATGTGATCTGTGTGAATAAAACCTTGTGCATTCTGTCATTCTGTCAATAATCTCTTTTTCTACGCTCATTACAATCTGAGTGGAACTGATGTCCGCCATGCGTATTTATTCCTCCGTAACGCTAGCATTAATTTCAGTCTAGCACTGGGTATGCACGTTAGAATCTCTGAGTAATTAATCTGTCAACGGACAGAATCTCTCTAAAGCTCTGAATGACTTCAGACCGGTGGCTTTGTCATCACATCATGAATAAGCTTGAAAGACTGGTTCTTCAGCACCAGGAGAAAAAATCCCTGACTGCCTGGTGTGCATACCAGGCCATTGTGCCACAGTCATTATTACAAAACATGTCATTATTCTTAATTCTTGGCCAGGTTCACTGGTGGCATTTGGCAGATGACGTTCAGTTGACAATCCTCCCCTGGAGCAATGTAGGGCTAAGGGCCTTGCTCAAGTGTCCAACGGCTGTGTGGATCTTATTGTGGCTACACTGGGATTAGAACCACCGACCTTGCGTGTCCCAGTCATTTACCTGAACCACTACGCTACAGGCCGCCCCAGATATTGGGCGCCTAATTCAATAGGGCGTCTATTGCATGTCTCAACCACTCCTTTGCTCCACATTATTTCAGTGGCCCTGGGGCAGTGGAGTAAAGGATAGTGGAGTGAAAGATTGTGGGACGCAGTCTAGCACTGAATGGAGGCGAGTCGCGCACATTAAACTATGAGAAGTTAACGAGCACACCTGCGGACGATGGCGTATGACAGGTGAACACAGCGGTGCAGCTTACGCCGGCCGGCAAACGCAAATGATCGGCCGAAATGGATAAGCCGTTTATAAACGGTATAGAATTGCGTCAGGACTTGATAAGAAAAGGCGGGCCATATCAAGTTTGCGTTGGGAGGCGAAGCTGACGAAATTCTGTCAGGAAAAGGAAGGTGATTTTTTGAAAGGGCACGGTTCAACATGCGTGATGCTCACCACAGACAGTGGATAATATTAGCGGCACAGAGTCAGATGAATATGCATTTCTGGGTGACGTGTCAGCGCAAGGCAAAAGTGTATGGGCCCAAAAGGTAGAAATTAATGGGGAATATATTGAATTTAGTGGTCCATCACCAGTGAGTCCACAGCAGCATGGAGCCCTGCACCCTGCTTTTAAAGTCCTGTACGGTCCAGGGGATACTGTCCTTAATGTTCAGGGATGTTTCACAGCTCAACTGCAGATTTCACAGCTCAAACACAGAGCGTCAGAGCAGGACATGCATGTGGTGTCACGTCTTTCAAAGCCACTTCTGGGTTCACCATGCCACTGAGTCGCTGCAGCTAATTCAGCGCACTCACGTTGTGCCGGCTGCAGGGGAGGAGTTTGTGAAGGGCCATCCAACTGTGTTCAAGGGCTGGGGAAGATTGGAGAACTAGACACGATTTCACACTGTGTTCAAGGGCTGGGGAAGATTGGAGAACCAGACACGACTTCAAACTGTGTTCAAGGGCTGGGGAAGATTGGAGAACCAGACACGACTTCACACACTCTCTAACTGCAGCCAGGAGAGAGTCTGGCTGACGACAGAATGCACATGGGTCAGTACTGCGGCAGGTACAGACGCCTCGGCCTAATCGGGTCAGAACGCATGGCGGGCTGATGGAGGAACCACATTCACCTGTGGGCAACACTGGAGCCAGAGCCCTCAGACATGCTGCGGCACCAAGCTCCTCAGACACACCAGGGGGCTGAGAATCCTGCAGGAGGGCACACCTCCCTGACCCGGAGAGGAGAGTCACTAAACCACCCCTTAAACTGCACTGCAGAGGAGAGTCACTGAACCACCCCTTCTCTGCACTGCAAAGGAGAATCACTAAACCACCCCTTAAACTGGACTGCAGAGGAGAGTCACTAAACCACCCCTTCTCTGCACTGCAAAGGAGAATCACTAAACCACCCCTTAAACTGGACTGCAGAGGAGAGTCACTAAACCACCCCTGAAACTGGACTGCAGAGGAGAGTCACTAAACCACCCCTTAAACTGCACTGCAAAGGAGAGTCACTAAACCACCCCTTCTCTGCACTGCAAAGGAGAATCACTAAACCACCCCTTAAACTGGACTGCAAAGGAGAGTCACTAAACCACCCCTTCTCTGCACTGCAGAGGAGAATCACTAAACCACCCCCTGAACTGGACTTCAAAGGAGAGAGACCAGAGAGGCCTTAATCAGATACGGGGGCTTGTTTTCCTACCAACTGTGTTACTTTAAAAAAAAGGAGAGGTTAAATGTTACAAAAGGTTGTGTAGTTCTTCTTTGCTTAACAGGGGAGATGTCCTGGGATGGGTTCATTCCAGGAGCTGTGAGAGATGACTTTTGAGCAGGGTGTACGAGGAGGGGGTTGTAGCGATGCTATTAAACAGCAAGTCCTGTTATATCGACCTCCTCATCATTCTCCTTACTGTATATTGTATTGTACCAGACATCTAGATTCAGGACAGTTTTGTGAAGTGTGTTTGGTCAACCCAATGTGGTGCACTCGGGTGAACCCTTTTCATTTATGATGATTACATTACATTACATAAAATTATTGGCATTTGGTAGACGCTCTTATCCAGAGCGACGTACAGTTGATTAGACTAAGCAGGAGGCAATCTGGAACAATGCAGGGTTAAGGGCCTTACTCAAGGGCCCAACGGCTGTGCAGATCTTACTGTGGCTAGACCGGGATTAGAACCACTGACCTTGCATGTCCCAGTCATTTACCTTAACCACTACGCTACAGGCCACCCTGATGACATCATGGAAATGTTCCTGCATGAGATCCATTGTTTCATTAGCAGTTTAGCAGTTTAGTGTTCAAAGAAAACACAACCTGCCTACAATATCAACACTACCAAAAAGGACATCCTCAATTGACTTCCTGAAGCGTGCCAGTCTTCAGAACAAGGAACCGAAATGACAGATGTTCCAATCAACGTCTTTATTAACTTTGGGGCAGGTTAAGCAGGCGTAGGTTGATCGCAGGAAAACAAGTATATAGAAGACTAGACAGTTTGTAAACTATAATCCAGGCAGGGGTTCGGTTTCTAGTTCTGTCTGTTAGTTTATTCGTTTTTTTCTTGTAATTTATCATTGTTCTTTATCATATCTGTTTTTCTGTTATCACCCATTACTGTTCCTTGCATTTCGTCATCCCCCGATGTTTTCGAGCCATAGTCACTCCCCTGTCTGCGTGTTGCACAATTCGGGTGATTTCGGAGATTTACGGTTTCCCACGATTCCTTCCCAGTCTCGCATTTCCTTTCTTCCTGCTTTTCTCGCTACTTAATGTTGTATAGCACTATACTGACTAATAACTACTAATATAGATATTGCACAGTACTAACTGGGGCGTAGATTTAGGGGAGGACAGGGGGGGACATGTCCCCCTCAATATTTAGAAGAGGTGAATTTGTCCCCCCCAAAACATAATGAATGATAACCTCCTCCCTAATGCAGGTAGAAATAACAGCACAGAGGGTCTAAACCAGGGGTCGGCAACCCTGGTCCTGGAGAGCCGCAGGGTGTACTGCCTTTCGTCTCCACCTTAAAATAAGCAACCAATCCAGACCCAAGAAACCAGGTGAGGTGAGTTAACTGTGCAATCAACGGCTTTCATTGATCAATTAATGCCAAGTAACAACGAAAGCCAGCACACCCTGCGGCTCTCCAGGACCAGGGTTGCCGACCCCTGATCTAGTGTAAGTAGCTATCACGCTTGTTTTACCTTCAGTGTTTCTGAATGAGAGTATCTGCGGATGAAACGCTAACGTTATCTAGTTTATAACTTGTGCCTGAAGTTATCTGAGGTGCGTTGAAGTTCAGCAAACAGGCGAACGTTTGCAAACAATTAATTTTTTTTCCGTTAGCATTCTGTTCGCTGTGTTTGCAAACGGTCTGAAAGATTTGCGGCGAACAATGAGGAAGCTGGACTGAGGCAAATGTGAAGATAAATTGATGCAGAAGAGGAGCAAATTGGTTCATAAAAATTCACCAGAATGCAGGAAATTAAGTGAGAGATGCTCAAAATTTCCTGGGGGAGAACACCCAGACCCCCTGCTTAATGGGCCCCCCCAATGTTGAAATGAAACCTATGCCCCTGAGTACTAACATACTATATTAACACACTTACTGTCTGTCTAACTAATTAACTAACAGTCACTTATTTTGGGTATTTAGATTCATACACGTAACTGAATTACTAACAATTATCTCCCGTTTCTAGTTTGCTCTGTAACTCCGCCTCTCTGTTCTATCACTGATTACTTGCTTTGATTCAGCGAAGTGTCCGCACCTGTCTCTCGCTATCACTACGTCTCCTAACAATGCAAATGTCCACGTCCTAATCTGGAGCCGTATTTCATGTGGGTCTGTGTGCATCCAGTCCACGTTTTCGTTTCCTATTTGTTATTATATCAGTACCCTATTACGTTCTCCGCCTGTTGTCCATTTTTTAACCCACCTCACTCCCGTGCCCCGCCTAGTTTGGTCTGGTCTTGGTATTTAAAGTCTGAATTCAGACTTTATTGCTCAGGAAGCGTAATTGTTCAACACGCGAACACGTGTACACATAATTCCCAAAATTAACGAGACACTCACATATACAATTATGTGCTACAGCACTTAGCCAATTTACAGTAAGAAGTTCGTTCGCCAACCCGGACGGAACAATATTCTCAGTGTTGTATAGCGCATTGTTTCTGCATGTGGACTGCATGTGGACTGCAGAATTTGGGCAACATGCAAATACATACAGAGAGACAACGGCATAGCTTTGTCAGATAGGCAAATGAGGGAGGCTGGTAGATGAAATTAAGGTTTAAGGTTTCAAGGTGCGATGTCATTAAAATGACTTCACTCTTGTCTTACAAAGCCAGTGACACTCTCATGCATGTGTCACCATGGCAGCAGGTGCATACCTCTTATTGAATCATGTCCTGGGTTAGCATATCAATCCTGCATAATTGTACATTACTTTTCCTGCATTTCAACCAAAAATGCTGCCTTCCAGTGTATCCTATTTAAGAGCGTGAGCGTACAGTAGATTTGTCTGGTAGAGAATGGTGTATTCACCTAGTCCAAGAAAATTAATAGATACCAAGTCGGGACCAATTTTATCCTCAGTATATAGCCAAAGATGTATGGATAAATATTAATAAATGAAAAATAATATGGTGTTTTTCTATATTCAGTGGAAACTGAACAGGGGGGAGAAAAAGGGAAGAATCAATATGACCCTCCATATTGTTTCCTTTAACCTGCAGGTAGAGACAGAGCACCAATGTATCTCAGCAGGTCCAGCAAACATAATCTATGTGGTTAATTTAACTGAGCTTGTTTCTTTCATGTTGCCAGAATGTCCAGACATCCCTTCTTAAGCACATGAAAAGCAAAGGGTTTGATTGTCACTTATGAAAGAATATCAGACATAACTACATAATTTAGTCACTGTAGATTTCTCCCTATCTGGAGATGGCAAATCGGCTAATTCAGAAACTTTGTAGACCAGGAACCATAGAACCTTCTGATCCTCAGGTGCGTGAGATTAGGCAGAGTCTAAACCCTCAGTGCAGAATATCTGTGTGATTAGGCTGAGTATAAACCCTCAGAGCAGAAAACCTGTGTGATTAGGCTGAAACTAAACCCTCAGAGCAGAAAACCTGTGTGATTGAGACTAAACCCTCAGAATACCTGTGTAATTAGGCTGAGTCTAAACCCTCAGAGCAGAATACCTGTGTGAGATTAGGCTGAGTCTAAACCCTCAGAATATCTGTGTGTGATTAGGCTGAGACTAAACCCTCAGAATACCTGTGTAATTAGGCTGAGTCTAAACCCTCAGAGCAGAATACCTGTGTGAGATTAGGCTGAGTCTAAACCCTCAGAATATCTGTGTGTGATTAGGCTGAGTCTAAACCCTCAGAGCAGAATACCCTCTGAGCAGCTGTTCTTATTTTAAACAATCTTCAAATAAAATACATTTTTTATTAAATAAAAAATAATAATCGGGGCCTCTCTGTGTGGAGTTTGCATGTTCTCCCCTTGTTTGCGTGGGTTTCCTCCGGGTACTCCGGTTTCCTCCCACAGTCCAAAGACATGCAGGTTAGGCTGATTGGAGAGTCGAAATTTCCCATGGGTATGAGTGTGTGAGTGAATGGTGTGTGTGCCCTGCGATGGACTGGCGACCTGTCCAGGGTGTATTCCTGCCTTTTGCCCAATGTATGCTGGGATAGGCTCCAGCCCCCCTGCGACCCTGTTCAGGATAAGCGGGTTAAGATAATGGATGGATGGATGGAACAAATAATAATTTAATTCATAAATGCAAGATAAAGTTGAAAAGGCACAAAACCCCCATCCCCAAAACCCAAACCTTACACATTAGGAATTTCATTGATAAGGCACTTCACATACAGAGACATAGCCCTCACAGATATTCACCATGTGTACACCAGTCATACAGGCAAAGTTATATATCCGTTTAAAACTAAAAATGTCCCAAGTTATTGATAGAACTTCATGATTTAATTTACTTGATTAAATTATTCCCTCAAAACAAAGCATATTAAAGATGAGCTGAAGTCAAAATGTACTTTTTCCCCAATTTAGTCAAACAAAGTAAAGCGTTAAAGTATTCCAAAATGTATCTAGTTTTACTCATGTATATGTCATATCTAGTTTAACTTGTGTATATGTCATATCTAGTTTAACTTGTGTACATGTCATATTTAGTTTTACTTGTGTACATGTCATATCTAGTTTTACTCGTGTATATGTCATATCTAGTTTAACTTGTGTATGTCATATCTAGTTTAACTTGTGTACATGTCATATCTAGTTTAACTTGTGTATGTCATATCTAGTTTAACTTGTGTATGTCATATCTAGTTTAACTTGTGTACATGTCATATATAGTTTTACTTGTGTATATGTCATATCTAGTTTTACTTGTGTATGTCATATCTCGTTTTACTTGTGTACATGTCATATCTAGTTTTACTTGTGTATGTCATATATAGTTTAACTTGTGTATATGTCATATCTAGTTTTACTTGTGTACATGTCATCTAGTTTTACTTGTGTATGTCATATATAGTTTAACTTGTGTACATGTCATATCTAGTTTTACTTGTGTATGTCATATATAGTTTAACTTGTGTATATGTCATATCTAGTTTTACTTGTGTACATGTCATCTAGTTTTACTTGTGTATGTCATATATAGTTTAACTTGTGTACATGTCATATCTAGTTTTACTTGTGTATGTCATATCTAGTTTAACTTGTGTATATGTCATATCTAGTTTTACTTGTGTACGTCATATTGCGGAAGCCAGTGCTGCTAAGGGGGCGACATGGCTCAGGCAGTAAGAGCAGTCGTCTCATTGGCTCAGGCAGTAAGAGCAGTCGTCTCATTGGCTCAGGCAGTAAGAGCAGTTGTCTCATTGGCTCAGGCAGTAAGAGCAGTCGTCTCATTGGCTCAGGCAGTAAGAGCAGTCGTCTCATTGGCTCAGGCAGTAAGAGCAGTCAGCTGGCAGCCGGAGGGTTGCCAGTTCGATCCCCCACCCAGGCTGTGTCGAAGTGTCCCTGAGCAAGACACTTAACTCCCAAATGCTCCTGACGAGCTGGTCGGTGCCTTGCATGGCAGCCAATCGCCGTTGGTGTGTGTGTGTGTATGAATGGGTGGATGAGAAGCAAAATTGTACAGCGCTTTGGAAAAAGGCGCTATATAAATGCCAACCATTTACCATGCTCTAACTTCAGCCTTTAAGGCCGTTCGGCAGTCCTGTTCATTTCACAGCCCTCATCTCCCTTCAAACAACTTCATTTTATTTTTACAGGCCAGCAGCTTCATGGTGATGGACTCATAGTCTCCAGCATGCCCTCCGGTTGGCTTTGACTGGAGAAATTTCCTTGTCTCCCAGTAATGCTGCCAGGTTCTGTCCTTGGATGCTCCAAATCCAAAAACATTCACCTGAGACCAAAAGGAAGCAGATGGACAGTTTGATGTTGAACTGAGTAGATTTTGTGAGGCCCAGGTTACAAACAGCTGTGGAGGCATTCACTATGAGGCTGAGGTTATAGAGGCATTCACTATGAGGCTGAGGTTATAGAGGCATTCACTATGAGGCTGAGGTTATAGAGGCATTCACTACGAGGCTGAGGTTATGTAGGCATTCAGTACGAGGCTGAGGTTATAGAGGCATTCACTACGAGGCTGAGGTAATGTAGGCATTCACTACGAGGCTGAGGTAATGTAGGCATTCAGTACGAGGCTGAGGTAATGTAGGCATTCAGTACGAGGCTGAGGTTATGTAGGCATTCACTATGAGGCTGAGGTTATAGAGGCATTCCCTATGAGGCTGACGTTATAGAGGCATTCACTATGAGGCTGAGGTTATAGAGGCATTCACTATGAGGCTGAGGTTATAGAGGCATTCACTACGAGGCTGAGGTTACAGGCAGCTGTGGAGGCATTCAGTACGAGGCTGAGGTTATAGAGGCATTCACTATGAGGCTGACGTTATAGAGGCATTCACTATGAGGCTGAGGTTATAGAGGCATTCACTATGAGGCTGAGGTTATAGAGGCATTCACTATGAGGCTGAGGTTATAGAGGCATTCCCTATGAGGCTGACGTTATAGAGGCATTCACTATGAGGCTGAGATTATAGAGGCATTCACTACGAAGCCGTCTATATCCAGACCGAGGCTGGGGATTAGCGAGGTCATGGTTTTTCGGTCCAGTAAGGATTACTTCTGATTTGTCACAGTTAAGTTTGGGATTAAATCCGAAAGGACAGTATTAAATCAGAAGCACCATGGAAACACTACATCTGTGGTCCTAACAAGACATTAAGAAGACTTATAAGTGATTCAGGAATGGTCAATGAAATTTGATGTTGCAAAAATTCTACCAGTGGCTCATCATGCATACAGTAAAAAAAGTATCAGGGCATTTCACCAACACTAGATGGCAGTATACGCCAGCTCAAACGTACACTGCATCTGACACTGCACTTTGCTTTTGCTTTTTTTCTTGGGTAAATTGGATAAAGCCAGTTTGTTAATGATATAGTTTGTTAAAATGTGTAATATGTGCTTACCTCATCACATACGTGGATGGCGAACATCAAGGTTAAGAAGCCGGTGGAGGGATATTGCCCATGGCGTTCAAGCCACACATCATAGACGTACTTTAAGAACGTGGGGTTGTATATTAACACCTGTGTTGAATAAAATCATAAAAGTCACAGAATGAGCACAAGAGACATACTACATGTGATATTTGTATATTCACACACTTGTACATATACACACACACACACACACAGACACAAAAGCATCTTGGAACAAAGTGCGACACAAGACTCTTTCACCTTATTCTTGTCTGCATTAATCTTGGCCATCACCGGCATCCGGGTGCTGTTGAAAACAGAGAGATGTCAATAGCCTGCTGGGTGGCACTTAGTCCAATGACGATCCACAAGATCACAGAGTCCACTAGTACCCCAGGGCAGGACACTTGGAGCATCCATGGCAGCACTGAACCAAGAGCTGATAAAGGAGCCCTTTTTCCCTTTCTTTGTGCATAACTGTCTGTCTAGCTCATTTTGCCCCTCACCCTAACATTAAATGCAAAGCGTAATGATGAAAACTGTTGCTTCTTTTTCATCCAAAAACAAAGTGAGTGAGCACCACAGCAGCTTCTGACGAGGGCTCTTGTTTCTCAGAGCTGCATTCAGCTTCTTAGATCAATGTTCAAACACAAATGCATTCCCAATGTAGCCCATGGCCACCTACCGTTTCACAGTGCCTGTGGTCAGAGCACTAGTAATCCACTCCAGATCCAAAGTCTTGAATGGTATCAGCAGCAGACTCGTGTCCTTTTGCAGGTTTGTGGCACTTTCTGGGTACATGACACGATGGGTGGTTCTGTTCCCTACGTCCTTTTCATAGCCCAAAATGGGAGCTTTGTTCATTCTGCAGAGACAATATGTATCGCTCTTAGAGAACTGACTGCTATGTAAACTAGTCTTGACATTGATTTTAGACAATGCAATCATGATCGCTGCATTCTTGTGGCCCAAGTTTACCATACAACCAAGAAACATCATTATGGTTTCTGTAACGTGATGTGAGAAATATGTTTCAACACTATTGCCACAGAAAATACACTAACTGGTATTCAATTAACATTTCTATTGACTTAATCGATGCAAGCTTTGTAATTCAGGAGTTCAGGGTGGAAGAACACATGGTAGGACAAGCTGCCTCAGCTTTTAATAGTTAATCAGGGTAAATCATATTTTATTTCTAGAAACAAAAAACTGTGACATAATAAAAGCACAAAATTGCAATGCCAGATTGTTAAAGACGATTAAAGGCGAGAACAGCAGTTTAGATGTTTATCAGCCTCTTATTTGCAAAGCAGGGCAATAAAACTCCAGCCTCCCTCTCACTATGCTCATGGTTTGCAACCCTCACCTCCCCACGGAGTCAGACAATAAAAGGCAACTTTTATTACATTTCTGGTCAACATATTTCCGGTTTAGTAGAAATACAAGTTTGTTTTGCTAATTGTTCGATACAGGCATTACACTCATGTATGGAACCAAATATCCCACCAACAGCTATGGCTGTTTTCTGACTAATTTTGAAGTTTATTTCATAATCCGTTCAGCCATTTTCTAGAAAATTATATATTAACCCAGCGCTATTTCTTATTGTTGCAGAAATGCATTGCAAGGTCATTTCAGTACCTCTCTGCCGTTCTCGAATGTTTCGACCAATCCACAGTACTCCCAATTAACGCAACTGACTCACGTGACCACAGTATGCTGTCTATGCACAGGAACTTACACATTTGAACAGTAGGTGTCGCTACTACACAAGATCACAAGAAACCAAACCTTATATTTTCCAAACATTACAAACAAAATGATTGCACCAATCACAATAATCATTCAATTCTCTCCATATTACTCTGCACTTTAAATAATCAGAAAGTCAGGGGACAGCTACAGTACTTTAAATGTCCCTGTCAAGGTAATTTATATGAATGAGAAAGAGCAGTGGTCCCTGTTTTTAGGTCAGGTCAGGCTGAGTCTTTCACCTTATGACGAAGTCATTGGAGTCAATGAGGGCTCCGTAATCAGATCCCTTGAGGTTCCCAGAATTCCCGACTACAGCGCAAGTCCTGCAGCGATTGGGCCCTGAGTCGTTGTAATGTCCCTCCCCAGGGACAACCTTGAATAGTTTCTGCACCAAAGCACTGTAGTTGGCATTTTTCTTAGTCTGTAGCCTCTGGGGACACAATAAAGACACACAAGAGTGTGTCAGGAGTCAGCTGCTCAAGAGTCAATCAACAAGAGCAACGGTAGCTATGGGAGCAGAATAAAGCCTTTCTTAGGCAGATGGCAGGTTATGCTGTATTTACATGGTTTTACTGCGATTACATTTGTCAACAGACCAAAACCAAAACACACACACCCACACACACACACATACACAGTTCAGTCAGAAGACTTCTGAAGAAACGATTACAATGCAAATGCAGTAACAGCATGTAATATAAGCAACAGCAGCATTGAAGCAACAGCATGCCAAAAAGAGCAATGCAGCAGAAAGAGCCAGGCAGAGCTATGGCTTTAGCATGCCAAATGAGCCAGGCAGAGCTATGGCTTTAGCATGCCAAATGAGCCAGGCAGCGCTATGGCTTTAGCATGCAGAATGAGGCAGGCAGAGCTATGGTTTTAGCATGCAGAATGAGGCAGGCAGCGCTATGGCTTTAGCGTGCCAAATGAGCCAGGCAGCGATATGGCTTTAGCATGCAGAATTAGCCAGGCAGCGCTATGGCTTTAGCATGCAGAATGAGCCAGGCAGCGCTATGGCTTTAGCATGCAGAATGAGCCAGGCAGTGCTATGGCTTTAGCGTGCAGACTGAGCCAGCAGGTCAGCTTTTGGATGATTTCCAGCATCATAGGTACTTTTTTGTGTGCGTGCTTACCTGCCACCATTGAAAGGTGTCGTCAGACAGCATGGCGTTCTTCTGTGACAAGAGCGGCGATATGGACGTGTTAAAGCGCTTCCTGAACCAGGGGTCTTCATCCTCAACAGAGATGCACTGGCGGCAGGCACACAGTGCCCTGGAAACGGGTTTGTCGGACCGCCGAAAGACAAGTTGTGATAAGTATGATGACGTATTGCTGGAGCTAAATAAAACTATGGTAGTAGCACAGATGCAGAACAGCACAATCAAAAGCTTTCTTCGTGGATTCTTGAGGTCCACCATTTTGTAAATGATATGTGTTTACAGACTGGAAAGTTGCAAAAAGGAGGGAGAGCTTCCTCAATGGAGGGTTTGACTTCAGACGAGGGTTTGAAAGGATTGTATCAGAAACAAAGTGCATGACCTATTCAGGCAGGGAATGTTATCCTTTCAGAACAGTTCTCAGATGCACTCAAAAGCTAGATGCATGCAGTTTACACTTCGGGGGTTTTCTGCATGGTAAACTGCAAGTACGAGAGGTACTGACAGTCGTAGATTAGTAAGTAACTGACGTCTGAATAGGAGGGAAAATGTGACGGTTTGAAGTGCAAGCTTGTGCTTCCTGTTAGAGGGAGGGGTCCTGCTTTCTTCTTTTTGACTGAATGAGGTGGTAAAGAGATGGTGAAGCTGCTCTCTGCTGGAAATCACCCACCTAGAAAGAAAACAAAGGAGGACTGATTACACTCAACATATCTATGGTACATATCAGTAATGGGCCTGGAGCATTTCCCAACAGAGGGGATTGCTCTCCGTAGAATCCATTGGAACACATAAACAACTTAAATATTACCAGATTATTCAAAAAACTAAAATCCAACCTGAGACTGCTACACTTAAGGAAAATCTAATGTTTCTGCTTAAAAATCTGTCAAATGAACATGTACATGTAAGCTATTGTAAGTATTCACTGTTCTGCATGTAAATGAGAGGCTTAGCACAATAGACACATAGACAGCAAGGTTTATTTTGAGGGGACATAGTGCATTGAAGGTGAGTATAACAGTAGTAATTATCGATAAGTTTGGTTAATGTACAATCAATATTAATTTGTTCTGTATACATCTATATCAATACATGTAGTCTGGTGCAACCAGGCACACACAAATAAAAAAATTAGTGTACTGTATAATACTGTGATCATATCGCGTACAGTTTATGTATATTACAAAACCAAATGTAGATACTTTGTATCTTATATTATTTGGTGTACCCCAAATATTACTTTGTCATAAAAGATGCCTTGGGTCCATACAATGCCCATACTACTTCTGATAAACTACCTACAAGGAGATAAAATAATAGGTAGATATTGCACATGATTATAGTTACATATTGCACATGATTATAAGTTGATATTGCAGTGATTAGAGGTAGATATTGTACATGATTATAAGTAGACATTGCACATGGTTATAGTTAGATATTACACGTGATTATAGGTAGATATTGATTATAAGTTGATATTACACGTGATTATAGGTAGATATTGCACATGATTATAGTTAGATATTACACGTGATTATAGGTAGATATTGCACATGATTATAGTTACATATTGATTATAAGTTGATATTACACGTGATTATAGGTAGATATTGCACATGATTATAGTTAGATATTACACGTGATTATAGGTAGATATTGCACATGATTATAGTTACATATTGATTATAAGTTGATATTACACGTGATTATAGGTAGATACTGCACACACTGCCGCGGTGGCGAAACAGGCTAAGACGCAGCAGACTTGCGGTTGCAGTTTGCTGCAGTTGCACACCGGGGTTCGATTCTCGGTCCTGCCAAAAGCCAAGTTTGGCCGGCTCACGTGGGGCAGCAATAATTGGCTCGCTGCTCCAGAGGGAGGGACTTGGCAGGGTTATTAGATCGCCGCACAATAAGCACCTCGGGCGCCTCGGAATCACGGCAACGGGCACGAGACGAGACGGCTTGAAGAAGGCGTGTCGCTCTCATTCGGGCCGCCCAGGGTACATCTAATACGACTACCTCCAATTGAATCAGACGAGGTACAATTGGCTACCAAATTGGGAGAAAAAGGGAAAAATCTAAAAAAAAAAAAAAAAAAGATATTGCACATGATTATAGGTTGATATTGCACGTGATTGCACTCTTTAGGTTCAATCTCCCACACCAGGCAGGTTAGAGGTTCCTCATTTTATGAGAGTTCTACAGTCCCCTCCAAAAATATTTGAATAGCAATTTCTTTGTTTTTGCTATACACTGAAGACAATTGAGTTTGAGGTCAAAAGATGTAGATGAGATGACAGATCTGAATTTCAGCCTTTATTTCCTGGTATTTTTGTCTAGATTTGTTAAACAACTAAGAACATCACCTTTTATATCAGACCACCCATTTGTGTTAGAAATGATAAACCAACATCAAGACCAGAGAGCTGTCTTTGGGAGAAAGGCAAGCTATTTTGAAGCTTAGAAAAGAGGGGAAATCCATTGCACAAGCATTGAGGATAGCTTGTACAACAACTTGGAATGACCTGAAAAAGAAAGAAACCACTGGTGTACTGAGTGTTGGTGCGTTTTTGCTTGTTGTTGCGCTTTTATTGAAAACATCAGCTAATCAGAGAAAATAGTGAATTACACCCACCAGTAATGGTGCTTCTGGCAAATCGACCCTGATTGAAAAGATATTAAAATAATGTAAATAAAACATGACATGCCAAAGAAGGCGTATTGCTAGGTGGCGTAGCCACAAACCATATCACAAACCATGTATAAAAATTATATATACAGTTGGATAATTTAGTTTGTAAGTTTTTTAATGATATTAATGATGTTAGAGTGACATTTATTTACACACACTCAAATTTCAGCCATGTTATATTATTTTTCATTCATGAACTTAATTACCATACACGTGAAGATAATTTGGGACAGCCTGAAAATAAAAAGATTTAAAGAAGGAAAAAATTATATTCAAAATGTTTTACTTTATTTTGTTGCAGTAATATCTTATACTTGATAATCAGTATCATGCATGACATTTGTATCATCTTAACAAATAAGGCCCAAATGCTACACTGTGTCCCGGTACCCTGTCTCCTGCCTACTTCCTGGGTGACCATCGCCACGCCCACTTCAATGAGTGAGTCACAGAATAAATGTCATGTGACCATGAGCAATTTATATACACGGTATTTGAGGTGAAAATGCTGAATGACAATGATTAGCTAGTCAAGGCGAAAAACTCAAAATACTTAATGCGTCCCAAATTCTGAATCTGAATTCACCCTAATGTAGTGAATAGTAAACCAAGAAATAAACGTAATTTGTGATGAACGAGTAGGCTACATTCAGTCTATCGACTAAAAGCGGTAATAGCATTCTTCTAAACCAGTGTTTTTTGTATAGAACGGTGTAGGGTGTGTTGTAGATATTTACTCCATAAAAATATCCATCCATCCATCCATTACCTGAACCCGCTTATCCTGATCAGGGTCGCAGGGGGGCTGGAGCCTATCCCAGCATACATTGGGCGAAAGGCAGGAATACACCCTGGACAGGTCGCCAGTCTATCTCAGGGCACACACACCATTCACTCACACACTCATACCTACGGGCAATTTAGACTCTCCAATCAGCCTAACGTGCATGTCTTTGGACTGTGGGAGGAAACCGGAGTACCCGGAGGAAACCCACGCAGACACGGGGAGAACATGCAAACTCCGCACAGAGAGGCCCCGGCCGACGGGGATTCGAACCCAGGACCTCCTTGCTGTGAGGCGGCAGTGCTACCCACTGCACCACCATAAAAATATGTTCTTTTACATATTAGACACATAAAATAAGCCACGGCCATGCTTAAAAATTTTATTTATTTTTTTTAAAAGAAGAAAAATAACAAATTGAACGCCATATCTGGGTTAAGGGAGCTGCATCTTCACTGGGCATTGTAAGATGGAAATGAGGGTTTTTAAGAACAGGCTGTATAGACCTATGTTTGTTAATGGATTTGCGGCAAGATCCATAGCCTTATACGCGATTACGCGGATATATTGCAAAATACGACGTCTGCTGTCCAAATTCACTCTTTATTTAGTAAACTATACAAGGTGCATCTCAAAAAATTTGTATATGGTGGAAAAGTTTCTTTTTTTCTGTCATTTGTTTCAAAAAGTTAAACTTTCTTATATTCTAGATTCATTACACATAAAGTGAAATATTTCAAGCCTTTTTTTGTTTTAATCTTGACGATTACGTCTTACAGCTCCAGTATCTGAAAATATTACAATATTACATGAGACCAGTCAAAAAAAAGATTTATAATACAGAAATGTCGGTCTTCTGAAAAGTATGTTCATTTATGCTCTCAATACATGGTCGGGCAATCATGGGGAAAACTGCTGACGTGACAGTTGCCCAGTAGACACTCATTGACACCCTCCACAAGGAGGGTAAGCCATAGAAGGTCGTTGCTGAAAGGGCTGGCTGTTCGCAGAGTGTTGTATCAACGCATATTCATGGAAAGTTGACTGGAAGTTGCTTGAAGTCCAGTGTGTCCAAGTTTCCACAGTCAGTGATGATTTGGGGTGCCATGTCATCTGCTGGTGTTGGTCCACTGTGTTTTATCAAGTCCAGAGTCAACACAGCAGATTACCAGGAGATTTTAGAGTACTTCATGCTTCCGTCTGCTGACAAGCTTTATGGAGATGCTGATTTCCTTTTCCAGCAGGACTTGGTATCTGCCCACAGTGTCAAATCTACTAGTAACTGGTTTGTTGACCATGGTATTACTGTGCTTGATTGACCTGAACCACATAGATAATCATCGAGATTCAAAATAATAAATAATTGAAATATTTCACTTTATGTGTAATGAATCTAGAATATGTGAAAGTTTCAATTAAACAGAAAAAAGTAACTTTTCCACGGTATTCTAATTTTTTTTAGATAAACATGTGTAGCGTATTAAATTGATATTCACAAAGTAGGGATTAGTAATAAGTGAATAGTGAGCCATTTCAGATACAGCCAATGGGTGCGTCCCATTATTCTGAAAATGCATACTTCACTCCACTTTGTCCCAAACGTTACGGTGCCCTGAGATGGAAGGGCTACGTATAAACACCGCTATAATTTCTACATGGGAACCCAAAGTGTATACAAAATACCCTTTAATAAAATCTGAAAATTTGCACTTTAATCACATGTTAATTGTGTGATTGCAAATCTAAAATTGTAGCAAATCAGAGGCAAAGAAATACATTCCGAGCCTTGAGAGATATAACCCATCACATTACATTACATTACATTACATTACAAGGCATTTAGCAGACGCTCTTATCCAGAGCGACGTACAACGAAGTGCAAATCAAACACAAGTATGAGTGCTAAGAGGACCTGAGAGCCCAGTACAGTTCCGAGTCTTAGTGTGTTTACAGATACAATCGGAACCCTTGAAGAATAACCCGATGTACAAGGAGGGGTTTTGAGAGACGCTATTAAACGACTAATCCTGTTATATCGGCCTCCTCCTCGTTCTCCTTATATAAAATAGTGTCAGAAGTAAAACTAAAAAAGAAATACTACAACAAAGTTAATCAAACCAGCGCCACCATTCATGTGAATAACTTACCTTGATGTCCGCTGCGGGAAAGGTGAAGTTACATTTCCATCGCCGATGAGGACTGAAAAAACAAAAGCATTTATGCATCTACACTACAGGTGCGTCCCAATAGACGGAAAGTGTATAGGCATACAGCACTCCTTTGCGCCACATTATTTCGCAGAAGTGGAGGAGTGGCCCTGGGGGAGTGGAGTAAAGGATGGTGGAGTGAAAGATTGTGGGACGCAGTCTAGCACTGAATGGAGGCGAGTCGCGCACATTAAACTATGAGAAGTTAACGAGCACACCTGCGGACGATGGCGTATGACAGGTGAACACAGCGATGCAGCTTACGCCGGCCGGCAAACGCAAATGATCGGCCGAAATGGATAAGCCGTTTATAAACGGTATAGAATTGCGTCAGGACTTGATAAGAAAAGGCGGGCCATATCAAGTTTGCGTTGGGAGGCGAAGCTGACGAAATTCTGTCAGGAAAAGGAAGGTGATTTTTTGAAAGGGCACGGTTCAACATGCGTGATGCTCACCACAGACAGTGGATAATATTAGCGGCACAGAGTCAGATGAATATGGATTTCTGGGTGACGTGTCAGCGCAAGGCAAAAGTGTATGGGCCCAAAAGGTAGAAATTAATGGGGAATATATTGAATTTAGTGGTCCATCCCCAGTGAGTCCACAGCAGCATGGAGCCCTGCGCCCTCCTTTTAAAGTCCTGTACGGTCCAGGGGATACTGTCCTTAATGTTCAGGGATGTTTCACAGCTCAACTGCAGATTTCACAGCTCAAACACAGAGCATCAGAGCAGGACATGCATGTGGTGTCAGGTCTTTCAAAGCCACTTCTGGGTTCACCATGCCACTGAGTCACTGCAGCTAATTCAGCGCACTCACGTTGTGCCGGCTGCAGGGGAGGAGTTTGTGAAGGGCCATCCAACTGTGTTCAAGGGCTGGGGAAGATTGGAGAACCAGACACGACTTCACACACTCTCTAACTGCAGCCAGGAGAGAGTCTGGCTGACGACAGAATGCACATGGGTCAGTACTGCGGCAGGTACAGAAGCCTCGGCCTTATCGGGTCAGAACGCATGGCGGGCTGATGGAGGAACCACATTCACCTGTGGGCAACACTGGAGCCAGAGCCCTCAGACATGCTGCGGCACCAAGCTCCTCAGACACACCAGGGGGCTGAGAATCCTGCAGGAGGGCACACCTCCCTGACCCGGAGAGGAGAGTCACTAAACCACCCCTTAAACTGCACTGCAGAGGAGAGTCACTAAACCACCCCTTCTCTGCACTGCAAAGGAGAATTACTAAACCACCCCTTAAACTGGACTGCAAAGGAGAGTCACTAAACCACCCCTTAAACTGGACTGCAAAGGAGAGTCACTAAACCACCCCTTAAACTGGACTGCAAAGGAGAGTCACTAAACCACCCCTTCTCTGCACTGCAAAGGAGAGTCACTAAACCACCCCTTAAACTGCACTGCAGAGGAGAGTCACTAAACCACCCCTTCTCTGCACTGCAAAGGAGAATCACTAAACCACCCCTTAAACTGGACTGCAAAGGAGAGTCACTAAACCACCCCTTCTCTGCACTGCAGAGGAGAGTCACTAAACCACCCCTTAAACTGCACTGCAGAGGAGAGTCACTAAACCACCCCTTCTCTGCACTGCAAAGGAGAATCACTAAACCACCCCTTAAACTGGACTGCAAAGGAGAGTCACTAAACCACCCCTTCTCTGCACTGCAAAGGAGAATCACTAAACCACCCCTTAAACTGGACTGCAGAGGAGAGTCACTGAACCACCCCTTAAACTGGACTGCAGAGGAGAGTCACTGAACCACCCCTTAAACTGGACTGCAGAGGAGAGTCACTGAACCACCCCTGAAACTGGACTGCAGAGGAGAGTCACTGAACCACCCCTTAAACTGGACTGCAGAGGAGAGTCAGTGAACCACCCCTTAAACTGGACTGCAGAGGAGAGTCACTAAACCACCCCTGAAACTGGACTGCAGAGGAGAGTCACTAAACCACCCCTGAAACTGGACTGCAGAGGAGAGTCACTAAACCACCCCTTAAACTGGACTGCAGAGGAGAGTCAGTGAACCACCCCTTAAACTGGACTGCAGAGGAGAGTCACTGAACCACCCCTGAAACTGGACTGCAAAGGAGAGTCACTAAACCACCCCTTAAACTGGACTGCAGAGGAGAGTGACTGAACCACCCCTTAAACTGGACTGCAGAGGAGAGTCACTAAACCACCCCTTAAACTGGACTGCAGAGGAGAGTCAGTGAACCACCCCTTAAACTGGACTGCAGAGGAGAGTCACTGAACCACCCCTGAAACTGGACTGCAAAGGAGAGTCACTAAACCACCCCTTAAACTGGACTGCAGAGGAGAGTGACTGAACCACCCCTTAAACTGGACTGCAGAGGAGAGTCACTAAACCACCCCTTAAACTGGACTGCAGAGGAGAGTCAGTGAACCACCCCTTAAACTGGACTGCAGAGGAGAGTCACTAAACCACCCCTGAAACTGGACTGCAAAGGAGAGTCACTAAACCACCCCTTCTCTGCACTGCAAAGGAGAATCACTAAACCACCCCTTAAACTGGACTGCAGAGGAGAGTCACTGAACCACCCCTTAAACTGGACTGCAGAGGAGAGTCACTGAACCACCCCTTAAACTGGACTGCAGAGGAGAGTCACTAAACCACCCCTGAAACTGGACTGCAGAGGAGAGTCACTAAACCACCCCTTAAACTGGACTGCAGAGGAGAGTCAGTGAACCACCCCTTAAACTGGACTGCAGAGGAGAGTCACTGAACCACCCCTTAAACTGGACTGCAAAGGAGAGTCACTAAACCACCCCTTAAACTGGACTGCAGAGGAGAGTGACTGAACCACCCCTTAAACTGGACTGCAGAGGAGAGTCACTAAACCACCCCTTAAACTGGACTGCAGAGGAGAGTCAGTGAACCACCCCTTAAACTGGACTGCAGAGGAGAGTCACTAAACCACCCCTGAAACTGGACTGCAAAGGAGAGTCACTAAACCACCCCTTAAACTGGACTGCAGAGGAGAGTGACTGAACCACCCCTTAAACTGGACTGCAGAGGAGAGTCACTAAACCACCCCTTAAACTGGACTGCAGAGGAGAGTCAGTGAACCACCCCTTAAACTGGACTGCAGAGGAGAGTCACTAAACCACCCCTTAAACTGGACTGCAGAGGAGGCGTCACTGAACCACCCCTTAAACTGGACTGCAAAGGAGAGTAACTAAACCACCCCTTAAACTGAACTGCAGAGGAGGCGTCACTAAACCACCCCCTGAACTGGACTTCAAAGGAGAGAGACCAGAGAGGCCTTAATCAGATACTGGGGCTTGTTTTCCTACCAACTGTGTTACTGTAAAAAAAGGAGGAGAAAGGAATGTTACAAAAGGTTGTGTAGTTCTTCTTTGCTTAACAGGGGAGATGTCCTGGGATGGGTTCATTCCAGGAGCTGTGAGAGATGAGCAGGGTGTATGAGGAGGGGGTTGTGGAGATTCTATTAAACAGCAAGTCCTGTTATATCGACCTCCTCATCATTCTCCTTACTGTATATTGTATTGTACCAGACATCTAGATTCAGGACAGTTTTGTGAAGTGTGTTTGGTCAACCCAATGTGGTGCACTCGGGTGAACCCTTTTGATTTATGATGATTCCATTACATTACATAAAATTATTGGCATTTGGTAGACGCTCTTATCCAGAGCGACGTACAGTTGATTAGACTAAGCAGGAGATAATCTGGAACAATGCAGGGTTAAGGGCCTTACTCAAGGGCCCAACGGCTGTGCAGATCTTATTGTGGCTAGACCAGGATTAGAACCACTGACTTTGCATGTCCCAGTCATTTACCTTAACCACTCCGCTACAGGCCGCCCTGATGACATCATAGAAATGTTCTTGTGTCAGGTCCATTGTTTCATGAGAAGTTTATTGTGTGTGATGATAATGTGGAAATGTTCCTGCATGAGATCCATTGTTTCATTAGCAGTTTAGTGTTTGTTTTGTACTCCAAATCAAAGAAAACACAATCTGCCTACAATGTCAACACTACCAAACAGAACATCCTCAATTGACTTCCTGAAGCGTGCCAGCCTTCAGAACAAGGAACCGAAATGACAGATGTTCCAATCAAAGTCTTTATTAACTTTGGGGCAGGTTAAGCAGGCGTAGGTTGATCGCAGGAAAACAAGTATATAGAAGACTAGACAGTTTGTAAACTATAATCCAGGCAGGGGTTCGGTTTCTAGTTCTGTCTGTTAGTTTATTCTTTTTTTTCTTGTTATTTATCATTTTTCATTATCATATCTGGTTTTCTGTTATCACCATTACTGTTCATTGCATTTCGTCTCCGCCGATGTTTTCGAGCCGTAGTCACTCCCCTGTCTGCGTGTTGCACTATTCGGGTGATTTCGGAGATTTACGGTTTCCCACGATTCCTCCCCAGTCTCGCATTTCCTTTCTTCCTGCTTTTCTCGCTACTTAATGTTGTATAGCACTATACTGACTAATAACTACTAATATAGATATTGTACAGTACTAACTGGGGCGTAGATTTAGGGGGGACAGGGGGGGACATGTCCCCCTCAATATTTAGAAGAGGTGAATTTGTCCCCCCAAAACATAATGAATGATAACCTCCTCCCTATTACAGGTATAAATAACAGCACAGAGGGTCTAAACGCTTAGATATCTTTCTTGCCTATTTTACAATTATTTCATACACCCCCACTGGACCATACCATCTTAACCTTGCTGGGTCTGCCGGCCTCGCTGACTCGCAGTTGCGATATGTCTACCGTTGCGGGAGCATGATAGTGTCGGAAATCAAGTGTAAGTAACTATCACGCTTGTTTTACCTTCAGTGTTTCTGAATGAGAGTATATGCGGATGAAACGCTAACGTTATCTAGTTTATAACTTGTGCCTGAAGTTATCTGAGGTGCGTTCAGCAAACAGGCGAACGTTTGCAAACAATTAAAGTTTTTTCCGTTAGCATTCTGTTCGCGGTGTTTGCAAACGGTCTGAAAGATTTGCGGCGAACAATGAGGAAGCTGGACTGAGGTAAATGTGAAGATAAATTGATGCAGAAGAGGAGTAAATTGGTTCATAAAAATTCACCAGAATGCAGGAAATTAAGTGAGAGATTTCCTGGGGGAGAACACCCAATGTTGAAATGAAACCTATGCCCCTGAGTACTAATATACTATATTAACACACTTACTGTCTGTCTAACTAATTAACTAACAGTCACTTATTTTGGGTATTTAGATTTATACACGTAACTTACTAACAATTATCTCCCATTTCTAGTCTGCTCTGTAACTCCGCCTCTCTGTTCTATCACTATGTAATGTCCACGTCCTAATCCGGAGCCGAATGTCTTTCATGTGGGTCTGTGGGCATCCAGTCCACGTTTTCGTTTCCTCTTTGTTATTATATCAGTACCCTATTATGTTCTCCGCATGTTGTCCGTTTGTTTAGCCCACCTCACTCCCGTGCCCCGCCTAGTTTGGTCTGGTCTTGGTATTTAAACACCTGTCTCTGCATTGTTCTTTGTCTGAACGTTGATCAATATCGGGTTGCCGATTCATAGTAAGCCTGTATTTTTTTTTGCTTGTTTGATTATTTGATTATTCGTTTTGGCCCTTTTTGTACTCCAGTTTGTGACTCTCAGATTATAGGCCCCTGCTTTGTTTTTTGACCATTATTTTGAATCTCGATTCTGGCATTGTTTGAACTCTGTTTACCTGGCTTGATTCTGGGATTGTTTGAACTCTGTTTACCTGGCTTGATTCTGGACTGATTAAAGAACAACATTTTTGCATACTCCCTGGTCTGTGTCTGGGTCCTCTGAACGGTACCTCACACATAAAATGAAAGAAAACCAAAACGTAGTCGTGGTCACAGGCAGAAGGTCGATAACAGTAAGGCAGTCCAAACAGGCAGATAAACAGAAACAAAATCCGGGATGTGAGATATAGCTCAAGTCTGGAGACATGGAACACTGGATGGAGTCAGGCCCTATGCCTGGAAGGTCGGGGTGTGATGGGAGATGGAGTCAGGCATTGAGAAGGTGGGGGGTGTGATGGGAGATGGAGTCAGGCATTGAGAAGGTGGGGGGTGTGATGGGAGATGGAGTCAGGCATTGAGAAGGTGGGGGGTGTGATGGGAGATGGAGTCAGGCATTGAGAAGGTGGGGGGTGTGATGGGAGATGGAGTCAGGCATTGAGAAGGTGGGGGGTGTGATGGGAGATGGAGTCAGGCATTTAGAAGGTGGGGGTGTGATGGGAGATGGAGTCAGGCATTGAGAAGGTGGGGGGTGTGATGGGAGATGGAGTCAGGCATTGAGAAGGTGGGGGGTGTGATGGGAGATGGAGTCAGGCATTGAGAAGGTGGGGGGTGTGATGGGAGATGGAGTCAGGCATTGAGAAGGTGGGGGGGGGTGATGGGAGATGGAGTCAGGCATTGAGAAGGTGGGGGGTGTGATGGGAGATGGAGTCAGGAATTGAGAAGGTGGGGGGTGTGATGGGAGATGGAGTCAGGCATTGAGAAGGTGGGGGGTGTGATGGGAGATGGAGTCAGGCATTGAGAAGGTGGGGGGTGTGATGGGAGATGGAGTCAGGAATTGAGAAGGTGGGGGGTGTGATGGGAGATGGAGTCAGGCATTGAGAAGGTGGGGGGTGTGATGGGAGATGGAGTCAGGCATTGAGAAGGTGGGGGGTGTGATGGGAGATGGAGTCAGGCATTGAGAAGGTGGGGGGTGTGATGGGAGATGGAGTCAGGCATTGAGAAGGTGGGGGGTGTGATGGGAGATGGAGTCAGGCATTGAGAAGGTGGGGGGTGTGATGGGAGATGGAGTCAGGCATTGAGAAGGTGGGGGGTGTGATGGGAGATGGAGTCAGGCATTGAGAAGGTGGGGGGTGTGATGGGAGATGGAGTCAGGCATTGAGAAGGTGGGGGGTGTGATGGGAGATGGAGTCAGGCATTGAGAAGGTGGGGGGTGTGATGGGAGATGGAGTCAGGCATTGAGAAGGTGGGGGGTGTGATGGGAGATGGAGTCAGGCATTGAGAAGGTGGGGGGTGTGATGGGAGATGGAGTCAGGCATTGAGAAGGTGGGGGGTGTGATGGGAGATGGAGTCAGGACATGGGGGCCCCGAGGAGCAATGATGTGCATCCTCCACCCAGGGGAGCGAGGCCTCCCAGGAGGGCAGGGATTTCTCCACCAGGCAGCGCAGTGTCTTTGCCGACTCCTGGCTCGTCCGCTCAGTCTGGCCGGCGGTCTGGGGGTGAAAGCTAGACAGCAGCTGGGTCTTGGCCTCCAGAGCGGACAGCATGACCTCTAAAAGCGACTGGAGAACTGAGGGCCACGGCCCCTGGTCACCTCCAGGGGCAGGCCGTGCAGACGGAAGGCGTGGAGGAACAGGAGCTCCGCTGTCTCTTTCCAGGAGGGTAGTTTGGGGAGAGCAAACGAAGTGAACAAACTTCAAAAACTGGTCCACCATGATGAGGACCACGGACGCCTTGGTTTTGCCACAATGGCTTTTTATGTTTTTTTATGTTTTGGTCGAAGCTTTCTCTGTCAGAGAAACTTTTCTGGGCCTGAAAAACTCAAATTAGCGTTTCCCTAAAACTTTTTCCCTCCGTCTTGCGACCACAAACTTGCCAACTATTAATGGATGGGGAAATAATTCAGTACATCTTGTTTCAAAATGCATGAAATAAAGGTATATTTTAATGACAATCAAAATGGCAGAGATGCAGGTTGCTTAGCTTTGCAGTGGCATAGCTTTGTCAGATAGGCAAATGAGGGATTGTAACAGACATTTAAACCAGGAGTGCCCAAATTTTTGCACCCCACTGTAAAAATACTTGGAAATAAAAACTGAAATTCGGATACGAATCTCATGTACAGCTTCTGACCTCAAACCCAATTGTCTTCAGTGTATAATTGGGCTTGCTGTTCCAATCATTTTGGAGGGGACTGCATAAACACAACAAAACCAATGGTCACCATTTAAAATAAATTGTTACATTTGTGGTGTTAAATATGTCAAATATGTCAAATATGTCACGGTAGAGAATACTGGCTGTTGACAGTACGGCATGAAGCATTAAAAAGTTGTGGGGTTAGGGTCTGTGAATGTGGATTAAGCTTTCAGTCTAGAAACCCCACCCCTCATCTCCATCCTTGAGAACAATTATTTTCTTGCAGTTGTACTTGTACTCCCAAATGTTAACTCAAATTTTCTTGCAGAATATGAATATCATACTTTCTCTGTCACTCTCTCTTGCTCTCTCTCTATCTATTGGACTCTATCTATCTCTCCGACACACACTCAAAAAGAATACCCCTTGCTAGGTCATCACAACTGCTCTCCTTCATAATATTATGCCCACAGAGACAAACACAGCTTTTTATGAACTAGCCAGCTAAATTGCTTGTCATCACGCATGCACGCCATGACGTCACTTTCACGCTGACGTCTTTTTTTTAAGGTGCTGCTGCGCCGATGTTATTAATCTTGCAGAATGTGAAGTTGATTCATTTTGTAATGATGCTGATGAAACAATATCTGTATTTTGGGAAGGTATATATTGCCATGTTTTCTGGAATGATACAAAGAAACTTACAGATGGTACAATCGATTGTTTTTTTAAATTTGTGCTACTGTGTTTTCAAAAAATGAGAAGGTAAACATAAACCGTAAAATGTTTGTTATCAACCTTCTCTTAATTTGAGCAAAATCTCATATCCATTCCAGCGAATATGCTAATCAGAAACCACATTTTGTAGTATTTCAGGCCTTATTAAATCACACTTGCTTTATATAATGTGGTGTAAAGCATAGCCCCAGTTCTAAAGCCATTGAGACTGCGTGTAATGGCTATTTTCTAGCCATCCATTAAATTACATTAATCAACCTGTAATATGCTTATATCCTGTGATATTATATATATCTTTGTTGAGTTCAATAAAAAAGTGTTTTTATTTACAGATATTATTTTCTCAGAATCTTGCAATATATTTGGAGGCCCCACAAACTAAAACTGTCTACTCTTTACTTTATTGCTCAGGCAGGAAGCGTAATTGTTCAACACATGAACACGTTTTAGTTTACGGTAACATAATTCCCAAAATTAACGAGACACTCACATATACAATTATGTGCTACAGCACTTAGCCAATTTACAGTAAAAAGTTTGTTCGCCAACCCGGACGGAACAATATTCTCAGTGTTGTATAGCGCATTATCAATGTTTCTGCATGTTCACACTTCAGATTACATTCTTTGTTAAATTGCCCTTGTGTGGCATTCAACACACAAACATTAATTTGAAGGGAAGAACAATCAACCACAGAGTTTGGTCTATATTCTGGTGAACTATATTCGAGTCTCATCCTAAAACATAGACGTTCAACAAGATCTCCTTTTCTTTTTATTATTATTTCATTCATTTTTTAATCACAAACATTTATGTTCTTGAATTTCTTCTTTTCTTTTCTTTTTTTCAGTTTTAAGTAAGCTCTTGAAGTGGCCGCCTTAATTAACTGATGACGTCAGTTTTTACTTCAGGATAATGCTAATCAAGCTAATAGCAATTGCCGTTACATTGTTCAAAATAACTAGACACATTTATTATAATGGAACAATATGCACATATCCATACAGGATACGAATAGTCACTGCATCGGCGTCTGTGATATTAATTGATATAGACCACTTACTTACTTACACATTAGGAATTTCATTGATAAGGCACTTCACATATAGAGACATAGCCCTCACAGTTATTCACCGTGTGTACACCGGTCATACAGGCAAAATTATATATCTATTTAAAACTAAAAATGTCCCAATTTATTGATAGAACTTCATGATTTCATTTATCATTCATTCATTATCCTAACCCGCTTATCCTGAACAGGGTCGCAGGGGGGCTGGAGCCTATCCCAGCATACATTGGGCGAAAGGTAGGAATACACCCTGGACAGGTCGCCAGTCCATCGCAGGGCACACACACCATTCACTCACACACACACTCATACCTACAGGCAATTTAGACTCTCCAATCAGCCTAAACTGCATGTCTTCAGACTGTGGGAGGAAACCAGAGTACCCGGAGGAAACCCACGCAAATCGGCGGAAGGGGATTCAGAACCCAAGACTTCCTTGCTGTGAGGCGGCAGTGCTACCCACTGCAACATCCATGCCGCCATGATTTCATTTACTTGATTAAATTATTCCCTCAAAACAGAGCATGTTATAGATGAGCTGAAGTCAAAATGTACTTTTTCCCCTATTTAGTCAAACAAACACATGTTAAAGTATTCCAAACATTTTTATAAGACTGTTATACTTGTTTCCTTTTTTTTTTTTTCATCCACTTCTCTGATTTCACATCATTGTGGACCAGAGGGCGTGTATGTTGGTCAAAAATCTGTCAATTCTCCATTCCCCTCCAATCAGCATCCTTATCACCCAGCAGTGCGGTCCTCATTTCAAATCGGTCAATTTGACTCCCCGCCCTTCTAAAATTACCCATTTATACGTCATATTTCGGTTAACTTGTGTATATGTCATATCTAGTTTTACTTAATATATGTCATATCTATAAATGGTAAATGGTTGGCATTTACATAGCGCCTTTATCCAAAGCGCTGTACAATTGATGCTTCTCCATTCACCCATTCATACACACACTCACACACCGACGGCGATTGGCTGCCATGCAAGGGACTTGCTCAGGGACACTTTGACACAGCCCGGGCGGGGGATCGAACGGGCAACCCTACGACTGCCAGACGACTGCTCTTACTGCCTGAGCCATGTCTAGTTTAACTCGTGTGTATGTCATATCTAGTTTTACTTGTGTATATGTCATATCTAGTTTTTCTTGTTTATATGTCATATATAGTTTTACTTGTTTATATGTCATATCTACTTTTACTTGTTTATATGTCATATATAGTTTTACTTGTTTATATGTCATACATAGTTTTTCTTATTTATATGTCATATATAGTTTTACTTGTTTATATGTCATATCTAGTTTTACTTGTTTATATGTCATATATAGTTTTACTTGTTTATATGTCATGTATAGTTTTACTTGTTTATATGTCATATCTAGTTTTACTTGTTTATATGTCATATCTAGTTTTACTTGTTTATATGTCATATATAGTTTTACTGGAAGCCAGTGCTGCTCTAACTTCAGCCTTTAAGGCCGTTCGGCAGTCCTGTTCATTTCACAGCCCTCATCTCCCTTCAAACAACTTCAATTTTTTTTCACAGGCAAGAAGCTTCATGACGATGGACTCATAGTCTCCAGCATGCACTCCGGTTGGCTTTGTACGTTTAAATTTGTTTTTCTCCCAGTAATGCTGCCAGGTTCCATCTTTGGATGCTCCAAATCCAAAAACATTCACCTGAGACCAAGAGGACGCAGATGGACAGTTTGATGTTAAATTGAGTAGATTTCATAGAGTCCAGTTGTTGGTAGTGACTGTATTATCATCAACAATATAATTATGATTGTATATCCTACACCAGTGAGCACTTTATTATGTATTTTTAGACATATTTTTTGGACTTATTAAGTCTCCAGCTGCTGTAGCCTATCCACTTAGTGGTTTGATGCTTTGTGTGTTCAGAGACGCTCTTCTGCATACCACTGTTGCAATGTGTGGTTATATGTGTTACTGTCACCTTCCTGTCAGCTTTGACCAATCTGGCCCTTCTCCTCTGATCTCTCTCATTAATAAGGCGTTTCTGTCTGCAGAACTGCTGCCCACTGGATTTTTATTTTTTTTTCTCTGTAAACTCTAAAGGCTGCTGTGCATGAGAGATACTCAAACCACCCTGTCTGTCACCAACAATCATTCCACAGTCAATCATTCTTAGATCACATTTCTGCATCATTCTGAAATTTGATCTGAAAAACAGCTGAACCACTTGACCATGTCTGCATGATTTTATGCATTTAGTTGCTGCCACATGATTGGCTGATTAAATATTTGCATTAATAAGCTGGTGTACCGGTCTACCTAATAAAGTGCTCACTGAGTGTATGTGCATGGGTGTGGAACTGGAACTTGATTTTGTGTGTGTGTTTTTAAAAGAAATGAAAAGACGAGAACACAGATGCATACAAATGTCCATCATGGCATCTTATTTCCCACTACTGCACCTAAAACTTGTTAAACATGAATAAATAAATTACTGAAATGAAAAGCAAAACCAGGAGAGGAGGAAACAAAGGGAAGTTGGAGAAGCTTAGGGTTCTGAGTGAGGGGAATAGTGTTGGGAGAAGAGGCAGGTTTTTAGGGTACTGAGTGAGGAGAATAGTGTTGGGAGAAGAGGCAGGTTTTTAGGGTACTGAGTGTAACAGTGTTGGGAGAAGAGGCAGGTTTTTAGGGTACTGAGGGTAACAGTGTTGGGAGAAGAGGCAGGTTTTTAGGGTACTGAGTGTAACAGTGTTGGGAGAAGAGGCAGGTTTTTAGGGTACTGAGGGTAACAGTGTTGGGAGAAGAGGCAGGTTTTTAGGGTACTGAGGGTAACAGTGTTGGGAGAAGAGGCAGGTTTTTAGGGTACTGAGGGTAACGGTGTTGGGAGAAGAGGCAGGTTTTTAGGGTACTGAGGGTAACAGTGTTGGGAGAAGAGGCGGGTTTTTAGGGTACTGAGGGTAACAGTGTTGGGAGAAGAGGCAGGTTTTTAGGGTACTGAGTGAGGGGAATAGTGTTGGGAGAAGAGGCAGGTTTTTAGGGTACTGAGTGAGGGGAATAGTGTTGGGAGAAGAGGCAGGTTTTTAGGGTACTGAGTGAGGGGAATAGTGTTGGGAGAAGAGGCAGGTTTTTAGGGTACTGAGGGTAACAGTGTTGGGAGAAGAGGCAGGTTTTTAAGGTACTGAGTGAGGGAATAGAATTAGGAGAAGAGCCAGGTTTTGGGGGGCCACCAGAGTCCAGTGGGGAGGAGTGACTCAGTGAGGTAGGAGGGAGCCAAACCTTTTAGTGCTCTTTAGGGGGTGAGAAGGATTTAGTAATGAATATGTCAGGTGATGGGGAAGCAGTGCAGCTGACTGAGGGTGGGGGTGATGTGATTTCTTGGTATGTGTGAATATTCTGGCAGCAGAGTTTTGTATATATTACAGTTTATGGAGAGATTTATCCAGGAGATCACAGAAAAGGGCATTGCAGTAACGCGGACAGGGTTTGAGCGTCTTTGAGGGAAAGGGATGGGCAGTTGTGCAATGTTACAGAGATGGGAAAATGTAGTCTTCGTGATGGAGGTGATGCACTTTGCTTTTTCTTTTTTTCTTGGGTAAATTGGATAAAGCCAGTTTGTTTATTAGATAGTTTGTTAAAATGTGTAATATGTGCTTACCTCATCACATACGTGGATGGCGAACATCAAGGTTGAGAAGCCGGTGGAGGGATATTTCCCATGGCGTTCAAGCCAAACATCATAGACGTACTTTAAGAACGTGGGGTTGTATATTAACACCTGTGTTAAAATAAATCATAAAAGTCACAGAATGAGCACAAGAGACATACTACATGTGATATTTGTATATTCACACACTTGTACATACACACACACACACACACACACACACAGACACAAAAGCATCTTGGAACAAAGTGCGACACAAGACTCTTTCACCTTATTCTTGTCTGCATTAATCTTGGCCATCACCGGCATCCGGGTGCTGTTGAAAACAGAGAGATGTCAATAGCCTGCTGGGTGGCACTTAGTCCAATGACGATCCACAAGATCACAGAGTCCACTAGTACCCCAGGGCAGGACACTTGGAGCATCCATGGCAGCACTGAACCAAGAGCTGATAAAGGAGCCCTTTTTCCCTTTCTTTGTGCATAACTGTCTGTCTAGCTAATTTTAGCCCTCACCCGAACATTAAATGCAAAGCGTAATGATGAAAATGATGTTGCTTCTTTTTCATCCGAAAACAAAGTGAGTGAGCACTACAGCAGCTTCTGACAAGGGCTCCTGTTTCTCAGAGCTGCATTCAGCTTCTTAGATCAATGTTCAAACACAAATGCATTCCCAATGTAGCCCATGGCCACCTACCGTTTCACAGTGCCTGTGGTCAGAGCACTAGTGATCCACTCCAGATCCAAAGTCTTGAATGGTATCAGCAGCAGGCTCGTGTCCTTTTGCAGGTTTGTGGCACTTTCTGGGTACATGACACGATGGGTGGTTCTGTTCCCTACGTCCTTTTCATAGCCCAAAATGGGAGCTTTGTTCATTCTGCAGAGACAATATGTATCGCTTTTAGAGAACTGACTGCTATGTAAACTAGTCTTGACATTGATTTTAGACAATGCAATCATGATAGCTGCATTTTTGTGGCCCAAGTTTACCATACAACCAAGAAACATCATTATGGTTTCTGTAACGTGATGTGAGACTATACTATTGCCACAGAAAATACACTAACATTTCTATTGACTTAATAAATGCAAGCTTTGTAATTCAGGAGTTGGAAGAACACATGGTAGGACATTCTGGCTCAGCTTTTAATAGTTAATCAGGGTTAATCATATCCACTTTGCCCCCTTGTAGCTCAGTCGTTGATGTCCCAAATTATTGTTGCATTCATATTTATAGAAACAAAATACTGTGAAAAAATGAAAGCACAAAACTGCAATGCCAGATTGTTAAAGACGATTAAAAGTGAGAACAGCAGTTTAGATGTTTATCAGCCTCTTATTTGCAAAGCAGGGCAATAAAACTAGAACAGGCCATTCAGACCAGCAATGCTGACCTTATCCTACCACTAAAGTGTACCTACTGCTTAGTTTGCCTAACAGCTAAATGGTATCTAGCACCATATCAAGCCTGGTCTTGAAAACCCCCAGTATTTCTGCCTCCACTACATATCCACTTTTGGATTCTGTTTAAATCTTCCTGGATTACAATAGATTCCAAACTGTTAGCTAAACCTTCTAGTTTTGTATCACCTGCAAATTTAACTGACGTACTTTAAATGTCCCTGTCAAGGTCATTTATATGAATGAGGAAGAGCAGTGGTCCCAGCACCGATCCTTGTGGGACTCCACTTCCCACAATACCTCAGCCTGACCTGTTTTTAGGTCAGCTCAGGCTGAGTCTGTCACCTTATGATGAAGTCATTGGAGTCAATGAGGGCTCCGTAATCAGATCCCTTGAGGTTCCCAGAATTCCCTACTACAGCGCAAGTCCTGCAGCGATTGGGCCCTGAGTCGTTATAATGTCCCTCCCCAGGGACGACCTGGAATAGTTTCTGCACCACAGCACTGTAGTTGGCATTTTGCTTAGTCTGTAGCCTCTGGGGACACAATAAAGACACACAAGAGTGACTCTCAGCTGCTCGAGAGGCACTCAGCAAGAGCAACGGTAGCTATGGGAGCAGAATAAAGCCTTTCTTAGGCAGATGGCAGGTTATGCTGTATTTACATGGTTTTTCTCCAATTACATTTGTCAACAGACCAAAACCAAAACACACACACCCACACACACACACATACACAGTTCAGTCAGAAGACTCATAATAAATGACTCCCTGTTGTAAGCCAGCCAAAACAGGGAGTGACTACCCCCCCCACCCATGGGGGTCTTTAGAAGCTCACAGTTGGATGCTGGGGTGGTGGTGGGAGAGCAACAAACTTCTGAAGACACGATTGCAATGCAAATGCAGAAACAAGCATGTAATACAAGCAACAGCAGCAGTGAAACAACAGCAGGCCAAAAAGAGCAATGCAGCAGAATGAGCCAGGCAGCGCTATGGCTTTAGCATGCAGAATGAGCCAGGCAGTGCTATGGCTTTAGCATGCAGAAAGAGCCAGGCAGCGCTATGGCTTTAGCATGCAGAATGAGCCAGGCAGTGCTATGGCTTTAGCGTGCAGAATGAGGCAGGCAGCGCTATGGCTTTAGCATGCAGAATGAGCCAGGCAGTGCTATGGCTTTAGCGTGCAGAATGAGGCAGGCAGCGCTATGGCTTTAGCATGCAGAATGAGCCAGGCAGCGCTATGGCTTTAGCATGCAGAATGAGCCAGGCAGTGCTATGGTTTTAGCATGCAGAAAGAGCCAGGCAGCGCTATGGCTTTAGCATGCAGAATGAGCCAGGCAGTGCTATGGCTTTAGCGTGCAGAATGAGGCAGGCAGCGCTATGGCTTTAGCATGCAGAATGAGCCAGGCAGTGCTATGGCTTTAGCGTGCAGAATGAGGCAGGCAGCGCTATGGCTTTAGCATGCAGAATGAGCCAGGCAGTGCTATGGCTTTAGCATGCAGAAAGAGCCAGGCAGCGCTATGGCTTTAGCATGCAGAATGAGCCAGGCAGTGCTATGGCTTTAGCGTGCAGAATGAGGCAGGCAGCGCTATGGCTTTAGCATGCAGAATGAGCCAGGCAGTGCTATGGCTTTAGCGTGCAGAATGAGGCAGGCAGCGCTATGGCTTTAGCATGCAGAATGAGCCAGGCAGTGCTATGGCTTTAGCGTGCAGAATGAGCCAGGCAGTGCTATGGCTTTAGCATGCAGAATGAGCCAGGCAGCGCTATGGCCTTAGCATGCAGAATGAGCCAGGCAGCGCTATGGCCTTAGCATGCAGAATGAGCCAGGCAGTGCTATGGCTTTAGCGTGCAGAATGAGCCAGGCAGTGCTATGGCTTTAGCGTGCAGAATGAGCCAGGCAGTGCTATGGCTTTAGCGTGCAGACTGAGCCAGCAGGTCAGCTTTTGGATGATTTCCAGCATCATAGGTACTTTTTTGTGTGCGTGCTTACCTGCCACCATTTAAAGGTGTCGTCAGACAGCATGGCGTTCTTCTGTGACAAGAGCGGCGATATGGACGTGTTAAAGCGCTTCCTGAACCAGGGGTCTTCATCCTCAACAGAGATGCACTGGCGACAGGCACACAGTGCCCTGGAAACGGGTTTGTCGGACCACCGAGAGACAAGTTGTGATAAGTATGATGACGTATTGCTGGAGCTAAATAAAACTATGGTAGTAGCACAGAAGCAGAACAGCACAATCAAAAGCTTTCTTCTCGGATTCTTGAGGTCCACCATTTTGTAAATGATATGTGTTTACAGACTGGAAAGTTGCAAAAAGGAGGGAGAGCTTCCTCAATGGAGGGTTTGACTTCAGACGAGGGTTTGAAAGGATTGTATCAGAAACAAAGTGCATGACCTATTCAGGCAGGGAATGTTATCCTTTCAGAACAGTTCTCAGATGCACTCAAAAGCTAGATGCATGCAGTTTACACTTTGGGGGTTTTCTGCATGGTAAACTGCAAGTACGAGAGGTACTGACAGTCGTAGATTAGTAAGTAACTGACGTCTGAATAGGAGGGAAAATGTGACGGTTTGAAGTGCAAGCTTGTGCTTCCTGTTAGAGGGAGGGGTCCTGCTTTCTTCTTTTTGACTGAATGAGGTGGTAAAGAGATGGTGAAGCTGCTCTCTGCTGGAAATCACCCACCTAGAAAGAAAACAAAGGAGGACTGATTACACTCAACATATCTATGGTACATATCAGTAATGGGCCTGGAGCATTTCCCAACAGAGGGGATTGCTCTCCGTAGAATCCATTGGAGCACATAAACAACTTAAATATTACCAGATTATTCAAAAAACTAAAATCCAACCTGAGACTGCTACACTTAAGGAAAATCTAATGTTTCTGCTTAAAAATCTGTCAAATGAACATGTACATGTAAGCTATTGTAAGTATTCACTGTTCTGCATGTAAATGAGAGGCTTAGCACAATAGACACATAGACAGCAAGGTTTATTTTGAGGGGACATAGTGCATTGAAGGTGAGTATAACAGTAGTAATTATCGATAAGTTTGGTTAATGTACAATCAATATTAATTTGTTCTGTATAAATCTATATCAATACATGTAGTCTGGTGCAACCAGGCACACACAAATAAAAAAATTAGTGTACTGTATAATACTGTGATCATATCGCGTACAGTTTATGTATATTACAAAACCAAATGTAGATACTTTGTATCTTATATTATTTGGTGTACCCCAAATATTACTTTGTCATAAAAGATGCCTTGGGTCTATACAATGCCCATACTACTTCTGATAAACTACCTACAAGGAGATAAAATAATAGGTAGATATTGCACATGATTATAGTTACATATTGCACATGATTATAAGTTGATATTGCAGTGATTAGAGGTAGATATTGTACATGATTATAAGTAGACATTGCACATGGTTATAGTTAGATATTACACGTGATTATAGGTAGATATTGCACATGATTATAGTTAGATATTACACGTGATTATAAGTAGACATTGCACATGGTTATAGTTAGATATTACACGTGATTATAGGTAGATATTGCACATGATTATAGTTACATATTACACGTGATTATAGGTAGATATTACACATGATTATAGTTACATATTGATTATAAGTTGATATTACACGTGATTATAGGTAGATACTGCACATGATTATAGTTACATATTGATTATAAGTTGATATTACACGCGATTATAGGTAGATACTGCACATGATTATAGGTAGATATTGCACGTGATTATAGGTAGATATTGCACATGATTATAGCTACATATTGATTATAAGTTGATATTACACGTGATTATAGGTAGATATTACACATGATTATAGTTACATATTGATTATAAGTTGATATTACACGTGATTATAGGTAGATATTGCACATGATTATAGTTACATATTACACGTGATTATAGGTAGATATTACACGTGATTATAGGTAGATATTGATTATAAGTTGATATTACACGTGATTATAGGTAGATATTGCACGTGATTATAGTTACATATTGATTATAAGTTGATATTACACGTGATTATAGGTAGATACTGCACATGATGAGCCGCGGTGGCGTAACAGGCTAAGACGCAGCAGACTTGCGGTTGCAGTTTGCTGCAGTTGCACACCGGGGTTCGATTCTCGGTCCTGCCAAAAGCCAAGTTTGGCCGGCTCACGTGGGGCAGCAATAATTGGCTCGCTGCTCCAGAGGGAGGGACTTGGCAGGGTTATTAGATCGCCGCACAATAAGCACCTCGGGCGCCTCGGAATCACGGCAACGGGCACGAGACGAGACGGCTTGAAGAAGGCGTGTCGCTCTCATTCGGGCCGCCCAGGGATGGGGTACGGGCGGTACATCTAATACGACTACCTCCAATTGAATCAGACGAGGTACAATTGGCTACCAAATTGGGAGAAAAAGAGAAAAATCTGAAAAAAAAAAAAAAAAAAGATATTGCACATGATTATAGGGAGATATTGCACATGATTATAGGGAGATATTGCACATGATAATGAGTTGATATTGCACGTGATTATAGGTTGATATTGCACGTGATTGCACTCTTTAGGTTCAATCTCCCACACCAGGCAGGTTAGAGGTTCCTCATTTTATGAGAGTTCTACAGTCCCCTCCAAAAATATTTGAATAGCAATTTCTTTGTTTTTGCTATACACTGAAGACAATTGAGTTTGAGGTCAAAAGATGTAGATGAGATGACAGATCTGAAATTCAGCCTTTATTTCCTGGTATTTTTGTCTAGATTTGTTAAACAACTAAGAACATCACCTTTTATATCAGACCACCCATTTGTGTTAGAAATGATAAACCAACATCAAGACCAGAGAGCTGTCTTTGGGAGAAAGGCAAGCTATAAGAGGGGAAATCCATTGCACAAGCATTGAGGATAGCTTGTACAACAACTTGGAATGACCTGAAAAAGAAAGAAACCACTGGTGTACTGAGTGTTGGTGCGTTTTGCTTGTTGTTGCGCTTTTATTGAAAACATCAGCTAATCAGAGAAAATAGTGAATTACACCCACCAGTAATGGTGCTTCTGGCAAATCGACCCTGATTGAAAAGACATTAAAATAATGTAAATAAAACATGACATGCCAAAGAAGGCGTATTGCTAGGTGGCGTAGCCACAAACCATATCACAAACCATGTATAAAAATTATATATACAGTTGGATAATTTAGTTTGTAAGTTTTTAATGATATTAATGATGTTAGAGTGACATTTATTTACACACACTCAAATTTCAGCCATGTTATATTATTTTTCATTCATGAACTTAATTACCATACACGTGAAGATAATTTGGGACAGCCTGAAAATAAAAAGATTTAAAGAAGGAAAAAATTATATTCAAAATGTTTTACTTTATTTTGTTGCAGTAATATCTTATACTTGATAATCAGTATCATGCATGACATTTGAATCATCTTAACAAATAAGGCCCAAATGCTACACTGTGTCCCGGTACCCTGTCTCCTGGCTACTTCCTGGGTGACCATCGCCACGCCCACTTCAATGAGTGAGTCACAGAATAAATGTCATGTGACCACGAGCAATTTATATACACGGTATTTGAGGTGAAAATGCTGAATGACAATGATTAGCTAGTCAAGGCGAAAAACTCAAAATACTTAATGCGTCCCAAATTCTGAATCTGAATTCACCCTAATGTAGTGAATAGTAAACCAAGAAATAAACGTAATTTGTGATGAACGAGTAGGCTACATTCAGTCTATCGACTAAAAGCGGTAATAGCATTCTTCTAAACCAGTGTTTTTTGTATAGAAAGGTGTAGGGTGTGTTGTAGATATTTACTCCATAAAAATATGTTCTTTTACTTATTAGACAAAATAAGCCACGGCCATGCTTAAAAATTTTATTTATTTTTTTAAAAGAAGAAAAATGACAAATTGAACGCCATATCTGGGTTAAGGGAGCTGCATCTTCACTGGGCATTGTAAGATGGAAATGAGGGTTTTTAAGAACAGGCTGCATAGACCTATGTTTGTTAATGGATTTGCGGCAAGATCCTGCAGTGCATAGCCTTATACGCGATTACGCGGATATATTGCAAAATACGACGTCTGCTGTCCAAATTCACTCTTTATTTAGTAAACTATACAAGGTGCATCTCAAAAAATTTGTATATGGTGGAAAAGTTTCTTTTTTTCTGTCATTTGTTTCAAAAAGTTAAACTTTCTTATATTCTAGATTCATTACACATAAAGTGAAATATTTCAAGCCTTTTTTTGTTTTAATCTTGACGATTACGTCTTACAGCTCCAGTATCTGAAAATATTACAATATTACATGAGACCAGTCAAAAAAAAGATTTATAATACAGAAATGTCGATCTTCTGAAAAGTATGTTCATTTATGCTCTCAATACATGGTCGGGCAATCATGGGGGAAACTGCTGACGTGACAGTTGCCCAGTAGACACTCATTGACACCCTCCACAAGGAGGGTAAGCCATAGAAGGTCGTTGCTGAAAGGGCTGGCTGTTCGCCGAGTGTTGTATCAACGCATATTCATGGAAAGTTGACTGGAAGTTGCTTGAAGTCCAGTGTGTCCAAGTTTCCACAGTCAGTGATGATTTGGGGTGCCATGTCATCTGCTGGTGTTGGTCCACTGTGTTTTATCAAGTCCAGAGTCAACACAGCAGATTACCAGGGGATTTTAGAGCACTTCATGCTTCCGTCTGCTGACAAGCTTTATGGAGATGCTGATTTCCTTTTCCAGCAGGACTTGGCATCTGCCCACAGTGCCAAATCTACTAGTAACTGGTTTGCTGACCATGGTATTACTGTGCTTGATTGACCTGAACCACATAGATAATCATCGAGATTCAAAATAATAAATAATTGAAATATTTCACTTTATGTGTAATGAATCTAGAATATGTGAAAGTTTCAATTAAATAACAGAAAAAAGTAACTTTTCCACGGTATTCTAATTTTTTTTAGATAAACCTGTGTAGCGTATTAAATTGATATTCACAAAGTAGGGATTAGTAATAAGTGAATAGTGAGCCATTTCAGATACAGCCAATGGGTGCGTCCCATTATTCTGAAAATGCATACTTCACTCCACTTTGTCCCAAACGTTACGGTGCCCTGAGATGGAAGGGCTACGTATAAACACCGCTATAATTTCTACATGGGAACCCAAAGTGTATACAAAATACCCTTTAATAAAATCTGAAAATTTGCACTTTAATCACATGTTAATTGTGTGATTTCAAATCTAAAATTGTAGCAAATCAGAGGCAAAGAAATACATTCCGAGCCTTGAGAGATATAACCCATCACATTACATTACATTACATTACATTACAAGGCATTTAGCAGACGCTCTTATCCAGAGCGACGTACAACGAAGAGCAAATCAAACACAAGTATGAGTGCTAAGAGGACCTGAGAGCCCAGTACAGTTCCGAGTCTTAGTGTGTTTACAGATACAATCGGAACCCTTGAAGAATAACCCGATGTACAAGGAGGGGTTTGGAGAGACGCTATTAAACGACTAATCCTGTTATATCGGCCTCCTCCTCGTTCTCCTTATATAAAATAGTGTCAGAAGTAAAACTAAAAAAGAAATACTACAACAAAGTTAATCAAACCAGCGCCACCATTCATGTGAATAACTTACCTTGATGTCCGCTGCGGGAAAGGTGAAGTTACATTTCCATCGCCGATGAGGACTGAAAAAACAAAAGCATTTATGCACCTACACTACAGGTGCGTCCCAATAGACGGAAAGTGTATAGGCATACAGCACTCCTTTGCGCCACATTATTTCGCAGAAGTTGAGGAGTGGCCCTGGGGGAGTGGAGTAAAGGATGGTGGAGTGAAAGATTGTGGGACGCAGTCTAGCACTGAATGGGGGCGAGTCGCGCACATTAAACTATGAGAAGTTAACGAGCACACCTGCGGACGATGGCGTATGACAGGTGAACACAGCGGTGCAGCTTACGCCGGCCGGCAAACGCAAATGATCGGCCGAAATGGATAAGCCGTTTATAAACGGTATAGAATTGCGTCAGGACTTGATAAGAAAAGGCGGGCCATATCAAGTTTGCGTTGGGAGGCGAAGCTGACGAAATTCTGTCAGGAAACGGAAGGTGATTTTTTGAAAGGGCACGGTTCAACATGCGTGATGCTCACCACAGACAGTGGATAATATTAGCGGCACAGAGTCAGATGAATATGCATTTCTGGGTGACGTGTCAGCGCAAGGCAAAAGTGTATGGGCCCAAAAGGTAGAAATTAATGGGGAATATATTGAATTTAGTGGTCCATCCCCAGTGAGTCCACAGCAGCATGGAGCCCTGCACCCTGCTTTTAAAGTCCTGTACGGTCCAGGGGATACTGTCCTTAATGTTCAGGGATGTTTCACAGCTCAACTGCAGATTTCACAGCTCAAACACAGAGCGTCAGAGCAGGACATGCATGTGGTGTCACGTCTTTCAAAGCCACTTCTGGGTTCACCATGCCACTGAGTCGCTGCAGCTAATTCAGCGCACTCACGTTGTGCCGGCTGCAGGGGAGGAGTTTATGAAGGGCCATCCAACTGTGTTCAAGGGCTGGGGAAGATTGGAGAACCAGACATGATTTCACACTGTGTTCAAGGGCTGGGGAAGATTGGAGAACCAGACACGACTTCACACTGTGTTCAAGGGCTGGGGAAGATTGGAGAACCAGACACGACTTCACACACTCTCTAACTGCAGCCAGGAGAGAGTCTGGCTGACGACAGAATGCACATGGGTCAGTACTGTGGCAGGTACAGACGCCTCGGCCTTATCGGGTCAGAACGCATGGCGGGCTGATGGAGGAACCACATTCACCTGTGGGCAACACTGGAGCCAGAGCCCTCAGACATGCTGCGGCACCAAGCTCCTCAGACACACCAGGGGGCTGAGAATCCTGCAGGAGGGCACACCTCCCTGACCCGGAGAGGAGAGTCACTAAACCACCCCTTAAACTGCACTGCAGAGGAGAGTCACTAAACCACCCCTTCTCTGCACTGCAAAGGAGAATCACTAAACCACCCCTTAAACTGGACTGCAGAGGAGAGTCACTAAACCACCCCTTCTCTGCACTGCAAAGGAGAATCACTAAACCACCCCTTAAACTGGACTGCAGAGGAGAGTCACTGAACCACCCCTTAAACTGGACTGCAGAGGAGAGTCACTAAACCACCCCTTAAACTGGACTGCAGAGGAGAGTCACTGAACCACCCCTTAAACTGGACTGCAGAGGAGAGTCACTGAACCACCCCTTAAACTGGACTGCAAAGGAGAGTCACTAAACCACCCCTTAAACTGGACTGCAGAGGCTTCTTTGCTTAACAGGGGAGATGTCCTGGGATGGGTTCATTCCAGGAGCTGTGAGAGATGACTTTTGAGCAGGGTGTACGAGGAGGGGGTTGTAGCGATGCTATTAAACAGCTAGTCCTGTTATATCGACCTCCTCATCATTCTCCTTACTGTATATTGTATTGTACCAGACATCTAGATTCAGGACAGTTTTGTGAAGTGTGTTTGGTCAACCCAATGTGGTGCACTCGGGTGAACCCTTTTCATTTATGATGATTACATTACATGACATAAAATTATTGGCATTTGGCAGACACTCTTATCCAGAGCAACATACAGTTGATTAGACTAAGCAGGAGGCAATCTGGAGCAATGCAGGGTTAAGGGCCTTGCTCAAGGGCCCAATGGCTGTGCGGATCTCACTGTGGCTAGACCGGGATTAGAACCACTGACCTTGCATGTCCCAGTCATTTACCTTAACCACTCCGCTACAGGCCACCCTGATGACATCATGGAAATGTTCCTGCATGAGATCCATTGTTTCATTAGCAGTTTAGCAGTTTAGCAGTTTAGTGTTCAAAGAAAACACAACCTGCCTACAATGTCAACACTACCAAAAAGGACATCCTCAATTGACTTCCTGAAGCGTGCCAGCCTTCAGAACAAGGAACCGAAATGACAGATGTTCCAATCAAAGTCTTTATTAACTTTGGGGCAGGTTAAGCAGGCGTAGGTTGATCGCAGGAAAACAAGTATATAGAAGACTAGACAGTTTGTAAACTATAATCCAGGCAGGGGTTCGGTTTCTAGTTCTGTCTGTTAGTTTATTTGTTCTTTTCTTGTAATTTATCATTGTTCATTATCATATCTGTTTTTCTGTTATCACCCATTACTGTTCATTGCATTTCGTCATCCCCCGATGTTTTCGAGCCATAGTCACTCCCCTGTCTGCGTGTTGCACAATTCGGGTGATTTCGGAGATTTACGGTTTCCCACGATTCCTTCCCAGTCTCGCATTTCCTTTCTTCCTGCTTTTCTCGCTACTTAATGTTGTATAGCACTATACTGACTAATAACTACTAATATAGATATTGCACAGTACTAACTGGGGCGTAGATTTAGGGGAGGACAGGGGGGGACATGTCCCCCTCAATATTTAGAAGAGGTGAATTTGTCCCCCCCAAAACATAATGAATGATAACCTCCTCCCTAATGCAGGTAGAAATAACAGCACAGAGGGTCTAAACCAGGGGTCGGCAACCCTGGTCCTGGAGAGCCGCAGGGTGTACTGGCTTTCGTCTCCACCTTAAAATAAGCAACCAATCCAGACCCAAGAAACCAGGTGAGGTGAGTTAACTGTGCAATCAACGGCTTTCATTGATCAATTAATGCCAAGTAACAACGAAAGCCAGCACACCCTGCGGCTCTCCAGGACCAGGGTTGCCGACCCCTGATCTAGTGTAAGTAGCTATCACGCTTGTTTTACCTTCAGTGTTTCTGAATGAGAGTATCTGCGGATGAAACGCTAACGTTATCTAGTTTATAACTTGTGCCTGAAGTTATCTGAGGTGCGTTGAAGTTCAGCAAATAGGCGAACGTTTGCAAACAATTAATTTTTTTTCCGTTAGCATTCTGTTCGCTGTGTTTGCAAACGGTCTGAAAGATTTGCGGCGAACAATGAGGAAGCTGGACTGAGGCAAATGTGAAGATAAATTGATGCAGAAGAGGAGCAAATTGGTTCATAAAAATTCACCAGAATGCAGGAAATTAAGTGAGAGATGCTCAAAATTTCCTGGGGGAGAACACCCAGACCCCCTGCTTAATGGGCCCCCCCAATGTTGAAATGAAACCTATGCCCCTGAGTACTAACATACTATATTAACACACTTACTGTCTGTCTAACTAATGAACTAACAGTCACTTATTTGGGGTATTTAGATTCATACACGTAACTTAATTACTAACAATTATCTCCCGTTTCTAGTTTGCTCTGTAACTCCGCCTCTCTGTTCTATCACTGATTACTTGCTTTGATTCAGCGAAGTGTCCGCACCTGTCTCTCGCTATCACTACGTCTCCTAACAATGCAAATGTCCACGTCCTAATCTGGAGCCGTATTTCATGTGGGTCTGTGTGCATCCAGTCCACGTTTTAGTTTCCTATTTGTTATTATATCAGTACCCTATTACGTTCTCCGCCTGTTGTCCATTTTTTAACCCACCTCACTCCCGTGCCCCGCCTAGTTTGGTCTGGTCTTGGTATTTAAAGTCTGAATTCAGACTTTATTGCTCAGGAAGCGTAATTGTTCAACACGTGAACACGTGTACACATAATTCCCAAAATTAACGAGACACTCACATATACAATTATGTGCTACAGCACTTAGCCAATTTACAGTAAGAAGTTCGTTCGCCAACCCGGACGGAACAATATTCTCAGTGTTGTATAGCGCATTGTTTCTGCATGTGGACTGCATGTGGACTGCAGAATTTGGGCAACATGCAAATACATACAGAGAGACAATGGCATAGCTTTGTCAGATAGGCAAATGAGGGAGGCTGGTAGATGAAATTAAGGTTTAAGGTTTCAAGGTGCGATGTCATTAAAATGACTTCACTCTTGTCTCGCAAAGCCAGTGACATTCTCATGCATGTGCCACCATGGCAGCAGGTGCATACCTCTTATTGAATCATGTCCTGGGTTAGCATATCAATCCTGCATAATCGTACATTACTTTTCCTGCATTTCAACCAAAAATGCTGGCTTCCAGTGTATCCTATTTAAGAGCGTGAGCGTACAGTAGATTTGTCTGGTAGAGAATGGTGTATTCACCTAGTCCAAGAAAATTAATAGATACCAAGTCGGGACCAATTTTATCCTCAGTATATAGCCAAAGATGTATGGATAAATATTAATAAATGAAAAATAATATGGTGTTTTTCTATATTCAGTGGAAACTGAACAGGGGGGAGAAAAAGGGAAGAATCAATATGACCCTCCATATTGTTTCCTTTAACCTGCAGGTAGAGACAGAGCACCAATGTATCTCAGCAGGTCCAGCAAACATAATCTATGTGGTTAATTTAACTGAGCTTGTTTCCTTCATGTTGCCAGAATGTCCAGACATCCCTTCTTAAGCACATGAAAAGCAAAGGGTTTGATTGTCACTTATGAAAGAATATCAGACATAACTACATAATTTAGTCACTGTAGATTTCTCCCTATCTGGAGATGGCAAATCGGCTAATTCAGAAACTTTGTAGACCAGGAACCATAGAACCTTCTGATCCTCAGGTGCGTGAGATTAGGCAGAGTCTAAACCCTCAGTGCAGAATATCTGTGTGATTAGGCTGAGTATAAACCCTCAGAGCAGAAAACCTGTGTGATTAGGCTGAAACTAAACCCTCAGAGCAGAAAACCTGTGTGATTGAGACTAAACCCTCAGAATACCTGTGTAATTAGGCTGAGTCTAAACCCTCAGAGCAGAATACCTGTGTGAGATTAGGCTGAGTCTAAACCCTCAGAATATCTGTGTGTGATTAGGCTGAGACTGAACCCTCAGAATAACTGTGTAATTAGGCTGAGTCTAAACCCTCAGAGCAGAATACCTGTGTGAGATTAGGCTGAGTCTAAACCCTCAGAGCAGAATACCTGTGTGAGATTAGGCTGAGTCTAAACCCTCAGAATATCTGTGTGTGATTAGGCTGAGTCTAAACCCTCAGAGCAGAATACCCTCTGAGCAGCTGTTCTTATTTTAAACAATCTTCAAATAAAATAAATTTTTTATTAAATAAAAAATAATAATCGGGGCCTCTCTGTGTGGAGTTTGCATGTTCTCCCCTTGTTTGCGTGGGTTTCCTCCGGGTACTCCGGTTTCCTCCCACAGTCCAAAGACATGCAGGTTAGGCTGATTGGAGAGTCGACATTTCCCATGGGTATGAGTGTGTGAGTGAATGGTGTGTGTGCCCTGCGATGGACTGGCGACCTGTCCAGGGTGTATTCCTGCCTTTTGCCCAATGTATGCTGGGATAGGCTCCAGCCCCCCTGCGACCCTGTTCAGGATAAGCGGGTTAAGATAATGGATGGATGGATGGAAAAAATAATAATTTAATTCATAAATGCAAGATAAAGTTGAAAAGGCACAAAACCCCCATCCCCAAAACCCAAACCTTACACATTAGGAATTTCATTGATAAGGCACTTCACATACAGAGACATAGCCCTCACAGATATTCACCATGTGTACACCAGTCATACAGGCAAAGTTATATATCCGTTTAAAACTAAAAATGTCCCAAGTTATTGATAGAACTTCATGATTTAATTTACTTGATTAAATTATTCCCTCAAAACAAAGCATATTAAAGATGAGCTGAAGTCAAAATGTACTTTTTCCCCAATTTAGTCAAACAAAGTAAAGCGTTAAAGTATTCCAAAAAAATGTATCTAGTTTTACTCATGTATATGTCATATCTAGTTTAACTTGTGTATGTCATATCTAGTTTAACTTGTGTATGTCATATCTAGTTTAACTTGTGTATGTCATATCTAGTTTAACTTGTGTACATGTCATATTTAGTTTTACTTGTGTACATGTCATATCTAGTTTTACTCGTGTATATGTCATATCTAGTTTAACTTGTGTATGTCATATCTAGTTTAACTTGTGTACATGTCATATCTAGTTTAACTTGTGTATGTCATATCTAGTTTAACTTGTGTATGTCATATCTAGTTTAACTTGTGTACATGTCATATATAGTTTTACTTGTGTATATGTCTTATCTAGTTTTACTTGTGTATGTCATATCTCGTTTTACTTGTGTACATGTCATATCTAGTTTTACTTGTGTATGTCATATATAGTTTAACTTGTGTATATGTCATATCTAGTTTTACTTGTGTACATGTCATCTAGTTTTACTTGTGTATGTCATATATAGTTTAACTTGTGTACATGTCATATCTAGTTTTACTTGTGTATGTCATATATAGTTTAACTTGTGTATATGTCATATCTAGTTTTACTTGTGTACATGTCATCTAGTTTTACTTGTGTATGTCATATATAGTTTAACTTGTGTACATGTCATATCTAGTTTTACTTGTGTATGTCATATATAGTTTAACTTGTGTATATGTCATATCTAGTTTTACTTGTGTACGTCATATTGCGGAAGCCAGTGCTGCTAAGGGGGCGACATGGCTCAGGCAGTAAGAGCAGTCGTCTCATTGGCTCAGGCAGTAAGAGCAGTCGTCTCATTGGCTCAGGCAGTAAGAGCAGTTGTCTCATTGGCTCAGGCAGTAAGAGCAGTCGTCTCATTGGCTCAGGCAGTAAGAGCAGTCGTCTCATTGGCTCAGGCAGTAAGAGCAGTCGTCTCATTGGCTCAGGCAGTAAGAGCAGTCAGCTGGCAGCCGGAGGGTTGCCAGTTCGATCCCCCACCCAGGCTGTGTCGAAGTGTCCCTGAGCAAGACACTTAACTCCCAAATGCTCCTGACGAGCTGGTCGGTGCCTTGCATGGCAGCCAATCGCCGTTGGTGTGTGTGTGTGTATGAATGGGTGGATGAGAAGCATCAATTGTACAGCGCTTTGGAAAAAGGCGCTATATAAATGCCAACCATTTACCATGCTCTAACTTCAGCCTTTAAGGCCGTTCGGCAGTCCTGTTCATTTCACAGCCAATGGTTACCCTCATCTCCCTTCAAACAACTTCATTTTATTTTTACAGGCCAGCAGCTTCATGGTGATGGACTCATAGTCTCCAGCATGCCCTCCGGTTGGCATTGACTGGAGAAATTTCCTTGTCTCCCAGTAATGCTGCCAGGTTCTGTCCTTGGATGCTCTAAATCCAAAAACATTCACCTGAGACCAAGAGGAAGCAGATGGACAGTTGATGTTGAACTGAGTAGATTTTGTGAGGCCCAGGTTACAAACAGCTGTGGAGGCATTCACTATGAGGCTGAGGTTATAGAGGCATTCACTATGAGGCTGAGGTTATAGAGGCATTCACTATGAGGCTGAGGTTATAGAGGCATTCACTATGAGGCTGAGGTTATAGAGGCATTCACTACGAGGCTGAGGTTATGTAGGCATTCAGTACGAGGCTGAGGTTATAGAGGCATTCACTACGAGGCTGAGGTAATGTAGGCATTCAGTACGAGGCTGAGGTTATAGAGGCATTCACTACGAGGCTGAGGTAATGTAGGCATTCAGTACGAGGCTGAGGTAATGTAGGCATTCAGTATGAGGCTGAGGTTATGTAGGCATTCACTATGAGGCTGAGGTTATAGAGGCATTCCCTATGAGGCTGACGTTATAGAGGCATTCACTATGAGGCTGAGGTTATAGAGGCATTCACTATGAGGCTGAGGTTATAGAGGCATTCACTACGAGGCTGAGGTTACAGGCAGCTGTGGAGGCATTCAGTACGAGGCTGAGGTTATAGAGGCATTCACTATGAGGCTGACGTTATAGAGGCATTCACTATGAGGCTGAGGTTATAGAGGCATTCCCTATGAGGCTGACGTTATAGAGGCATTCTCTATGAGGCTGAGGTTATAGAGGCATTCACTACGAGGCCGTCTATATCCAGACCAAGGCTGGGGATTAGCGAGGTCATGGTTTTCGGTCCAGTAAGGATTACTTCTGATTTGTCACAGTTAAGTTTGGGATTAAATCCGAAAGGACAGTATTAAATCAGAAGCACCATGGAAACACTACATCTGTGGTCCTAACAAGACATTAAGAAGACTTATAAGTGATTCAGGAATGGTCAATGAAATTTGATGTTGCAAAAATTCTACCAGTGGCTCATCATGCATACAGTAAAAAAAGTATCAGGGCATTTCACCAACACTAGATGGCAGTATACGCCAGCTCAAACGTACACTGCATCTGACACTGCACTTTGCTTTTGCTTTTTTTCTTGGGTAAATTGGATAAAGCCAGTTTGTTAATGATATAGTTTGTTAAAATGTGTAATATGTGCTTACCTCATCACATACGTGGATGGCGAACATCAAGGTTAAGAAGCCGGTGGAGGGATATTGCCCATGGCGTTCAAGCCACACATCATAGACGTACTTTAAGAACGTGGGGTTGTATATTAACACCTGTGTTGAATGAAATCATAAAAGTCACAGAATGAGCACAAGAGACATACTACATGTGATATTTGTATATTCACACACTTGTACATACACACATACACACACACACACACACACACAAAAGCATCTTGTGTGAACAAAGTGCGACACAAGACTCTTTCACCTTATTCTTGTCTGCATTAATCTTGGCCATCACCGGCATCCGGGTGCTGTTGAAAACAGAGAGATGTCAATAGCCTGCTGGGTGGCACTTAGTCCAATGACGATCCACAAGATCACAGAGTCGACTAGTACCCCAGGGCAGGACACTTGGAGCATCCATGGCAGCACTGAACCAAGAGCTGATAAAGGAGCCCTTTTTCCCTTTCTTTGTGCATAACTGTCTGTCTAGCTCATTTTGCCCCTCACCCTAACATTAAATGCAAAGCGTAATGATGAAAACTGTTGCTTCTTTTTCATCCAGAAACAAAGTGAGTGAGCACCACAGCAGCTTCTGACGAGGGCTCTTGTTTCTCAGAGCTGCATTCAGCTTCTTAGATCAATGTTCAAACACAAATGCATTCCCAATGTAGCCCATGGCCACCTACCGTTTCACAGTGCCTGTGGTCAGAGCACTAGTAATCCACTCCAGATCCAAAGTCTTGAATGGTATCAGCAGCAGACTTGTGTCCTTTTGCAGGTTTGTGGCACTTTCTGGGTACATGACACGATGGGTGGTTCTGTTCCCTACGTCCTTTTCATAGCCCAAAATGGGAGCTTTGTTCATTCTGCAGAGACAATATGTATCGCTCTTAGAGAACTGACTGCTATGTAAACTAGTCTTGACATTGATTTTAGACAATGCAATCATGATAGCTGCATTTTTGTGGCCCAAGTTTACCATACAACCAAGAAACATCATTATGGTTTCTGTAACGTGATGTGAGAAATATGTTTCAACACTATTGCCACAGAAAATACACTAACTGGTATTCAATTAACATTTCTATTGACTTAATCGATGCAAGCTTTGTAATTCAGGAGTTCAGGGTGGAAGAACACATGGTAGGACAAGCTGCCTCAGCTTTTAATAGTTAATCAGGGTAAATCATATTTTATTTCTAGAAACAAAAAACTGTGACATAATAAAAGCACAAAATTGCAATGCCAGATTGTTAAAGACGATTAAAGGCGAGAACAGCAGTTTAGATGTTTATCAGCCTCTTATTTGCAAAGCAGGGCAATAAAACTCCAGCCTCCCTCTCACTATGCTCATGGTTTGCAACCCTCACCTCCCCACGGAGTCAGACAATAAAAGGCAACTTTTATTACATTTCTGGTCAACATATTTCCGGTTTAGTAGAAATACAAGTTTGTTTTGCTAATTGTTCGATACAGACATGTATGGAACCAAATATCCCACCAACAGCTATGGCTGTTTTCTGACTAATTTTGAAGTTTATTTCATAATCCGTTCAGCCATTTTCTAGAAAATTATATATTAACCCAGCGCTATTTCTTATTGTTGCAGAAATGCATTGCAAGGTCATTTCAGTACCTCTCTGCCGTTCTCGAATGTTTCGACCAATCCACAGTACTCCCAATTAACGCAACTGACTCACGTGACCACAGTATGCTGTCTATGCACAGGAACTTACACATTTGAACAGTAGGTGTCGCTACTACACAAGATCACAAGAAACCAAACCTTATATTTTCCAAACATTACAAACAAAATGATTGCACAACACCAATCACAATAATCATTCAATTCTCTCCATATTACTCTGCACTTTAAATAATCAGAAAGTCAGGGGACAGCTACAGTACTTTAAATGTCCCTGTCAAGGTAATTTATATGAATGAGAAAGAGCAGTGGTCCCTGTTTTTAGGTCAGGTCAGGCTGAGTCTTTCACCTTATGACGAAGTCATTGGAGTCAATGAGGGCTCCGTAATCAGATCCCTTGAGGTTCCCAGAATTCCCGACTACAGCGCAAGTCCTGCAGCGATTGGGCCCTGAGTCGTTGTAATGTCCCTCCCCAGGGACAACCTTGAATAGTTTCTGCACCACAGCACTGTAGTTGGCATTTTTCTTAGTCTGTAGCCTCTGGGGACACAATAAAGACACACAAGAGTGTGTCAGGAGTCAGCTGCTCAAGAGTCAATCAACAAGAGCAACGGTAGCTATGGGAGCAGAATAAAGCCTTTCTTAGGTAGATGGCAGGTTATGCTGTATTTACATGGTTTTACTGCGATTACATTTGTCAACAGACTAAAACCAAAACACACACACCCACACACACACACATACACAGTTCAGTCAGAAGACTTCTGAAGAAACGATTACAATGCAAATGCAGTAACAGCATGTAATATAAGCAACAGCAGCATTGAAGCAACAGCATGCCAAAAAGAGCAATGCAGCAGAAAGAGCCAGGCAGCGCTATGGCTTTAGCATGCCAAATGAGCCAGCCAGAGCTATGGCTTTAGCGTGCCAAATGAGCCAGGCAGCGCTATGGCTTTAGCATGCAGAATGAGGCAGGCAGAGCTATGGTTTTAGCATGCAGAATGAGCCAGGCAGCGCTATGGCTTTAGCATGCAGAAAGAGCCAGGCAGAGCTATGGCTTTAGCATGCCAAATGAGCCAGGCAGAGCTATGGCTTTAGCGTGCCAAATGAGCCAGGCAGCGCTATGGCTTTAGCATGCAGAATGAGCCAGGCAGAGCTATGGCTTTAGCATGCAGAATGAGGCAGGCAGCGCTATGGCTTTAGCGTGCCAAATGAGCCAGGCAGCGCTATGGCTTTAGCATGCAGAATGAGCCAGGCAGCGCTATGGCTTTAGCATGCAGAATGAGCCAGGCAGTGCTATGGCCTTAGCATGCAGAATGAGGCAGGCAGTGCTATGGCTTTAGCGTGCAGACTGAGCCAGGCAGCTCTATGGCTTTAGCATGCAGAATGAGCCAGGCAGCGCTATGGCTTTAGCATGCAGAATGAGCCAGGCAGTGCTATGGCTTTAGCGTGCAGACTGAGTCAGCAGGTCAGCTTTTGGATGATTTCCAGCATCATAGGTACTTTTTTGTGTGCGTGCTTACCTGCCACCATTGAAAGGTGTCGTCAGACAGCATGGCGTTCTTCTGTGACAAGAGCGGCGATATGGACGTGTTAAAGCGCTTCCTGAACCAGGGGTCTTCATCCTCAACAGAGATGCACTGGCGGCAGGCACACAGTGCCCTGGAAACGGGTTTGTCGGACCGCCGAAAGACAAGTTGTGATAAGTATGATGACGTATTGCTGGAGCTAAATAAAACTATGGTAGTAGCACAGATGCAGAACAGCACAATCAAAAGCTTTCTTCGTGGATTCTTGAGGTCCACCATTTTGTAAATGATATGTGTTTACAGACTGGAAAGTTGCAAAAAGGAGGGAGAGCTTCCTCAATGGAGGGTTTGACTTCAGACGAGGGTTTGAAAGGATTGTATCAGAAACAAAGTGCATGACCTATTCAGGCAGGGAATGTTATCCTTTCAGAACAGTTCTCAGATGCACTCAAAAGCTAGATGCATGCAGTTTACACTTCGGGGGTTTTCTGCATGGTAAACTGCAAGTACGAGAGGTACTGACAGTCGTAGATTAGTAAGTAACTGACGTCTGAATAGGAGGGAAAATGTGACGGTTTGAAGTGCAAGCTTGTGCTTCCTGTTAGAGGGAGGGGTCCTGCTTTCTTCTTTTTGACTGAATGAGGTGGTAAAGAGATGGTGAAGCTGCTCTCTGCTGGAAATCACCCACCTAGAAAGAAAACAAAGGAGGACTGATTACACTCAACATATCTATGGTACATATCAGTAATGGGCCTGGAGCATTTCCCAACAGAGGGGATTGCTCTCCGTAGAATCCATTGGAACACATAAACAACTTAAATATTACCAGATTATTCAAAAAACTAAAATCTAACCTGAGACTGCTACACTTAAGGAAAATCTAATGTTTCTGCTTAAAAATCTGTCAAATGAACATGTACATGTAAGCTATTGTAAGTATTCACTGTTCTGCATGTAAATGAGAGGCTTAGCACAATAGACACATAGACAGCAAGGTTTATTTTGAGGGGATATAGTGCATTGAAGGTGAGTATAACAGTAGTAATTATCGATAAGTTTGGTTAATGTACAATCAATATTAATTTGTTCTGTATAAATCTATATCAATACATGTAGTCTGGTGCAACCAGGCACACACAAATAAAAAAATTAGTGTACTGTATAATACTGTGATCATATCGCGTACAGTTTATGTATATTACAAAACCAAATGTAGATACTTTGTATCTTATATTATTTGGTGTACCCAAATAGTACTTTGTCATAAAAGATGCCTTGGGTCCATACAATGCCCATACTACTTCTGATAAACTACCTACAAGGAGATAAAATAATAGGTAGATATTGCACATGATTATAGTTACATATTGCACATGATTATAAGTTGATATTGCAGTGATTAGAGGTAGATATTGTACATGATTATAAGTAGACATTGCACATGGTTATAGTTAGATATTACACGTGATTATAGGTAGATATTGCACATGATTATAGTTAGATATTACACGTGATTATAAGTAGACATTGCACATGGTTATAGTTAGATATTACACGTGATTATAGGTAGATATTACACATGATTATAGTTAGATATTACACGTGATTATAGGTAGATATTGCACATGATTATAGTTACATATTGATTATAAGTTGATATTACATGTGATTATAGGTAGATACTGCACATGATTATAGTTAGATATTACACGTGATTATAGGTAGATACTGCACATGATTATAGTTAGATATTACACGTGATTATAGGTAGATATTGCACATGATTATAGTTACATATTGATTATAGTTAGATATTACACGTGATTATAGGTAGATATTGCACATGATTATAGTTAGATATTACACGTGATTATAGGTAGATACTGCACATGATTATAGTTAGATATTACACGTGATTATAGGTAGATATTGCACATGATTATAGTTAGATATTACACGTGATTATAAGTAGACATTTCACATGGTTATAGTTAGATATTACACGTGATTATAGGTAGATATTACACGTGATTATAGGTAGATATTGCACGTGATTATAGGTAGATATTGCACATGATTATAGTTACATATTGATTATAAGTTGATATTACACGTGATTATAGGTAGATATTGCACATGATTATAGTTACATATTACACGTGATTATAGGTAGATATTACACGTGATTATAGGTAGATATTGATTATAAGTTGATATTACACGTGATTATAGGTAGATACTGCACATGATGAGCCGCGGTGGCGTAACAGGCTAAGACGCAGCAGACTTGCGGTTGCAGTTTCCTGCAGTTGCACACCGGGGTTCGATTCTTGGTCCTGCCAAAAGCCAAGTTTGGCCGGCTCACGTGGGGCAGCAATAATTGGCTCGCTGCTCCAGAGGGAGGGACTTGGCAGGGTTATTAGATCGCCGCACAATAAGCACCTCGGGCGCCTCGGAATCACGGCAACGGGCACGAGACGAGACGGCTTGAAGAAGGCGTGTCGCTCTCATTCGGGCCGCCCAGGGATGGGGTACGGGCGGTACATCTAATACGACTACCTCCAATTGAATCAGACGAGGTACAATTGGCTACCAAATTGGGAGAAAAAGGGAAAAATCTGGAAAAAAAAAAAAAAAAAGATATTGCACATGATTATAGGGAGATATTGCACATGATAATGAGTTGATATTGCACGTGATTGCACTCTTTAGGTTCAATCTCCCACACCAGGCAGGTTAGAGGTTCCTCATTTTATGAGAGTTCTACAGTCCCCTCCAAAAATATTTGAATAGCAATTTCTTTGTTTTTGCTATACACTGAAGACAATTGAGTTTGAGGTCAAAAGATGTAGATGAGATGACAGATCTGAAATTCAGCCTTTATTTCCTGGTATTTTTGTCTAGATTTGTTAAACAACTAAGAACATCACCTTTTATATCAGACCACCCATTTGTGTTAGAAATGATAAACCAACATCAAGACCAGAGAGCTGTCTTTGGGAGAAAGGCAAGCTATTTTGAAGCTTAGAAAAGAGGGGAAATCCATTGCACAAGCATTGAGGATAGCTTGTACAACAACTTGGAATGACCTGAAAAAGAAAGAAACCACTGGTGTACTGAGTGTTGGTGCATTTTGCTTGTTGTTGCGTTTTTATTGAAAACATCAGTTAATCAGAGAAAATAGTGAATTACACCCACCAGTAATGGTGCTTCTGGCAAATCGACCCTGATTGAAAAGATATTAAAATAATGTAAATGAAACATGACATGCCAAAGAAGGCGTATTGCTAGGTGGCGTAGCCACAAACCATATCACAAACCACCCTCCATATTGTTTCCTTTAACCTGCAGGTAGAGACAGAGCACCAATGTATCTCAGCAGGTCCAACAAACATAATCTATGTGGTTAATTTAACTGAGCTTGTTTCCTTCGTGTTGCCAGAATGTCCAGACATCCCTTCTTAAACAAAGGGTTTGATTGTCAAATCGGCAAATCTGATACTCAGGTGTGTGAGATTAGGCTGAGACTAACCCTCAGAGCAGACTACCTGTGTGATTAGGCTGAGACGAACACTCAGAGCAGACTACCTGTGAGTTTAGGCTGAGTCTAACCCTCAGAGCAGAATAGCAGTGTGAGTTTAGGCTGAGTCTAACGCTCAGAGCAGAATAGCAGTGTGAGTTTAGGCTGAGTCTAACCCTCAAAGCAGAATAGCAGTGTGAGTTTAGGCTGAGATTAACCCTCAGAGCAGAATAGCAGTGTGAGTTTAGGCTGAGTCTAAACCTCAGAGCAGAATAGCAGTGTGAGTTTAGGCTGAGATTAACCCTCAGAATACCCTCTGAGCAGCTCTTCTTATTAAAACAATTCTTCAAATAAAATACATCTTTTATTAAATGTTTTTTTTAAATTTAATTTAGAAATGTGAGATAAAGTTTAAAATGCATATAACTCCCATCCCCAAATCCCAAACCTTACGCATTAGGAATTTCATTGATAAGTCACTTCACATACAGAGACATAGCCCTCACAGTTATTCACTATTTATATAGTTGTGCTCATAAGTTTACATACCCTGTCATTTCTTGTGATTTCTTGGCCATTTTTCAGAGAATATGAGTGATAATACAAACAATCGTTTTAACACTTGTCTCAATACCATGTCCTCTTTTTCAAAACTCTTCACACAGTGTGCTTTTGAAACACACACCTGAGCACATCAGTTAACCTTTGGTGCAAAAGGCACTTCAACCACCAAAACACTTAATATTTCACCCAAAAGTGACTCATGCTGCCATAACTATGGCATATGCTTTCTCCCATAAGACTATTTTGTCACTCAATGTCCAATGAACTACAAAACACAAACAACTTGGAGCATTGCTAAATACATACTGTACATTATGTATTTCCCTTTCCTCTATTTTTGCATCCACAAATATTTCAAGCCAAGCAGCTAAAGAACTTTTGATCTGTTGGTTTGCCTCTCACTATAAATGTCATGACTGAGTGTGGTAAATTTACAGTAAACTGTAAATGAATGAATGTTTTACTATATTGGAAACCCAGAATAACAATTTGTACTGTGTAATGTAAAACAATATATGATAAAGAAACAAATCACAAAAGCAACAGTATTCTTCAGAGGGTTTACAATATTTTGACGTTTGTTCTCACAGTGCAATATACTGTAATTCAGAAAAGAAAAATACAATACAATCAATTACTCAAAATACATTATAATCAATAACAAATACATCCCAAAAAGCAATATTTTCACTATATACAGTAATTTGCACATATATTGTCTGCCTATCAGTATCAAAAGTCTACTGTTTGCCTGGCCCATCCATCCTGTCATATGGCATTTGGCCATAGATTTTCATCAACATCACTCAGAACATTTTTTGCGTGCCTTATCCAGCCCTGGATGTGTTCCACTGTTATGTCCATACACCCAGCAGCCATTGCATCTAGAAGTGACATGTGTTCATGTGGGTGGTGGTCCTAAACCTTCACATATACCTTCATAAACTTCATATTGGTACCTAAGTTCCTTGACACCCTCAGAGTTCCTGTCAAAGGGGACAGTGTACAACTGTTTCATCCTGATCTGATGTTTCTGTAGGACTCTTGAAATGGTTGTAGTGCTTACACTGTCAATGTTTGTAAATATGTTCTTGTCTGCGATTATGTTGTTGTGTATTTCTCTTAGCCTGATGCTGTTGTTGACAATGACCATCCCAACTATTTTGTCCTCCTGTTGAGGCGTAAACATTATTCCCCTTCCCCCTGTAAGACTGTGTGAGGTAACCGCTGGGTCCTGTAGTGAGTCAAAGACAAATGTCCACTGATACATCTGCTTTTTCTGGAGACTTCTCAAATCACAGTACTGCTGTAATATACACATCAATTGAACTCCTTCAGTCTGTAAATATGCTGTAAATACTGTATTGTACCTGTTGGTTTGCCTGAAAATCCTCACTATTGAAGCCACTGTGGATCTAGGCAAGTTTGGTTGAACCCTCAACCTGCTTCCCTCAGGGACAGACCATGATTTACCACATGATCAATGACTGTGGCTGTGATTTCATCAGACACAACTGTTCTTGCTCTTCCACGACGTCTTCTTCCTCTACCTCTGGCTGCATCCATTTTCCCCACCAAGGCTAAAGAATGCAAATGCCAATCCAAAGGTGGCCCCTTTTGTGGTAACGGGGCACAAACAACCAACACCTGGGTAGGTTGTTCACTGAAATGACAGCCAGGTGTTTCAGCAGTACATATACAGCAGTAATAGTGGAAAAATCTCTTCAGTGACAACTACATCTATATTTACCCTATATACATGCACATTTCAATGCAAGTATGATCACCTTTGTATAGATGGTAACAAGGCTGCAAACAAGAAAATGTAATAAACTGAATGAACTTTCTGCTCAAATCAGAATGATCTGACTTACATATTTCAAGCATATAGTTTCATATTTCTGCCAAAATGCAGCATATTTCCTTCCACAATGATCTGAATTTTATTGGGTTTTGAACTGAATGTTAACTGTTTTGAACAGAGTATCTAAATGTCTGCAAAATTTGCTGTATTTGTACAAACTTTTGCTGGTAGTGAACACTGACTGAGAGAGGTATTCATGGATTTTGGAAGAAGTGGTGATTGAATGCCTTTAGTATGAAAGCAATGCAAAAATATCCACAGTTTAGTTCACATAGTCTAATCATATGGTGAATGTGTGAAGTGGACATGGTATTGAGACAAGTGTGAAAACGATTGTAAAAAAACTGTAATACCGTGTATTGCCCCCTTTAACATCAATGACAGCTTCAAGTCTTTTGTGGTAGTTGTGGATGAGGCACTTTATTTTCTCAGATGGTAAAGCTGCCCATTCTTCTTGGCAGAAAGCCTCCAGTTCCTGTAAATTATTGGGCTGTCTTGCATGAACTGCATGTTTGAGATCTCCCCAAATTGGCTCAATGATATTGAGGTCAGGAGACTGAGATGGCCACTCCAGAACCTGTAGCCAATGACAGGTCGACTTGGCCTTGTGTTTTGGATCATTGTCATGTTGGAACGTCCCAGTACGACCCATGCGCAGCTTCCGGGCTGATGAGTGCAAATTTTCCTCCAGTATTTTCTGATAACATGCTGCATTCATCTTGCCATCAATTTTGACCAAGTTCCCTGTGCCTTTGTAGCTCACACATCCCCAAAACATCAGCGATCCACCTCCGTGTTTCACAGTAGGAATGGTGTACCTTTCATCACAGGCCTTGTTGACTCCTCTCCAAATGTAGCGTTTATGGTGGTGGCCAAAAAGTTCAATTTTGGTCTCATCACTCCAAATAACTTTGTTCTAGAAGTTTTGAGGCTTGTTTCTGTGCTGTTATATGGCATATTATATGTGGGCTGCTTTGTGGCATTGGCGTAGTAATGGCTTTCTTCTGGCGTCTCGACCATGCAGCCCATTTTTCTTCAAGTGCCTCCTTATTGTGCATCTTGAAACAGCCACACCACTTTTTTTCAGAGTCCTGTATGTCAGCTGAAGTTATTTGTGGGTTTTTCTTTGCATCCCAAACAATTTTCCTGCCAGTTGTGGCTGAAATTTTTGTTGGTCAACCTGACCATGGCTTGGTTTCAACAGAATCCCTCATTTTCCACTTCTTAATTAGAGTTTGAACACTGCTGATTGGCATTCTCAATTCCTTGGATATCTTTTTATATCCTTTTCCTGTGTAGCCAGTGGGACTTTAGGACCCAGGGGCGAATAGTAAGGGCTTAAATGACGAGGTGTTCATAGGGGCAGGATTCTTGCGTCATCAGCCAGCTGCTTAGCCAGGGGAGCGGAGTGGAAAGTGCGGTAAATTGGAATTGTTTGGCATGCTTTGGCATGCTGTTATATTAGGCTAGCATTAGCTGCCTTATAATAGAGTACGTCGTTTATAAGTATGTGGGTTCTTGTAGATTACCGACGGACGAAGACAATCCGGGCATTGGCGTTCCGTGTGTTAAAGGGTGTGCGTGTGCAGTCACCGGTAACTGAAGTACGGAGGCATTATGTTGGGTTTAACGAGGGTAGGTATGCTTCCTATAAAGTGTGGTTTTGATGTGAGCCTTGGGATGGGCCGTAATGTGATTTTGCTATGGTCTGTTTCGTGGAATTCGTAGGTAAATAGAACGGATGGCCGGATGGCCTGGAAGCCGGCTTGTGAATGAACCCCGCCACTCGTCGGTTTTGCCATTTGGTTTGGACAGCTAGCCACTGTTTTCCCATATGTGAAGTTTGTATATGTTTATTTATATCATGTTTATGAAAATGAGCTCTTTTAATCATTGATGTTTTACTATTGATGCAACTTGTTGTGTTTGGGCAGTGTGCAGTACCAAGGGTGGGCTGTACTATTGTAATCAACCATTATATGAGAGCAGTGTGCAATATCAAGGCTGGGACAAGGGGAGGTGCCAGTGGGCAGGTGTACTTTGGACAATTGTCTATCTAACTGATTATCTTGGCATTTCATGTTCTTTACTTGTTACTACATTACTTATTCTAAATCTTAATTGGCTTTGCTTGGGTTCTCATATTTAGTGGGCAGGGCTCAATGTGTTACGGGACCCCCCGTGTGGTGTGATTACGATTGGTGTGTATCGACCAAGCCTTTTATGGTTAATCTGGTGTCCCCTTGGTTGCGGTGCTTGGGGTGTTGAGTCACTGGGAAGCCCTGTACTTATTGTGGATCAAAAGTCGGTTGCCTGTCAATATTGAGCATTGGGGTGCTGCCCAACATTATTTATTGGAATCTTGCATATAAACTTGTGTTGATGAGAACTCATGTATGTACCCCTAATACACTGCTGTAAGTAAAGGTTGGTCCTTTACACAACAAATATTTTAATTACTCTGAACGAATGGTATAAATAAAGTATTACTGTGTTGCTTTTGATACATCAGCCTCCAATCCTTTCATTCAGTTGAATAACACTAGCGTGGGGAGGGATCTTTACTGTAGAGTATCAGTGGGTTCTCCCATCCCCGTTAAATAGGTGGGAGTGGCGTAATCGTAACATATGGTAGTATGATGGAACTGGGTTGTTGTCGCTAACGGCCACACCTGTTTTATACAGTTCAACTACCTTCTCCCGCAGATCCTTTGATAATTCTTTTGCTTTCCCCATGGCTCGGAATCCAGCAACGTCAGTGCAGCACTGGATGAAACATGCAGGGGTCTGTCAGGAGCCCAGAAACTCACTGACTGATCTGACACAGATCACAGGTGAGGTTGGTTACCTTTAATAGCCATTTAAACCTGTGTGTGTCAACTTGTGTGTATGTTATCAGGCCAAAACCTCCAGGGTATGTAAACTTTTGATCAGGGTCATTTGGATAGTTTCTGTTGTCATTATGATTTAAAAAGAGCAAACACAATTTTTTGATAAATGGCTTCGCCTAACCACTAACCATGTATTATCATTCATATTCTCTGAAAAATTGCCCCAAAAAAAAATCACAATCTGCCAGGGTATGTAAACTTATGAGCACAACTGTATGTCATAACTAGTTTTACTTGTTTATATGTCATATCTAGTTTTACTTGTTTATATGTCATATTGCGAAAGTCAGTGCTGCTCTAACTTCAGCCTTGAAGGACGTTCGGCAGTCCTGTTCATTTCACAGCCCTCATCTCCCTTCAAAAAACTTCATTTTGTTTTTACAGGCCAGCAGCTTCATGACCATGGACTCATAGTCTCCAGCATGCACTCCGGTTGGCCTCCGACGGGATAATTTGGTTTTCTCCCAGTAATGCTGCCAGCTTCCGTCCTTGGCTGCCCCAAATCCAAAAACATTCACCTGAGACCAAGAGGAAGTAGATGGACAGTTTGATGTTAAACTGAGTATATTTCATAAAGTCCAGTTGGTAGTAACTGTATTGACAATATAATTACTATTGTATGGCCTGCACACTTGAGATTGAATCCAGATTGTACTTCTGATTTAATACAATGTAAACACTGCATCTGCGGTTCTAACAAGACATGATTAAGAGTGATGGCAGGGGCAGTTAAATTTGAACATGTGTACCGTACTAAAAGGTATCAGGGCATTTTACCAACGCTAGATGGCAGTATATGCCAACTCAAACATCCACCTCATTCAACACTGCCCCTTAGCTTTTCTCTTGGGTAAATTAGATATGGCTTTTTATATAGTTTGTTAAAATGCGTAATATGTGCTTACCTCATCACATATGTGGATGGCCAACATCAAGGTTAAGAAGCCGGTGGAGGGATATTTCCCATGGTGTTCAAGCCACACATCATAGATGTACTTTAAGAACGTGGGGTTGTATATTAACAGCTGAGTTAAAATAAATCATAAAAGTGAGAGAATGAGCACAAGACATGTGACATTTGCATACTCACACATTTGCGCGCACACACCACACACCACACACACACGCGCACACACACACACACACCACACACAGTGTGACACTCTCTCACCTTGTCTGCATTAATCTGGGCCATCTCAGGTAAAGGGGCGCTGTTGAACACAGAGAAAAGTCAATAGTCTGTCAGGTGACACACAGTCCAATGAGAGATCCTTGTCCATAACTTGCCTGACAAGTTATCCCTCACCCTAACATTAACTGCACAGCATAATGATGCCAACTGATGCTTCTCTTTCATCAGAAAAAAATATTTGACAAAACACAATGGGAAGCACTCGTACGTCCAGATTTGCTCTGTAATCACTTGTACGAGTACAACTTCACACCTTCCCAAATTCGCATAATTTATGCCCAGCTTCAATCTTCTGAAGTTAGGAGCGTTTGTTGAATCTGATATGGCACACTCGTACAAGCCCTTTGTCCAAAAAGTAAGAGAACTATTACGATAAGAATACGAAAATACAATTCATACATGAGCTCCAATGTTCAGACACAAATGCATTCCCAATGTTGCCCATGGCCATCTACCTTTTCATAGAGCCTGTGGTCAAAGCACTCATGATCAACTCTAGAGTCGTCGTCTTGAATGGTATCAGAATCAGGTGTGTGTCGTTTTGCAGGTGTCTGATAGTTCCTGGGTACGCGACACGATGGGTACTTCTGTTCCCTACGTCCTTTTCATAGCCCAAAATGGGAGCTCTGTTCATTCTGCAGAGACAAAATATACTGTTAATATATCTGTTGCTGAATAAACTAGTCTTGAACTTGCAATGCAATCATGGCAGCTGCATTGATATGGCCCAAGTTTACTATATAACCAAGAAACGCAATCATGGTTTCTGAAAAGCTGTAGAAATGTGATGTGAGAAATACTCTATTTCAACATAATTGACACAGAACAGACAGTGGGCTCATTCCAATCGCTTATTTTTCTCCACCTCACGGCAAACATCATTAGTCTATTATTTTATTTCATCAGGCTGTTTGTATGTAATGATGGAACAGTTTTTATGGGGTTTTATTTAAAAGGGGAGGAAATGAAAGCTACTAAGTCAGATCCCTGTCATTTCTCCCCAATCTGCATTTACAGTCAAACAGTGAGACTGTGTGCAGTAAAGTATTCCACTACGACAGCCAGATTCATCACATCCACATGCATTATTGGGTCTCCAGTTGGCCTCGTTGATTAACCCCAATTTTACCACAACACACACACACACTCACACTCGCACACACACACAAACACACACACAATCACACACACAATCATACACACACACACACAATCACACACACACACCCACACAATCATACACACACACACACCCACACACACAATCACACACACACACACCCACACAATCACACACACACACAATCACACACAATCACACACACACACATACATACACACACACACAATCACACACACACATACATACACACACACACCACACACACACACACACACACACAATCACACACACACACACACACTCACACACACCCACACAATCACACACACACACACAATCACACACACACACACACACATATTTGTATTTTACACAGGCTTTCCTGTGTAAAACACTCTGATACAGCTCAATTCTACAGCCCATGTTATACAGTGCTAGATCAAGTCAGACTGAGTCTGTCACCTTATGACGAAGTCATTGGAGTCAATGAGAACTCCATAATCGGATCTCTTGAGGTTCCCAGAATTCCCGACTACAGCGCAAGTCCTGCAGCGATTGGGCGCTGAGTCGTTGTAGTGTCCCTCCCCAGGGACAACCTGGAATAGTTTCTGCACCACAGCACTGTAGTTGGCTTTGTTTGCCTTGGGGAATAGCCGCTGGGGATACAGATACAGAGACACATAAAAGTGAATCAATAAGAGTAATGGTAACTATTGAAGCAGAACAAAGCATTTCTTAGGCAGATGGCAGGTTATGCTGTATTTACATGGTTTTACTCCGATTACATTTGTCAACAGACCAAAACCAAAACACACACACACACACACTCACACACACACACATACATAGTTCAGTCAGACAACTCACAATAAATCACTCCCTGTTGTAAGCCAGCCAAAACAATGAGTGACTACCCCCCCACCTCCCCCACCCATGGGGGTCTTTAGAAGCTCACAGTTGGATGCTGGGGTGGTGGTGAGAGAGCAACACATTTCTGAAGACACGATTAATATGCAATTTCAGTAAAAGCATGTAATACAAGCAACAGCAGCATTGAAGCAACAGCATGCCAAAAATAGCAATTCAGCAGAATGAGCCAGGCAGTGCTATGGCTTTAGCGTGCAGAATGAGCCAGGCAGCGCTATGGCTTTAGCATGCAGAATGAGCAAGACAGTGCTATGGCTTTAGCATGCAGAATGAGCCAGACAGTGCTATGGCTTTAGCATGCAGAATGAGCCAGGCAGCGCTATGGCTTTAGCGTGCAGAATGAGCCAGGCAGCGCTATGGCTTTAGCATGCAGAATGAGCCAGGCAGTGCTATGGCTTTAGCATGCAGAATGAGCCAGGCAGTGCTATGGCCTTAGCATGCAGAATGAGCCAGGCAGTGCTATGGCTTTAGCGTGCAGAGTGAGCCAGGCAGCGCTATGGCTTTAGCATGCAGAATGAGCCTGGCAGTGCTATGGCTTTAGCATGCAGAATGAGCCAGGCAGTGCTATGGCTTTAGCATGCAGAATGAGCCAGGCAGTGCTATGGCTTTAGCGTGCAGAATGAGCCAGCAGGTCAGCTTTTGGATGATTTCCAGCATCATAGGTACTTTTTTGTGTGCGTGCTTACCTGCCACCATTTAAAGGTGTCCTTAGAAAGTATGGCGTTCTTCTGTGACAGGAAGGGAGATATCGACATGTTAAAGCGCTTCCTGAACCAGGGGTCTTCATCCTCAACAGAGATGCACTGGCGGCAGGCACACAGTGCCTTGGAAACGGGTTTGTTGGACTGCCGGATGGCAAGTTGTAACGATGAGGTGCTGCTGTAGCTGAATATAATGATGGTAATGGCACAGATGCAGAACAGCACAATCAAAAGCTTTCTTGTCCGATTCTTGAGGTCCACCATTTTGTAAATGATATGTGTTTACAGACTGGAAAGTTGCAAAAAGGAGGGAGAACTTCCTCAATGGAGGGTTTGACTTCAGACGAGGGTTTGAAAGGATTGTATCAGAGTTGCATCAAAGTGCACGACCCATTCAGGCAGGGAATGTCGTACTTTCAGAACAGTTCTCAGGTGCACAAAACCTGCACAGTAAGTCATGTTGGAATAGGAGGGAAAATGTGACGGTTTGAAGTGCAAGTTTGTGCTTCCTGTTAGAGGGAGGGGTCCTGCTTTCTTCTTTTTGATTGAATGAGGTGGTGAAGAGATGGTGAAGCTGCTCTCTGCTGGAAATCACCCACCTAGAAAGAAAACAAAGGAGGACTGATTACACTCAACATATCTATGGTACATATCAGTAATGGGCCTGGAGCATTTCCTAACAGAGGGGATTGCTCTCCGTAGAATCCATTGGAGCACATAAACAACTTAAATATTACCAGATTATTCAAAAAACTAAAATCCAACCTGAGACTGCTACACTTAAGGAAAATCTAATGTTTCTGCTTAAAAATCTGTCAAATGAACATGTACATGTAAGCTATTGTAAGTATTCACTGTTCTGCATGTAAATGAGCGGCTTAGCACAATAGACACATAGACAGCAAGGTTTATTTTGAGGGGACGTAACGCATTGAAGGTGAGTATAACAGTCGTAATTCTCAATAAGTTTGGTTAATGTACTATCAATATTAATTTGTTCTGTATAAATTTATATCAATACATGTAGTCTGGTGCAACCAGGCACACACAAATAAACAAATTAATGTACTGTATAATACTGTGATCATATCGCGTACAGTTTATGTATATTACAAAACCAAATGTAGATACTTTGTATCTTATATTATTTGGTGTACCCAAATATTACTTTGTCATAAAAGATGCCTTGGGTCCATACAATGCCCATACTACTTCTGATAAACTACCTACAAGGAGATAAAATAATAGGTAGATATTGCACATGATTATAGTTACATATTGCACATGATTATAAGTTGATATTGCAGTGATTAGAGGTAGATATTGTACATGATTATAAGTAGACATTGCACATGATTATAGTTAGATATTACGCGTGATTATAGGTAGATATTGCACATGATTATAGTTAGATATTACACGTGATTATAGGTAGATATTGCACATGATTATAGGTTGGTATTGCAGTGACTATAGGGAGATATTGCACATGATTATAGGGAGATATTGCACATGATAATAAGTTGATATTGCACGTGATTGCACTCTTTAGGTTCAATCTCCCACACCAGGCAGGTTAGAGGTTCCTCATTTTATGAGAGATCTACAGTCCCCTCCAAAAATATTTGAACAGCAATTTCTTAGTTTTTGCTATACACTGAAGACAATTGAGTTTGAGGTCAAAAGATGTAGATGAGATGACAGATCTGAAATTCAGCCTTTATTTCCTGGTATTTTTGTCTAGATTTGTTAAACAACTAAGAACATCACCTTTTATATCAGACCACCCATTTGTGTTAGAAATGATAAACCCACATCAAGACCAGAGAGCTGTCTTTGGGAGAAAGGCAAGCCATTTTGAAGCTTAGAAAAGAGGGGAAATCCATTGCACAAGCATTGAGGATAGCTTGTACAACAACTTGGAATGACCTGAAAATGAAAGAAACCACTGGTGTACTGAGTGTTGGTGCGTTTTGCTTGTTGTTGCGCTTTTATTGAAAACATCAGCTAATCAGAGAAAATAGTGAATTACACCCACCAGTAATGGTGCTTCTGGCAAATGCCAACCATTTACCATTTACCAAATCAACCCTGATTGAAAAGATATTAAAATAATGTAAATAAAACATGACATGCCAAAGAAGGTGTATTGCTAGGTGGCGTAGCCACAAACCATATCACAAACCATATATAAAAATTAAATATACAGTTAATAATAATAATTTAGTTTGTAAGTTTTTAATGATATTAAATTAACATTTATTTACACACACTCAAATTTAATTACCATACACGTGAAGATAATTTGGGACAGCCTGAAAATAAAAAGATTTAAAGAAGTAAAAAATTTTATTCAAAATGTTTTACTTTATTTTGTTGCAGTAATATCTTATACTTGATAATCAGTATCATGCATGACATTTGAATCATCTTAACAAATAAGGCCCAAATGCTACACTGTGTCCCGGTACCCTGTCTCCTGCCTACTTCCTGGGTGACCATCGCCACGCCCACTTCAATGAGTGAGTCACAGAATAAATGTCATGTGACCACGAGCAATTTATATACACGGTATTTGAGGTGAAAATGCTGAATGACAATGATTAGCTAGTCAAGGCGAAAAACTCAAAATACTTAATGCGTCCCAAATTCTGAATCTGAATTCACCCTAATGTAGTGAATAGTAAACCAAGAAATACACGTAATTTGTGATGAACGAGTAGGCTACATTCAGTCTATCGACTAAAACCGGTAATAGCTAAACCAGTGTTCAGTTAATTTTTTTGTACAGAAATGTGTAGGGTGTGTTGTAGATATTTACTCCATAAAAATATGTTCTTTTACATATTAGACACATGAAATAAGCCACGGTTATGCTTCAAAAAAATATTGATTTTTTTTAAAAGAAGAAAAATGACAAATTGAACGCCGTATCTGGGTTAAGGGAGCTGCATCTTGACTGGGCATTGTAAGATGGAAATGAGGGTTTTTAAGAATAGGCTGTACAGACCTATGTTTGTTAATGGATTCACGGCAAGATCCTGTAGTGCATAGCCTTATACGCGATTACGCGGATATATTGCAAAATACGACGTCTGCTGTCCAAATTCACTCTTTATTTAGTAAATTATACAAGGTGCATCTCAAAAAATTTGTATATCGTGGAAAAGTTTCTTTTTTTTCTGTCATTTATTTCAAAAAGTTAAACTTTCATATATTCTAGATTCATTTCACATGAAGTGAAATATTTCAAGCCTTTTTTTGTTTTAATCTTGATGATTACGTCTTACAGCTCCAGTATCTGAAAATATTACAATATTACATGAGACCAGTCAAAAAAAAGATCTATAATACAGAAATGTCGTTCTCCTTATATAAAATAGTGTCAGAAGTAAAACTAAAAAAGAAATACTACAACAAAGTTAATCAAACCAGCGCCACCATTCATGTGAATAACTTACCTTGATGTCCGCTGCGGGAAAGGTGAAGTTACATTTCCATCGCCGATGAGGACTGAAAAAACAAAAGCATTTATGCACCTACACTACAGGTGCGTCCCAATAGACGGAAAGTGTACAGGCATACAGCACTCCTTTGCTCCACATTATTTCGCAGAAGTGGAGGAGTGGCCCTGGGGCAGTGGAGTAAAGGATGGTGGAGTGAAAGATTGTGGGACGCAGTCTAGCACTGAATGGGGGCGAGTCGCGCACATTAAACTATGAGAAGTTAACGAGCACACCTGCGGACGATGGCGTATGACAGGTGAACACAGCGATGCAGCTTACGCCGGCCGGCAAACGCAAATGATCGGCCGAAATGGATAAGCCGTTTATAAACGGTATAGAATTGCGTCAGGACTTGATAAGAAAAGGCGGGCCATATCAAGTTTGCGTTGGGAGGCGAAGCTGACGAAATTCTGTCAGGAAAAGGAAGGTGATTTTTTGAAAGGGCACGGTTCAACATGCGTGATGCTCACCACAGACAGTGGATAATATTAGCGGCACAGAGTCAGATGAATATGCATTTCTGGGTGACGTGTCAGCGCAAGGCAAAAGTGTCTGGGCCCAAAAGGTAGAAATGAATGGGGAATATATTGAATTTAGTGGTCCATCCCCAGTGAGTCCACAGCAGCATGGAGCCCTGCGCCCTCCTTTTAAAGTCCTGTACGGTCCAGGGGATACTGTCCTTAATGTTCAGGGATGTTTCACAGCTCAACTGCAGATTTCACAGCTCAAACACAGAGCGTCAGAGCAGGACATGCATGTGGTGTCAGGTCTTTCAAAGCCACTTCTGGGTTCACCATGCCACTGAGTCGCTGCAGCTAATTCAGCGCACTCACGTTGTGCCGGCTGCAGGGGAGGAGTTTGTGAAGGGCCATCCAACTGTGTTCAAGGGCTGGGGAAGATTGGAGAACTAGACACGACTTCACACTGTGTTCAAGGGCTGGGGAAGATTGGAGAACCAGACACGACTTCACACACTCTCTAACTGCAGCCAGGAGAGAGTCTGGCTGACGACAGAATGCACATGGGTCAGTACTGCGGCAGGTACAGACGCCTCGGCCTTATCGGGTCAGAACGCATGGCGGGCTGATGGAGGAACCACATTCACCTGTGGGCAACACTGGAGCCAGAGCCCTCAGACATGCTGCGGCACCAAGCTCCTCAGACACACCAGGGGGCTGAGAATCCTGCAGGAGGGCACACCTCCCTGACCCGGAGAGGAGAGTCACTAAACCACCCCTTAAACTGCACTGCAGAGGAGAGTCACTAAACCACCCCTTCTCTGCACTGCAAAGGAGAATCACTAAACCACCCCTTAAACTGGACTGCAGAGGAGAGTCACTAAACCACCCCTTCTCTGCACTGCAAAGGAGAATCACTAAACCACCCCTTAAACTGGACTGCAGAGGAGAGTCACTAAACCACCCCTTCTCTGCACTGCAAAGGAGAATCACTAAACCACCCCTTAAACTGGACTGCAGAGGAGAGTCACTAAACCACCCCTGAAACTGGACTGCAGAGGAGAGTCACTAAACCACCCCTTAAACTGCACTGCAAAGGAGAGTCACTAAACCACCCCTTCTCTGCACTGCAAAGGAGAATCACTAAACCACCCCTTAAACTGGACTGCAAAGGAGAGTCACTAAACCACCCCTTCTCTGCACTGCAAAGGAGAATCACTAAACCACCCCCTGAACTGGACTTCAAAGGAGAGAGACCAGAGAGGCCTTAATCAGATACGGGGGCTTGTTTTCCTACCAACTGTGTTACTTTAAAAAAAAGGAGAGGTTAAATGTTACAAAAGGTTGTGTAGTTCTTCTTTGCTTAACAGGGGAGATGTCCTGGGATGGGTTCATTCCAGGAGCTGTGAGAGATGACTTTTGAGCAGGGTGTACGAGGAGGGGGTTGTAGCGATGCTATTAAACAGCAAGTCCTGTTATATCGACCTCCTCATCATTCTCCTTACTGTATATTGTATTGTACCAGACATCTAGATTCAGGACAGTTTTGTGAAGTGTGTTTGGTCAACCCAATGTGGTGCACTCGGGTGAACCCTTTTCATTTATGATGATTACATTACATTACATAAAATTATTGGCATTTGGTAGACGCTCTTATCCAGAGCGACGTACAGTTGATTAGACTAAGCAGGAGGCAATCTGGAACAATGCAGGGTTAAGGGCCTTACTCAAGGGCCCAACGGCTGTGCAGATCTTACTGTGGCTAGACCGGGATTAGAACCACTGACCTTGCATGTCCCAGTCATTTACCTTAACCACTACGCTACAGGCCACCCTGATGACATCATGGAAATGTTCCTGCATGAGATCCATTGTTTCATTAGCAGTTTAGCAGTTTAGTGTTCAAAGAAAACACAACCTGCCTACAATATCAACACTACCAAAAAGGACATCCTCAATTGACTTCCTGAAGCGTGCCAGTCTTCAGAACAAGGAACCGAAATGACAGATGTTCCAATCAACGTCTTTATTAACTTTGGGGCAGGTTAAGCAGGCGTAGGTTGATCGCAGGAAAACAAGTATATAGAAGACTAGACAGTTTGTAAACTATAATCCAGGCAGGGGTTCGGTTTCTAGTTCTGTCTGTTAGTTTATTCGTTTTTTTCTTGTAATTTATCATTGTTCTTTATCATATCTGTTTTTCTGTTATCACCCATTACTGTTCCTTGCATTTCGTCATCCCCCGATGTTTTCGAGCCATAGTCACTCCCCTGTCTGCGTGTTGCACAATTCGGGTGATTTCGGAGATTTACGGTTTCCCACGATTCCTTCCCAGTCTCGCATTTCCTTTCTTCCTGCTTTTCTCGCTACTTAATGTTGTATAGCACTATACTGACTAATAACTACTAATATAGATATTGCACAGTACTAACTGGGGCGTAGATTTAGGGGAGGACAGGGGGGGACATGTCCCCCTCAATATTTAGAAGAGGTGAATTTGTCCCCCCCAAAACATAATGAATGATAACCTCCTCCCTAATGCAGGTAGAAATAACAGCACAGAGGGTCTAAACCAGGGGTCGGCAACCCTGGTCCTGGAGAGCCGCAGGGTGTACTGCCTTTCGTCTCCACCTTAAAATAAGCAACCAATCCAGACCCAAGAAACCAGGTGAGGTGAGTTAACTGTGCAATCAACGGCTTTCATTGATCAATTAATGCCAAGTAACAACGAAAGCCAGCACACCCTGCGGCTCTCCAGGACCAGGGTTGCCGACCCCTGATCTAGTGTAAGTAGCTATCACGCTTGTTTTACCTTCAGTGTTTCTGAATGAGAGTATCTGCGGATGAAACGCTAACGTTATCTAGTTTATAACTTGTGCCTGAAGTTATCTGAGGTGCGTTGAAGTTCAGCAAACAGGCGAACGTTTGCAAACAATTAATTTTTTTTCCGTTAGCATTCTGTTCGCTGTGTTTGCAAACGGTCTGAAAGATTTGCGGCGAACAATGAGGAAGCTGGACTGAGGCAAATGTGAAGATAAATTGATGCAGAAGAGGAGCAAATTGGTTCATAAAAATTCACCAGAATGCAGGAAATTAAGTGAGAGATGCTCAAAATTTCCTGGGGGAGAACACCCAGACCCCCTGCTTAATGGGCCCCCCCAATGTTGAAATGAAACCTATGCCCCTGAGTACTAACATACTATATTAACACACTTACTGTCTGTCTAACTAATGAACTAACAGTCACTTATTTTGGGTATTTAGATTCATACACGTAACTGAATTACTAACAATTATCTCCCGTTTCTAGTTTGCTCTGTAACTCCGCCTCTCTGTTCTATCACTGATTACTTGCTTTGATTCAGCGAAGTGTCCGCACCTGTCTCTCGCTATCACTACGTCTCCTAACAATGCAAATGTCCACGTCCTAATCTGGAGCCGTATTTCATGTGGGTCTGTGTGCATCCAGTCCACGTTTTCGTTTCCTATTTGTTATTATATCAGTACCCTATTACGTTCTCCGCCTGTTGTCCATTTTTTAACCCACCTCACTCCCGTGCCCCGCCTAGTTTGGTCTGGTCTTGGTATTTAAAGTCTGAATTCAGACTTTATTGCTCAGGAAGCGTAATTGTTCAACACGTGAACACGTGTACACATAATTCCCAAAATTAACGAGACACTCACATATACAATTATGTGCTACAGCACTTAGCCAATTTACAGTAAGAAGTTCGTTCGCCAACCCGGACGGAACAATATTCTCAGTGTTGTATAGCGCATTGTTTCTGCATGTGGACTGCATGTGGACTGCAGAATTTGGGCAACATGCAAATACATACAGAGAGACAACGGCATAGCTTTGTCAGATAGGCAAATGAGGGAGGCTGGTAGATGAAATTAAGGTTTAAGGTTTCAAGGTGCGATGTCATTAAAATGACTTCACTCTTGTCTTACAAAGCCAGTGACACTCTCATGCATGTGTCACCATGGCAGCAGGTGCATACCTCTTATTGAATCATGTCCTGGGTTAGCATATCAATCCTGCATAATTGTACATTACTTTTCCTGCATTTCAACCAAAAATGCTGGCTTCCAGTGTATCCTATTTAAGAGCGTGAGCGTACAGTAGATTTGTCTGGTAGAGAATGGTGTATTCACCTAGTCCAAGAAAATTAATAGATACCAAGTCGGGACCAATTTTATCCTCAGTATATAGCCAAAGATGTATGGATAAATATTAATAAATGAAAAATAATATGGTGTTTTTCTATATTCAGTGGAAACTGAACAGGGGGGAGAAAAAGGGAAGAATCAATATGACCCTCCATATTGTTTCCTTTAACCTGCAGGTAGAGACAGAGCACCAATGTATCTCAGCAGGTCCAGCAAACATAATCTATGTGGTTAATTTAACTGAGCTTGTTTCCTTCATGTTGCCAGAATGTCCAGACATCCCTTCTTAAGCACATGAAAAGCAAAGGGTTTGATTGTCACTTATGAAAGAATATCAGACATAACTACATAATTTAGTCACTGTAGATTTCTCCCTATCTGGAGATGGCAAATCGGCTAATTCAGAAACTTTGTAGACCAGGAACCATAGAACCTTCTGATCCTCAGGTGCGTGAGATTAGGCAGAGTCTAAACCCTCAGTGCAGAATATCTGTGTGATTAGGCTGAGTATAAACCCTCAGAGCAGAAAACCTGTGTGATTAGGCTGAAACTAAACCCTCAGAGCAGAAAACCTGTGTGATTGAGACTAAACCCTCAGAATACCTGTGTAATTAGGCTGAGTCTAAACCCTCAGAGCAGAATACCTGTGTGAGATTAGGCTGAGTCTAAACCCTCAGAATATCTGTGTGTGATTAGGCTGAGACTAAACCCTCAGAATACCTGTGTAATTAGGCTGAGTCTAAACCCTCAGAGCAGAATACCTGTGTGAGATTAGGCTGAGTCTAAACCCTCAGAGCAGAATACCTGTGTGAGATTAGGCTGAGTCTAAACCCTCAGAATATCTGTGTGTGATTAGGCTGAGTCTAAACCCTCAGAGCAGAATACCCTCTGAGCAGCTGTTCTTATTTTAAACAATCTTCAAATAAAATAAATTTTTTATTAAATAAAAAATAATAATCGGGGCCTCTCTGTGTGGAGTTTGCATGTTCTCCCCTTGTTTGCGTGGGTTTCCTCCGGGTACTCCGGTTTCCTCCCACAGTCCAAAGACATGCAGGTTAGGCTGATTGGAGAGTCGACATTTCCCATGGGTATGAGTGTGTGAGTGAATGGTGTGTGTGCCCTGCGATGGACTGGCGACCTGTCCAGGGTGTATTCCTGCCTTTTGCCCAATGTATGCTGGGATAGGCTCCAGCCCCCCTGCGACCCTGTTCAGGATAAGCGGGTTAAGATAATGGATGGATGGATGGAAAAAATAATAATTTAATTCATAAATGCAAGATAAAGTTGAAAAGGCACAAAACCCCCATCCCCAAAACCCAAACCTTACACATTAGGAATTTCATTGATAAGGCACTTCACATACAGAGACATAGCCCTCACAGATATTCACCATGTGTACACCAGTCATACAGGCAAAGTTATATATCCGTTTAAAACTAAAAATGTCCCAAGTTATTGATAGAACTTCATGATTTAATTTACTTGATTAAATTATTCCCTCAAAACAAAGCATATTAAAGATGAGCTGAAGTCAAAATGTACTTTTTCCCCAATTTAGTCAAACAAAGTAAAGCGTTAAAGTATTCCAAAAAAATGTATCTAGTTTTACTCATGTATATGTCATATCTAGTTTAACTTGTGTATGTCATATCTAGTTTAACTTGTGTATGTCATATCTAGTTTAACTTGTGTATGTCATATCTAGTTTAACTTGTGTACATGTCATATTTAGTTTTACTTGTGTACATGTCATATCTAGTTTTACTCGTGTATATGTCATATCTAGTTTAACTTGTGTATGTCATATCTAGTTTAACTTGTGTACATGTCATATCTAGTTTAACTTGTGTATGTCATATCTAGTTTAACTTGTGTATGTCATATCTAGTTTAACTTGTGTACATGTCATATATAGTTTTACTTGTGTATATGTCTTATCTAGTTTTACTTGTGTATGTCATATCTCGTTTTACTTGTGTACATGTCATATCTAGTTTAACTTGTGTACATGTCATATTTAGTTTTACTTGTGTACATGTCATATCTAGTTTTACTCGTGTATATGTCATATCTAGTTTAACTTGTGTATGTCATATCTAGTTTAACTTGTGTACATGTCATATCTAGTTTAACTTGTGTATGTCATATCTAGTTTAACTTGTGTATGTCATATCTAGTTTAACTTGTGTACATGTCATATATAGTTTTACTTGTGTATATGTCTTATCTAGTTTTACTTGTGTATGTCATATCTCGTTTTACTTGTGTACATGTCATATCTAGTTTTACTTGTGTATGTCATATATAGTTTAACTTGTGTATATGTCATATCTAGTTTTACTTGTGTACATGTCATCTAGTTTTACTTGTGTATGTCATATATAGTTTAACTTGTGTACATGTCATATCTAGTTTTACTTGTGTATGTCATATATAGTTTAACTTGTGTATATGTCATATCTAGTTTTACTTGTGTACATGTCATCTAGTTTTACTTGTGTATGTCATATATAGTTTAACTTGTGTACATGTCATATCTAGTTTTACTTGTGTATGTCATATATAGTTTAACTTGTGTATATGTCATATCTAGTTTTACTTGTGTACGTCATATTGCGGAAGCCAGTGCTGCTAAGGGGGCGACATGGCTCAGGCAGTAAGAGCAGTCGTCTCATTGGCTCAGGCAGTAAGAGCAGTCGTCTCATTGGCTCAGGCAGTAAGAGCAGTTGTCTCATTGGCTCAGGCAGTAAGAGCAGTCGTCTCATTGGCTCAGGCAGTAAGAGCAGTCGTCTCATTGGCTCAGGCAGTAAGAGCAGTCAGCTGGCAGCCGGAGGGTTGCCAGTTCGATCCCCCACCCAGGCTGTGTCGAAGTGTCCCTGAGCAAGACACTTAACTCCCAAATGCTCCTGACGAGCTGGTCGGTGCCTTGCATGGCAGCCAATCGCCGTTGGTGTGTGTGTGTGTATGAATGGGTGGATGAGAAGCATCAATTGTACAGCGCTTTGGAAAAAGGCGCTATATAAATGCCAACCATTTACCATGCTCTAACTTCAGCCTTTAAGGCCGTTCGGCAGTCCTGTTCATTTCACAGCCAATGGTTACCCTCATCTCCCTTCAAACAACTTCATTTTATTTTTACAGGCCAGCAGCTTCATGGTGATGGACTCATAGTCTCCAGCATGCCCTCCGGTTGGCATTGACTGGAGAAATTTCCTTGTCTCCCAGTAATGCTGCCAGGTTCTGTCCTTGGATGCTCCAAATCCAAAAACATTCACCTGAGACCAAAAGGAAGCAGATGGACAGTTTGATGTTGAACTGAGTAGATTTTGTGAGGCCCAGGTTACAAACAGCTGTGGAGGCATTCACTATGAGGCTGAGGTTATAGAGGCATTCACTATGAGGCTGAGGTTATAGAGGCATTCACTATGAGGCTGAGGTTATAGAGGCATTCACTATGAGGCTGAGGTTATAGAGGCATTCACTATGAGGCTGAGGTTATAGAGGCATTCACTACGAGGCTGAGGTTATGTAGGCATTCAGTACGAGGCTGAGGTTATAGAGGCATTCACTACGAGGCTGAGGTAATGTAGGCATTCAGTACGAGGCTGAGGTAATGTAGGCATTCAGTACGAGGCTGAGGTTATGTAGGCATTCACTATGAGGCTGAGGTTATAGAGGCATTCCCTATGAGGCTGACGTTATAGAGGCATTCACTATGAGGCTGAGGTTATAGAGGCATTCACTACGAGGCTGAGGTTACAGGCAGCTGTGGAGGCATTCAGTACGAGGCTGAGGTTATAGAGGCATTCACTATGAGGCTGACGTTATAGAGGCATTCACTATGAGGCTGAGGTTATAGAGGCATTCACTATGAGGCTGAGGTTATAGAGGCATTCACTATGAGGCTGAGGTTATAGAGGCATTCACTATGAGGCTGAGGTTATAGAGGCATTCCCTATGAGGCTGACGTTATAGAGGCATTCACTATGAGGCTGAGATTATAGAGGCATTCACTACGAAGCCGTCTATATCCAGACCGAGGCTGGGGATTAGCGAGGTCATGGTTTTTCGGTCCAGTAAGGATTACTTCTGATTTGTCACAGTTAAGTTTGGGATTAAATCCGAAAGGACAGTATTAAATCAGAAGCACCATGGAAACACTACATCTGTGGTCCTAACAAGACATTAAGAAGACTTATAAGTGATTCAGGAATGGTCAATGAAATTTGATGTTGCAAAAATTCTACCAGTGGCTCATCATGCATACAGTAAAAAAAGTATCAGGGCATTTCACCAACACTAGATGGCAGTATACGCCAGCTCAAACGTACACTGCATCTGACACTGCACTTTGCTTTTGCTTTTTTTCTTGGGTAAATTGGATAAAGCCAGTTTGTTAATGATATAGTTTGTTAAAATGTGTAATATGTGCTTACCTCATCACATACGTGGATGGCGAACATCAAGGTTAAGAAGCCGGTGGAGGGATATTGCCCATGGCGTTCAAGCCACACATCATAGACGTACTTTAAGAACGTGGGGTTGTATATTAACACCTGTGTTGAATGAAATCATAAAAGTCACAGAATGAGCACAAGAGACATACTACATGTGATATTTGTATATTCACACACTTGTACATACACACATACACACACACACACACACACAAAAGCATCTTGTGTGAACAAAGTGCGACACAAGACTCTTTCACCTTATTCTTGTCTGCATTAATCTTGGCCATCACCGGCATCCGGGTGCTGTTGAAAACAGAGAGATGTCAATAGCCTGCTGGGTGGCACTTAGTCCAATGACAATCCACAAGATCACAGAGTCCACTAGTACCCCAGGGCAGGACACTTGGAGCATCCATGGCAGCACTGAACCAAGAGCTGATAAAGGAGCCCTTTTTCCCTTTCTTTGTGCATAACTGTCTGTCTAGCTCATTTTGCCCCTCACCCTAACATTAAATGCAAAGCGTAATGATGAAAACTGTTGCTTCTTTTTCATCCAAAAACAAAGTGAGTGAGCACCACAGCAGCTTCTGACGAGGGCTCTTGTTTCTCAGAGCTGCATTCAGCTTCTTAGATCAATGTTCAAACACAAATGCATTCCCAATGTAGCCCATGGCCACCTACCGTTTCACAGTGCCTGTGGTCAGAGCACTAGTAATCCACTCCAGATCCAAAGTCTTGAATGGTATCAGCAGCAGACTTGTGTCCTTTTGCAGGTTTGTGGCACTTTCTGGGTACATGACACGATGGGTGGTTCTGTTCCCTACGTCCTTTTCATAGCCCAAAATGGGAGCTTTGTTCATTCTGCAGAGACAATATGTATCGCTCTTAGAGAACTGACTGCTATGTAAACTAGTCTTGACATTGATTTTAGACAATGCAATCATGATCGCTGCATTCTTGTGGCCCAAGTTTACCATACAACCAAGAAACATCATTATGGTTTCTGTAACGTGATGTGAGAAATATGTTTCAACACTATTGCCACAGAAAATACACTAACTGGTATTCAATTAACATTTCTATTGACTTAATCGATGCAAGCTTTGTAATTCAGGAGTTCAGGGTGGAAGAACACATGGTAGGACAAGCTGCCTCAGCTTTTAATAGTTAATCAGGGTAAATCATATTTTATTTCTAGAAACAAAAAACTGTGACATAATAAAAGCACAAAATTGCAATGCCAGATTGTTAAAGACGATTAAAGGCGAGAACAGCAGTTTAGATGTTTATCAGCCTCTTATTTGCAAAGCAGGGCAATAAAACTCCAGCCTCCCTCTCACTATGCTCATGGTTTGCAACCCTCACCTCCCCACGGAGTCAGACAATAAAAGGCAACTTTTATTACATTTCTGGTCAACATATTTCCGGTTTAGTAGAAATACAAGTTTGTTTTGCTAATTGTTCGATACAGACATGTATGGAACCAAATATCCCACCAACAGCTATGGCTGTTTTCTGACTAATTTTGAAGTTTATTTCATAATCCGTTCAGCCATTTTCTAGAAAATTATATATTAACCCAGCGCTATTTCTTATTGTTGCAGAAATGCATTGCAAGGTCATTTCAGTACCTCTCTGCCGTTCTCGAATGTTTCGACCAATCCACAGTACTCCCAATTAACGCAACTGACTCACGTGACCACAGTATGCTGTCTATGCACAGGAACTTACACATTTGAACAGTAGGTGTCGCTACTACACAAGATCACAAGAAACCAAACCTTATATTTTCCAAACATTACAAACAAAATGATTGCACCAATCACAATAATCATTCAATTCTCTCCATATTACTCTGCACTTTAAATAATCAGAAAGTCAGGGGACAGCTACAGTACTTTAAATGTCCCTGTCAAGGTAATTTATATGAATGAGAAAGAGCAGTGGTCCCTGTTTTTAGGTCAGGTCAGGCTGAGTCTTTCACCTTATGACGAAGTCATTGGAGTCAATGAGGGCTCCGTAATCAGATCCCTTGAGGTTCCCAGAATTCCCGACTACAGCGCAAGTCCTGCAGCGATTGGGCCCTGAGTCGTTGTAATGTCCCTCCCCAGGGACAACCTTGAATAGTTTCTGCACCAAAGCACTGTAGTTGGCATTTTTCTTAGTCTGTAGCCTCTGGGGACACAATAAAGATACACAAGAGTGTGTCAGGAGTCAGCTGCTCAAGAGTCAATCAACAAGAGCAACGGTAGCTATGGGAGCAGAATAAAGCCTTTCTTAGGCAGATGGCAGGTTATGCTGTATTTACATGGTTTTACTGCGATTACATTTGTCAACAGACCAAAACCAAAACACACACACCCACACACACACACATACACAGTTCAGTCAGAAGACTTCTGAAGAAACGATTACAATGCAAATGCAGTAACAGCATGTAATATAAGCAACAGCAGCATTGAAGCAACAGCATGCCAAAAAGAGCAATGCAGCAGAAAGAGCCAGGCAGAGCTATGGCTTTAGCATGCCAAATGAGCCAGGCAGAGCTATGGCTTTAGCATGCCAAATGAGCCAGGCAGCGCTATGGCTTTAGCATGCAGAATGAGGCAGGCAGAGCTATGGTTTTAGCATGCAGAATGAGGCAGGCAGCGCTATGGCTTTAGCGTGCCAAATGAGCCAGGCAGCGCTATGGCTTTAGCATGCAGAATTAGCCAGGCAGCGCTATGGCTTTAGCATGCAGAATGAGCCAGGCAGCGCTATGGCTTTAGCATGCAGAATGAGCCAGGCAGTGCTATGGCTTTAGCGTGCAGACTGAGCCAGCAGGTCAGCTTTTGGATGATTTCCAGCATCATAGGTACTTTTTTGTGTGCGTGCTTACCTGCCACCATTGAAAGGTGTCGTCAGACAGCATGGCGTTCTTCTGTGACAAGAGCGGCGATATGGACGTGTTAAAGCGCTTCCTGAACCAGGGGTCTTCATCCTCAACAGAGATGCACTGGCGGCAGGCACACAGTGCCCTGGAAACGGGTTTGTCGGACCGCCGAAAGACAAGTTGTGATAAGTATGATGACGTATTGCTGGAGCTAAATAAAACTATGGTAGTAGCACAGATGCAGAACAGCACAATCAAAAGCTTTCTTCGTGGATTCTTGAGGTCCACCATTTTGTAAATGATATGTGTTTACAGACTGGAAAGTTGCAAAAAGGAGGGAGAGCTTCCTCAATGGAGGGTTTGACTTCAGACGAGGGTTTGAAAGGATTGTATCAGAAACAAAGTGCATGACCTATTCAGGCAGGGAATGTTATCCTTTCAGAACAGTTCTCAGATGCATTCAAAAGCTAGATGCATGCAGTTTACACTTCGGGGGTTTTCTGCATGGTAAACTGCAAGTACGAGAGGTACTGACAGTCGTAGATTAGTAAGTAACTGACGTCTGAATAGGAGGGAAAATGTGACGGTTTGAAGTGCAAGCTTGTGCTTCCTGTTAGAGGGAGGGGTCCTGCTTTCTTCTTTTTGACTGAATGAGGTGGTAAAGAGATGGTGAAGCTGCTCTCTGCTGGAAATCACCCACCTAGAAAGAAAACAAAGGAGGACTGATTACACTCAACATATCTATGGTACATATCAGTAATGGGCCTGGAGCATTTCCCAACAGAGGGGATTGCTCTCCGTAGAATCCATTGGAACACATAAACAACTTAAATATTACCAGATTATTCAAAAAACTAAAATCCAACCTGAGACTGCTACACTTAAGGAAAATCTAATGTTTCTGCTTAAAAATCTGTCAAATGAACATGTACATGTAAGCTATTGTAAGTATTCACTGTTCTGCATGTAAATGAGAGGCTTAGCACAATAGACACATAGACAGCAAGGTTTATTTTGAGGGGACATAGTGCATTGAAGGTGAGTATAACAGTAGTAATTATCGATAAGTTTGGTTAATGTACAATCAATATTAATTTGTTCTGTATACATCTATATCAATACATGTAGTCTGGTGCAACCAGGCACACACAAATAAAAAAATTAGTGTACTGTATAATACTGTGATCATATCGCGTACAGTTTATGTATATTACAAAACCAAATGTAGATACTTTGTATCTTATATTATTTGGTGTACCCCAAATATTACTTTGTCATAAAAGATGCCTTGGGTCCATACAATGCCCATACTACTTCTGATAAACTACCTACAAGGAGATAAAATAATAGGTAGATATTGCACATGATTATAGTTACATATTGCACATGATTATAAGTTGATATTGCAGTGATTAGAGGTAGATATTGTACATGATTATAAGTAGACATTGCACATGGTTATAGTTAGATATTACACGTGATTATAGGTAGATATTGATTATAAGTTGATATTACACGTGATTATAGGTAGATATTGCACATGATTATAGTTAGATATTACACGTGATTATAGGTAGATATTGCACATGATTATAGTTACATATTGATTATAAGTTGATATTACACGTGATTATAGGTAGATATTGCACATGATTATAGTTAGATATTACACGTGATTATAGGTAGATATTGCACATGATTATAGTTACATATTGATTATAAGTTGATATTACACGTGATTATAGGTAGATACTGCACACACTGCCGCGGTGGCGAAACAGGCTAAGACGCAGCAGACTTGCGGTTGCAGTTTGCTGCAGTTGCACACCGGGGTTCGATTCTCGGTCCTGCCAAAAGCCAAGTTTGGCCGGCTCACGTGGGGCAGCAATAATTGGCTCGCTGCTCCAGAGGGAGGGACTTGGCAGGGTTATTAGATCGCCGCACAATAAGCACCTCGGGCGCCTCGGAATCACGGCAACGGGCACGAGACGAGACGGCTTGAAGAAGGCGTGTCGCTCTCATTCGGGCCGCCCAGGGTACATCTAATACGACTACCTCCAATTGAATCAGACGAGGTACAATTGGCTACCAAATTGGGAGAAAAAGGGAAAAATCTAAAAAAAAAAAAAAAAAAGATATTGCACATGATTATAGGTTGATATTGCACGTGATTGCACTCTTTAGGTTCAATCTCCCACACCAGGCAGGTTAGAGGTTCCTCATTTTATGAGAGTTCTACAGTCCCCTCCAAAAATATTTGAATAGCAATTTCTTTGTTTTTGCTATACACTGAAGACAATTGAGTTTGAGGTCAAAAGATGTAGATGAGATGACAGATCTGAATTTCAGCCTTTATTTCCTGGTATTTTTGTCTAGATTTGTTAAACAACTAAGAACATCACCTTTTATATCAGACCACCCATTTGTGTTAGAAATGATAAACCAACATCAAGACCAGAGAGCTGTCTTTGGGAGAAAGGCAAGCTATTTTGAAGCTTAGAAAAGAGGGGAAATCCATTGCACAAGCATTGAGGATAGCTTGTACAACAACTTGGAATGACCTGAAAAAGAAAGAAACCACTGGTGTACTGAGTGTTGGTGCGTTTTTGCTTGTTGTTGCGCTTTTATTGAAAACATCAGCTAATCAGAGAAAATAGTGAATTACACCCACCAGTAATGGTGCTTCTGGCAAATCGACCCTGATTGAAAAGATATTAAAATAATGTAAATAAAACATGACATGCCAAAGAAGGCGTATTGCTAGGTGGCGTAGCCACAAACCATATCACAAACCATGTATAAAAATTATATATACAGTTGGATAATTTAGTTTGTAAGTTTTTTAATGATATTAATGATGTTAGAGTGACATTTATTTACACACACTCAAATTTCAGCCATGTTATATTATTTTTCATTCATGAACTTAATTACCATACACGTGAAGATAATTTGGGACAGCCTGAAAATAAAAAGATTTAAAGAAGGAAAAAATTATATTCAAAATGTTTTACTTTATTTTGTTGCAGTAATATCTTATACTTGATAATCAGTATCATGCATGACATTTGTATCATCTTAACAAATAAGGCCCAAATGCTACACTGTGTCCCGGTACCCTGTCTCCTGCCTACTTCCTGGGTGACCATCGCCACGCCCACTTCAATGAGTGAGTCACAGAATAAATGTCATGTGACCATGAGCAATTTATATACACGGTATTTGAGGTGAAAATGCTGAATGACAATGATTAGCTAGTCAAGGCGAAAAACTCAAAATACTTAATGCGTCCCAAATTCTGAATCTGAATTCACCCTAATGTAGTGAATAGTAAACCAAGAAATAAACGTAATTTGTGATGAACGAGTAGGCTACATTCAGTCTATCGACTAAAAGCGGTAATAGCATTCTTCTAAACCAGTGTTTTTTGTATAGAACGGTGTAGGGTGTGTTGTAGATATTTACTCCATAAAAATATCCATCCATCCATCCATTACCTGAACCCGCTTATCCTGATCAGGGTCGCAGGGGGGCTGGAGCCTATCCCAGCATACATTGGGCGAAAGGCAGGAATACACCCTGGACAGGTCGCCAGTCTATCTCAGGGCACACACACCATTCACTCACACACTCATACCTACGGGCAATTTAGACTCTCCAATCAGCCTAACGTGCATGTCTTTGGACTGTGGGAGGAAACCGGAGTACCCGGAGGAAACCCACGCAGACACGGGGAGAACATGCAAACTCCGCACAGAGAGGCCCCGGCCGACGGGGATTCGAACCCAGGACCTCCTTGCTGTGAGGCGGCAGTGCTACCCACTGCACCACCATAAAAATATGTTCTTTTACATATTAGACACATAAAATAAGCCACGGCCATGCTTAAAAATTTTATTTATTTTTTTTAAAAGAAGAAAAATAACAAATTGAACGCCATATCTGGGTTAAGGGAGCTGCATCTTCACTGGGCATTGTAAGATGGAAATGAGGGTTTTTAAGAACAGGCTGTATAGACCTATGTTTGTTAATGGATTTGCGGCAAGATCCATAGCCTTATACGCGATTACGCGGATATATTGCAAAATACGACGTCTGCTGTCCAAATTCACTCTTTATTTAGTAAACTATACAAGGTGCATCTCAAAAAATTTGTATATGGTGGAAAAGTTTCTTTTTTTCTGTCATTTGTTTCAAAAAGTTAAACTTTCTTATATTCTAGATTCATTACACATAAAGTGAAATATTTCAAGCCTTTTTTTGTTTTAATCTTGACGATTACGTCTTACAGCTCCAGTATCTGAAAATATTACAATATTACATGAGACCAGTCAAAAAAAAGATTTATAATACAGAAATGTCGGTCTTCTGAAAAGTATGTTCATTTATGCTCTCAATACATGGTCGGGCAATCATGGGGAAAACTGCTGACGTGACAGTTGCCCAGTAGACACTCATTGACACCCTCCACAAGGAGGGTAAGCCATAGAAGGTCGTTGCTGAAAGGGCTGGCTGTTCGCAGAGTGTTGTATCAACGCATATTCATGGAAAGTTGACTGGAAGTTGCTTGAAGTCCAGTGTGTCCAAGTTTCCACAGTCAGTGATGATTTGGGGTGCCATGTCATCTGCTGGTGTTGGTCCACTGTGTTTTATCAAGTCCAGAGTCAACGCAGCAGATTACCAGGAGATTTTAGAGTACTTCATGCTTCCGTCTGCTGACAAGCTTTATGGAGATGCTGATTTCCTTTTCCAGCAGGACTTGGTATCTGCCCACAGTGTCAAATCTACTAGTAACTGGTTTGTTGACCATGGTATTACTGTGCTTGATTGACCTGAACCACATAGATAATCATCGAGATTCAAAATAATAAATAATTGAAATATTTCACTTTATGTGTAATGAATCTAGAATATGTGAAAGTTTCAATTAAACAGAAAAAAGTAACTTTTCCACGGTATTCTAATTTTTTTTAGATAAACATGTGTAGCGTATTAAATTGATATTCACAAAGTAGGGATTAGTAATAAGTGAATAGTGAGCCATTTCAGATACAGCCAATGGGTGCGTCCCATTATTCTGAAAATGCATACTTCACTCCACTTTGTCCCAAACGTTACGGTGCCCTGAGATGGAAGGGCTACGTATAAACACCGCTATAATTTCTACATGGGAACCCAAAGTGTATACAAAATACCCTTTAATAAAATCTGAAAATTTGCACTTTAATCACATGTTAATTGTGTGATTTCAAATCTAAAATTGTAGCAAATCAGAGGCAAATAAATACATTCCGAGCCTTGAGAGATATAACCCATCACATTACATTACATTACATTACATTACATTACAAGGCATTTAGCAGACGCTCTTATCCAGAGCGACGTACAACGAAGAGCAAATCAAACACAAGTATGAGTGCTAAGAGGACCTGAGAGCCCAGTACAGTTCCGAGTCTTAGTGTAAACATACAGATACAATCGGAACCCTTGAAGAATAACCCGATGTACAAGGAGGGGTTTGGAGAGACGCTATTAAACGACTAATCCTGTTATATCGGCCTCCTCCTCGTTCTCCTTTTATAAAATAGTGTCAGAAGTAAAACTAAAAAAGAAATACTACAACAAAGTTAATCAAACCAGCGCCACCATTCATGTGAATAACTTACCTTGATGTCCGCTGCGGGAAAGGTGAAGTTACATTTCCATCGCCGATGAGGACTGAAAAAACAAAAGCATTTATGCACCTACACTACAGGTGCGTCCCAATAGACGGAAAGTGTATAGGCATACAGCACTCCTTTGCGCCACATTATTTCGCAGAAGTGGAGGAGTGGCCCTGGGGGAGTGGAGTAAAGGATGGTGGAGTGAAAGATTGTGGGACGCAGTCTAGCACTGAATGGAGGCGAGTCGCGCACATTAAACTATGAGAAGTTAACGAGCACACCTGCGGACGATGGCGTATGACAGGTGAACACAGCGATGCAGCTTACGCCGGCCGGCAAACGCAAATGATCGGCCGAAATGGATAAGCCGTTTATAAACGGTATAGAATTGCGTCAGGACTTGATAAAAAAGACAGGCCATATCAAGTGAATTCACTCATGTATGCGCTGGGAGACGAAGCTGACGAAATTCTGTCAGGAAAAGGAAGGTGATTTTTTGAAAGGGCACGGTTCAACATGCGCAAACAAGAGCCAGGGCTAAGCGCAGTGATGTTCATTACTGCAGTCCACACACTAGCCGAACACTGTCACGGTGAAAAAAACAGCAGCCACTGATACGTGGTGCAGCAGCTGAAGAACAAATCGCTAATGATATTTACACAGAAGAGAAATGCCTGAGGGCACAGCTGGAGAGACTGCCCAGCAAAAGTGTCGGCAGTGCCGAAAAATTGGACATTTTGCAAAAAGGTGATGCTCACCACAGACAGTGGATAATATTAGCGGCACAGAGTCAGATGAATATGCATTCCTGGGTGACGTGTCAGCGCAAGGCAAAAGTGTATGGGCCCAAAAGGTAGAAATTAATGGGGAATATATTGAATTTAGTGGTCCATCCCCAGTGAGTCCACAGCAGCATGGAGCCCTGCACCCTCCTTTTAAAGTCCTGTACGGTCCAGGGGATACTGTCCTTAATGTTCAGGGATGTTTCACAGCTCAACTGCAGATTTCACAGCTCAAACACAGAGCGTCAGAGCAGGACATGCATGTGGTGTCAGGTCTTTCAAAGCCACTTCTGGGTTCACCATGCCACTGAGTCGCTGCAGCTAATTCAGCGCACTCACGTTGTGCCGGCTGCAGGGGAGGAGTTTGTGAAGGGCCATCCAACTGTGTTCAAGGGCTGGGGAAGATTGGAGAACCAGACACGATTTCACACTGTGTTCAAGGGCTGGGGAAGATTGGAGAACCAGACACGACTTCACACACTCCCTAACTGCAGCCAGGAGAGAGTCTGGCTGACGACAGAATGCACATGGGTCAGTACTGCGGCAGGTACAGACGCCTCGGCCTTATCGGGTCAGAACGCATGGCGGGCTGATGGAGGAACCACATTCACCTGTGGGCAACACTGGAGCCAGAGCCCTCAGACATGCTGCGGCACCAAGCTCCTCAGACACACCAGGGGGCTGAGAATCCTGCAGGAGGGCACACCTCCCTGACCCGGAGAGGAGAGTCACTAAACCACCCCTTAAACTGCACTGCAGAGGAGAGTCACTAAACCACCCCTTCTCTGCACTGCAAAGGAGAATTACTAAACCACCCCTTAAACTGGACTGCAGAGGAGAGTCACTAAACCACCCCTTCTCTGCACTGCAAAGGAGAATCACTAAACCACCCCTTAAACTGGACTGCAGAGGAGAGTCACTAAACCACCCCTTCTCTGCACTGCAAAGGAGAATCACTAAACCACCCCTTAAACTGGACTGCAGAGGAGAGTCACTAAACCACCCCTTAAACTGCACTGCAGAGGAGAGTCACTAAACCACCCCTTCTCTGCACTGCAAAGGAGAATCACTAAACCACCCCTTAAACTGCACTGCAAAGGAGAATCACTAAACCACCCCTTAAACTGGACTGCAGAGGAGAGTCACTGAACCACCCCTTCTCTGCACTGCAAAGGAGAATCATTAAACCACCCCTTCTCTGCACTGCAAAGGAGAATCACTAAACCACCCCTTCTCTGCACTGCAAAGGAGAATCACTAAACCACCCCTTCTCTGCACTGCAAAGGAGAATCATTAAACCACCCCTTCTCTGCACTGCAAAGGAGAATCACTAAACCACCCCTTAAACTGGACTGCAGAGGAGAGTCACTGAACCACCCCTTAAACTGCACTGCAAAGGAGAATCATTAAACCACCCCTTCTCTGCACTGCAAAGGAGAATCACTAAACCACCCCTTAAACTGGACTGCAGAGGAGAGTCACTGAACCACCCCTTAAACTGGACTGCAGAGGAGAGTCACTGAACCACCCCTTAAACTGGACTGCAGAGGAGAGTCACTAAACCACCCCTTAAACTGGACTGCAGAGGAGAGTCAGTGAACCACCCCTTAAACTGGACTGCAGAGGAGAGTCACTAAACCACCCCTTAAACTGGACTGCAGAGGAGAGTCAGTGAACCACCCCTTAAACTGGACTGCAGAGGAGAGTCACTAAACCACCCCTGAAACTGGACTGCAAAGGAGAGTCACTAAACCACCCCTTAAACTGGACTGCAGAGGAGAGTGACTGAACCACCCCTTAAACTGGACTGCAGAGGAGAGTCACTAAACCACCCCTTAAACTGGACTGCAGAGGAGAATCAGTGAACCACCCCTTAAACTGGACTGCAGAGGAGAGTCACTAAACCACCCCTGAAACTGGACTGCAAAGGAGAGTCACTAAACCACCCCTTAAACTGGACTGCAGAGGAGAGTGACTGAACCACCCCTTAAACTGGACTGCAGAGGAGAGTCACTAAACCACCCCTTAAACTGGACTGCAGAGGAGAGTCACTGAACCACCCCTTAAACTGGACTGCAGAGGAGAGTCACTAAACCACCCCTTAAACTGGACTGCAGAGGAGGCGTCACTGAACCACCCCTTAAACTGGACTGCAAAGGAGAGTAACTAAACCACCCCCTGAACTGGACTTCAAAGGAGAGAGACCAGAGAGGCCTTAATCAGATACGGGGGCTTGTTTTCCTACCAACTGTGTTACTTTAAAAAAAAGGAGAGGTTAAATGTTACAAAAGGTTGTGTAGTTCTTCTTTGCTTAACAGGGGAGATGTCCTGGGATGGGTTAATTCCAGGAGCTGTGAGAGATGACTTTTGAGCAGGGTGTATGAGGAGGGGGTTGTAGAGATGCTATTAAACAGCTAGTCCTGTTATATCGACCTCCTCATCATTCTCCTTACTGTATATTGTATTGTACCAGACATCTAGATTCAGGACAGTTTTGTGAAGTGTGTTTGGTCAACCCAATGTGGTGCACTCGGGTGAACCCTTTTGATTTATGATGATTCCAGTACATTACATAAAATTATTGGCATTTGGTAGACGCTCTTATCCAGAGCGACGTACAGTTGATTAGACTAAGCAGGAGATAATCTGGAGCAATGCAGGGTTAAGGGCCTTACTCAAGGGCCCAACAGCTGTGCAGATCTTATTGTGGCTAGACCGGGATTAGAACCACTGACCTTGCATGTCCCAGTCATTTACCTTAACCACTCCGCTACAGGCCGCCCTGATGACATCATGGAAATTTTCTTGTGTCAGGTCCATTGGTTCCTGAGCAGTTTGTTGTGTGTGATGACAATGTGGAAATGTTCCTGCATGAGATCCATTGTTTCAGTTGCCTACAATGTCAACACTACCAAACAGGACATCCTCAATTGACTTCCTGAAGCGTGCCAGCCTTCAGAACAAGGAACCGAAATGACAGATGTTCCAATCAAAGTCTTTATTAACTTTGGGGCAGGTTAAGCAGGCGTAGGTCGACCGCAGGAAAACAAGTATATAGAAGACTAGACAGTTTGTAAACTATAATCCAGGCAGGGGTTCGGTTTCTAGTTCTGTCTGTTAGTTTATTCGTTTTTTTCTTGTAATTTATCATTTTTCATTATCATATCTGGTTTTCTGTTATCACCATTACTGTTCATTGCATTTCGTCTCCGCCGATGTTTTCGAGCCGCCGTCACTCCCCTGTCTGCGTGTTGCACTATTCGGGTGATTTCGGAGATTTACGGTTTCCCACGATTCCTCCCCAGTCTCGCATTTCCTTTCTTCCTGCTTTTCTCGCTACTTCATGTTGTATAGCACTATACTGACTAATAACTACTAATATAGATATTCTACAGTACTAACTGGGGCGTAGATTTAGGGGGGACAGGGGGGGACGTGTCCCCCTCAATATTTAGAAGAGGTGAATTTGTCCCCCCAAAACATAATGAATGATAACCTCCTCTCTAGTACAGGTATAAATAACAGCACAGAGGGTCTAAACGCTTAGATATCTTTCTTGCCTATTTTACAATTATTTCATACACCCCCACTGGACCATACCATCTTAACCTTGCTGGGTCTGCCGGCCTCGCTGACTCGCAGTTGCGATATGTCTACCGTTGCGGGAGCATGATAGTGTCGGAAATCAAGTGTAAGTAGCTATCACGCTTGTTTTACCTTCAGTGTTTCTGAATGAGAGTATCTGCGGATGAAACGCTAACGTTATCTAGTTTATAACTTGTGCCTGAAGTTATCTGAGGTGCGTTCAGCAAACAGGCGAACGTTTGCAAACAATTACATTTTTTTCCGTTAGCATTCTGTTTGCTGTGTTTGCAAACGGTCTGAAAGATTTGCGGCGAACAATGAGGAAGCTAGACTGAGGTAAATGTGAAGATAAATTGATGCAGAAGAGGAGTAAATTGGTTCATAAAAATTCACCAGAATGCAGGAAATTAAGTGAGAGATTTCCTGGGGGAGAACACCCAATGTTGAAATGAAACCTATGCCCCTTGAGTACTAATATACTATATTAACACACTTACTGTCTGTCTAACTAATAAACTAACAGTCACTTATTTTGGGTATTTAGATTTATACACTTACTATAACTTACAAACAATTATCTCCCATTTCTAGTCTGCTCTGTAACTCCGCCTCTCTGTTCTATCACTATGTAATGTCCACGTCCTAATCCGGAGCCGAATGTCTTTCATGTGGGTCTGTGGGCATCCAGTCCACGTTTTCGTTTCCTCTTTGTTATTGTATCAGTACCCTATTATGTTCTCCGCATGTTGTCCATTTGTTTAGCCCACCTCACTCCCGTGCCCCGCCTAGTTTGGTCTGGTCTTGGTATTTAAACACCTGTCTCTGCATTGTTCTTTGTCTGAACGTTGATCAATATCGGGTTGCCAATTCATAGTAAGCCTGTATATTTGAGATTCAAGAACGACACGAGTTTGCCTCATCCTTCTGGTTTTTTTTGCTTGTTTGATTATTTGATTATTCGTTTTGGCCCTTTTTGTACTCCAGCTTGTGACTCTCAGATTATAGGCCCCTGCTTTGTTTTTTGACCATTATTTTGCATCTCGATTCTGGCATTGTTTGAACTCTGTTTACCTGGCTTGATTCTGGGATTGTTTGAACTCTGTTTACCTGGCTTGATCCTGGACTGATTAAAGAACAACATTTTTGCATACTCCCTGGTCTGTGTCTGGGTCCTCTGAACGGTACCTCACACATAAAATTAAAGAAAACCAAAACGTAGTCGTGGTTACAGGCAGAAGGTCGATAACAGTAAGGCAGTCCAAACAGGCAGATAAACAGAAACAAAATCCGGGATGTGAGATATAGCTCAAGTCTGGAGACATGGAACACTGGATGGAGTCAGGCCCTATGCCTGGAAGGTGGGGGTGTGATGGGAGATGGAGTCAGGAATTGAGAAGGTGGGGGGTGTGATGGGAGATGGAGTCAGGCATTGAGAAGGTGGGGGGTGTGATGGGAGATGGAGTCAGGCATTTAGAAGGTGGGGGGTGTGATGGGAGATGGAGTCAGGCATTGAGAAGGTGGGGGGTGTGATGGGAGATGGAGTCAGGCATTGAGAAGGTGGGGGGGGGTGATGGGAGATGGAGTCAGGCATTGAGAAGGTGGGGGGTGTGATGGGAGATGGAGTCAGGCATTGAGAAGGTGGGGGGTGTGATGGGAGATGGAGTCAGGCATTGAGAAGGTGGGGGGTGTGATGGGAGATGGAGTCAGGCATTGAGAAGGTGGGGGGTGTGATGGGAGACGGAGTCAGGCATTGAGAAGGTGGGGGGTGTGATGGGAGACGGAGTCAGGCATTGAGAAGGTGGGGGGTGTGATGGGAGACGGAGTCAGGCATTGAGAAGGTGGGGGGTGTGATGGGAGATGGAGTCAGGCATTGAGAAGGTGGGGGGTGTGATGGGAGATGGAGTCAGGCATTGAGAAGGTGGGGGGTGTGATGGGAGATGGAGTCAGGCATTGAGAAGGTGGGGGGTGTGATGGGAGACGGAGTCAGGCATTGAGAAGGTGGGGGGTGTGATGGGAGACGGAGTCAGGAATTGAGAAGGTGGGGGGTGTGATGGGAGATGGAGTCAGGCATTTAGAAGTTGGGGGGTGTGATGGGAGATGGAGTCAGGCATTGAGAAGGTGGGGGGTGTGATGGGAGATGGAGTCAGGCATTGAGAAGGTGGGGGGTGTGATGGGAGATGGAGTCAGGCATTGAGAAGGTGGGGGGTGTGATGGGAGATGGAGTCAGGCATTGAGAAGGTGGGGGGTGTGATGGGAGATGGAGTCAGGCATTGAGAAGGTGGGGGGTGTGATGGGAGATGGAGTCAGGCATTGAGAAGGTGGGGGGTGTGATGGGAGATGGAGTCAGGCATTGAGAAGGTGGGGGGTGTGATGGGAGATGGAGTCAGGCATTGAGAAGGTGGGGGGTGTGATGGGAGATGGAGTCAGGCATTGAGAAGGTGGGGGGTGTGATGGGAGATGGAGTCAGGCATTGAGAAGGTGGGGGGTGTGATGGGAGATGGAGTCAGGCATTGAGAAGGTGGGGGGTGTGATGGGAGATGGAGTCAGGCATTGAGAAGGTGGGGGGTGTGATGGGAGATGGAGTCAGGCATTGAGAAGGTGGGGGGTGTGATGGGAGATGGAGTCAGGCATTGAGAAGGTGGGGGGTGTGATGGGAGATGGAGTCAGGCATTGAGAAGGTGGGGGGTGTGATGGGAGATGGAGTCAGGCATTGAGAAGGTGGGGGGTGTGATGGGAGATGGAGTCAGGCATTGAGAAGGTGGGGGGTGTGATGGGAGATGGAGTCAGGCATTGAGAAGGTGGGGGGTGTGATGGGAGATGGAGTCAGGCATTGAGAAGGTGGGGGGTGTGATGGGAGATGGAGTCAGGACATGGCGGCCCCGAGGAGCAATGATGTGCATCCTCCACCCAGGGGAGCGAGGCCTCCCAGGAGGGCAGGGATTTCTCCACCAGGCAGTGCAGTGTCTTTGCCGACTCCTGGCTCGTCCGCTCAGTCTGGCCGGCGGTCTGGGGGTGAAAGCTAGACAGCAGCTGGGTCTTGGCCTCCAGAGCGGACAGCATGACCTCTAAAAGCGACTGGAGAACTGAGGACCACGGCCCCTGGTCACCTCCAGGGGCAGGCCGTGCAGACGGAAGGCGTGGAGGAACAGGAGCTCCGCTGTCTCTTTCCAGGAGGGTAGTTTGGGGAGAGCAAACAAAGTGAACAAACTGGTCCACCATGATGAGGACCACGGACGCCTTGGTTTTGCCACAATGGCTTTTTATGTTTTTTTATGTTTTGGTTGAAGCTTTCTCTGTCAGAGAAACTTTTCTGGGCCTGAAAAACTCAAATTAGCATTTCCCTAAAACTTTTTCCCTCCGTCTTGCGACCACAAACTTGCCAACTATTAATGGATGGGGAAATAATTCAGTACATCTTGTTTCAAAATGCATAAAATAAAGGTATATTTTAATGACAATCAAAATGGCAGAGATGCAGGTTGCTTAGCTTTGCAGTGGCATAGCTTTGTCAGATAGGCAAATGAGGGATTGTAACAGACATTTAAACCAGGAGTGCCCAAATTTTTGCACCCCACTGTAAAAATACTTGGAAATAAAAACTGAAATTCGGATACGAATCTCATGTACAGCTTCTGACCTCAAACCCAATTGTCTTCAGTGTATAATTGGCCTTGCTGTTCCAATCATTTTGGAGGGGACTGCATAAACACAACAAAACCAATGGTCACCATTTAAAATAAATTGTTACATTTGTGGTGTTAAATATGTCAAATATGTCACTGTAGAGAATACTGGCTGTTGACAGTACGGCATGAAGCATTAAAAAGTTGTGGGGTTAGGGTCTGTGAATGTGGATTAATCTTTCAGTCTAGAAACCCCACCCCTCATCTCCATCCTTGAGAACAATTATTTTCTTGCAGTTGTACTTGTACTCCCAAATGTTAACTCAAATTTTCTTGCAGAATATGAATATCATACTTTCTCTGTCACTCTCTCTTGCTCTCTCTCTATCTATTGGACTCTATCTATCTCTCCGACACACACTCAAAAAGAATACCCCTTGCTAGGTCATCACAACTGCTCTCCTTCATAATATTATGCCCACAGAGACAAACACAGCTTTTTATGAACTAGCCAGCTAAATTGCTTGTCATCACGCATGCACGCCATGACGTCACTTTCACGCTGACGTCTTTTTTTTAAGGTGCTGCTGCGCCGATGTTATTAATCTTGCAGAATGTGAAGTTGATTCATTTTGTAATGATGCTGATGAAACAATATCTGTATTTTGGGAAGGTATATATTGCCATGTTTTCTGGAATGATACAAAGAAACTTACAGATGGTACAATCGATTGTTTTTTTTAATTTGTGCTACTGTGTTTTCAAAAAATGAGAAGGTAAACATAAACCGTAAAATGTTTGTTATCAACCTTCTCTTAATTTGAGCAAAATCTCATATCCATTCCAGCGAATATGCTAATCAGAAACCACATTTTGGAGTATTTCAGGCCTTATTAAATCACACTTGCTTTATATAATGTGGTGTAAAGCATAGCCCCAGTTCTAAAGCCATTGAGACTGCGTGTAATGGCTATTTTCTAGCCATCCATTAAATTACATTAATCAACCTGTAATATGCTTATATCCTGTGATATTATATATATCTTTGTTGAGTTCAATAAAAAAGTGTTTTTATTTACAGATATTATTTTCTCAGAATCTTGCAATATATTTGGAGGCCCCACAAACTAAAACTGTCTACTCTTTACTTTATTGCTCAGGCAGGAAGCGTAATTGTTCAACACATGAACACGTTTTAGTTTACGGTAACATAATTCCCAAAATTAACGAGACACTCACATATACAATTATGTGCTACAGCACTTAGCCAATTTACAGTAAAAAGTTTGTTCGCCAACCCGGACGGAACAATATTCTCAGTGTTGTATAGCGCATTATCAATGTTTCTGCATGTTCACACTTCAGATTACATTCTTTGTTAAATTGCCCTTGTGTGGCATTCAACACACAAACATTAATTTGAAGGGAAGAACAATCAACCACAGAGTTTGGTCTATATTCTGGTGAACTATATTCGAGTCTCATCCTAAAACATAGACGTTCAACAAGATCTCCTTTTCTTTTTATTATTATTTCATTCATTTTTTAATCACAAACATTTATGTTCTTGAATTTCTTCTTTTCTTTTCTTTTTTTCAGTTTTAAGTAAGATCTTGAAGTGGCCGCCTTAATTAACTGATGACGTCAGTTTTTACTTCAGGATAATGCTAATCAAGCTAATAGCAATTGCCGTTACATTGTTCAAAATAACTAGACACATTTATTATAATGGAACAATATGCACATATCCATACAGGATACGAATAGTCACTGCATCGGCGTCTGTGATATTAATTGATATAGACCACTTACTTACTTACTTACACATTAGGAATTTCATTGATAAGGCACTTCACATATAGAGACATAGCCCTCACAGTTATTCACCGTGTGTACACCGGTCATACAGGCAAAATTATATATCTATTTAAAACTAAAAATGTCCCAATTTATTGATAGAACTTCATGATTTCATTTATCATTCATTCATTATCCTAACCCGCTTATCCTGAACAGGGTCGCAGGGGGGCTGGAGCCTATCCCAGCATACATTGGGCGAAAGGTAGGAATACACCCTGGACAGGTCGCCAGTCCATCGCAGGGCACACACACCATTCACTCACACACACACTCATACCTACAGGCAATTTAGACTCTCCAATCAGCCTAAACTGCATGTCTTCAGACTGTGGGAGGAAACCAGAGTACCCGGAGGAAACCCACGCAAATCGGCGGAAGGGGATTCAGAACCCAAGACTTCCTTGCTGTGAGGCGGCAGTGCTACCCACTGCAACATCCATGCCGCCATGATTTCATTTACTTGATTAAATTATTCCCTCAAAACAGAGCATGTTATAGATGAGCTGAAGTCAAAATGTACTTTTTCCCCTATTTAGTCAAACAAACACATGTTAAAGTATTCCAAACATTTTTATAAGACTGTTATACTTGTTTCCTTTTTTTTTTTTCATCCACTTCTCTGATTTCACATCATTGTGGACCAGAGGGCGTGTATGTTGGTCAAAAATCTGTCAATTCTCCATTCCCCTCCAATCAGCATCCTTATCACCCAGCAGTGCGGTCCTCATTTCAAATCGGTCAATTTGACTCCCCGCCCTTCTAAAATTACCCATTTATACGTCATATTTCGGTTAACTTGTGTATATGTCATATCTAGTTTTACTTAATATATGTCATATCTATAAATGGTAAATGGTTGGCATTTACATAGCGCCTTTATCCAAAGCGCTGTACAATTGATGCTTCTCCATTCACCCATTCATACACGCACTCACACACCGACGGCGATTGGCTGCCATGCAAGGGACTTGCTCAGGGACACTTTGACACAGCCCGGGCGGGGGATCGAACGGGCAACCCTACGACTGCCAGACGACTGCTCTTACTGCCTGAGCCATGTCTAGTTTAACTTGTGTGTATGTCATATCTAGTTTTACTTGTGTATATGTCATATCTAGTTTTTCTTGTTTATATGTCATATATAGTTTTACTTGTTTATATGTCATATATAGTTTTACTTGTTTATATGTCATATATAGTTTTACTTGTTTATATGTCATATATAGTTTTACTTGTTTATATGTCATATATAGTTTTACTTGTTTATATGTCATATCTACTTTTACTTGTTTATATGTCATATATAGTTTTACTTGTTTATATGTCATATATAGTTTTACTGGAAGCCAGTGCTGCTCTAACTTCAGCCTTTAAGGCCGTTCGGCAGTCCTGTTCATTTCACAGCCCTCATCTCCCTTCAAACAACTTCATTTTGTTGTTACAGGCAAGAAGCTTCATGACGATGGACTCATAGTCTCCAGCATGCACTCCGGTTGGCTTTGTACGTTTAAATTTGTTTTTCTCCCAGTAATGCTGCCAGGTTCCATCTTTGGATGCTCCAAATCCAAAAACATTCACCTGAGACCAAGAGGACGCAGATGGACAGTTTGATGTTAAATTGAGTAGATTTCATAGAGTCCAGTTGTTGGTAATGACTGTATTATCATCAACAATATCATTATGATTGTATATCCTACACCAGTGAGCACTTTATTATGTATTTTTAGACATATTTTTTGGACTTATTAAGTCTCCTGCTGCTGTAGCCTATCCACTTAGTGGTTTGATGCTTTGTGTGTTCAGAGACGCTCTTCTGCATACCACTGTTGCAATGTGTGGTTATATGTGTTACTGTCACCTTCCTGTCAGCTTTGACCGGTCTGGCCCTTCTCCTCTGATCTCTCTCATTAACAAGGCATTCCTGTCTGCAGAACTGCTGCCCACTGGATTTCTTTTGTTTTTTGCACCATTCTCTGCAAACTCTAAAGGCTGCTGTGCATGAGAGATACTCAAACCACCCTGTCTGTCACCAACAATCATTCCACAGTCAATCATTCTTAGATCACATTTCTGCATCATTCTGAAATTTGATCTGAAAAACAGCTGAACCACTTGACCATGTCTGCATGATTTTATGCATTTAGTTGCTGCCACATGATTGGCTGATTAAATATTTGCATTAAGAAGCTGGTGTACAGGTCTACCTAATAAAGTGCTCACTGAGTGTATGTGCATGGGTGTGGAACTGGAACTTGATTTTGTGTGTGTGTTTTTAAAAGAAATGAAAAGACGAGAACACAGATGCATACAAATGTCCATCATGGCATCTTATTTCCCACTACTGCACCTAAAACTTGTTAAACATGAATAAATAAATTACTGAAATGAAAAGCAAAACCAGGAGAGGAGGAAACAAAGGGAAGTTGGAGAAGCTTAGGGTTCTGAGTGAGGGGAATAGTGTTGGGAGAAGAGGCAGGTTTTTAGGGTACTGAGGGTAACAGTGTTGGGAGAAGAGGCAGGTTTATAGGGTACTGAGTGAGGGGAATCGTTTTGGGAGAAGAGGCAGGTTTTTAGGGTACTGAGGGTAACAGTGTTGGGAGAAGAGGCAGGTTTTTAGGGTACTGAGTGAGGAGAACAGTGTTGGGAGAAGAGGCAGGTTTTTAGGGTACTGAGGGTAACAGTGTTGGGAGAAGAGGCAGGTTTTTAGGGTACTGAGGGTAACAGTGTTGGGAGAAGAGGCAGGTTTTTAGGGTACTGAGGGTAACAGTGTTGGGAGAAAAGGCAGGTTTTTAGGGTACTGAGGGTAACAGTGTTGGGAGAAGAGGCAGGTTTTTAGGGTACTGAGGGTAACAGTGTTGGGAGAAGAGGCAGGTTTTTAGGGTACTGAGGGTAACAGTGTTGGGAGAAGAGGCAGGTTTTTAGGGTACTGAGGGTAACAGTGTTGGGAGAAGAGGCAGGTTTTTAGGGTACTGAGGGTAACAGTGTTGGGAGAAGAGGCAGGTTTTTAGGGTACTGAGGGTAACAGTGTTGGGAGAAGAGGCAGGTTTTTAGGGTCCTGAGGGTAACAGTGTTGGGAGAAGAGGCAGGTTTTTAGGGTACTGAGGGTAACAGCGTTGGGAGAAGAGGCAGGTTTTTAGGGTACTGAGGGTAACAGTGTTGGGAGAAGAGGCAGGTTTTTAAGGTACTGAGTGAGGGGAATAGTGTTGGGAGAAGAGGCAGGTTTTTAGGGTACTGAGTGAGGGGAATAGTGTTGGGAGAAGAGGCAGGTTTTTAGGGTACTGAGTGAGGGGAATAGTGTTGGGAGAAGAGGCAGGTTTTTAGGGTACTGAGTGAGGGTAACAGTGTTGGGAGAAGAGGCAGGTTTTTAGGGTACTGAGTGAGGGGAATAGTGTTGGGAGAAGAGGCAGGTTTTTAGGGTACTGAGTGAGGGGAATAGTGTTGGGAGAAGAGGCAGGTTTTTAGGGTACTGAGGGTAACAGTGTTGGGAGAAGAGGCAGGTTTTTAAGGTACTGAGTGAGGGAATAGAATTAGGAGAAGAGCCAGGTTTTGGGGGGCCACCAGAGTCCAGTGGGGAGGAGTGACTCAGTGAGGTAGGAGGGAGCCAAACCTTTTAGTGCTCTTTAGGGGGTGAGAAGGATTTAGTAATGAATATGTCAGGTGATGGGGAAGCAGTGCAGCTGACTGAGGGTGGGGGTGATGTGATTTCTTGGTATGTGTGAATATTCTGGCAGCAGAGTTTTGTATATATTACAGTTTATGGAGAGATTTATCCAGGAGATCACAGAAAAGGGCATTGCAGTAACGCGGACAGGGTTTGAGCGTCTTTGAGGGAAAGGGATGGGCAGTTGTGCAATGTTACAGAGATGGGAAAATGTAGTCTTCGTGATGGAGGTGATGCACTTTGCTTTTTCTTTTTTTCTTGGGTAAATTGGATAAAGCCAGTTTGTTTATTAGATAGTTTGTTAAAATGTGTAATATGTGCTTACCTCATCACATACGTGGATGGCGAACATCAAGGTTGAGAAGCCGGTGGAGGGATATTTCCCATGGCGTTCAAGCCAAACATCATAGACGTACTTTAAGAACGTGGGGTTGTATATTAACACCTGTGTTAAAATAAATCATAAAAGTCACAGAATGAGCACAAGAGACATACTACATGTGATATTTGTATATTCACACACTTGTACATACACACACACACACACACACACACACAGACACACACAAAAGCATTTTGGAACAAAGTGCGACACAAGACTCTTTCACCTTATTCTTGTCTGCATTAATCTTGGCCATCACCGGCATCCGGGTGCTGTTGAAAACAGAGAGATGTCAATAGCCTGCTGGGTGGCACTTAGTCCAATGACGATCCACAAGATCACAGAGTCCACTAGTACCCCAGGGCAGGACACTTGGAGCATCCATGGCAGCACTGAACCAAGAGCTGATAAAGGAGCCCTTTTTCCCTTTCTTTGTGCATAACTGTCTGTCTAGCTAATTTTAGCCCTCACCCGAACATTAAATGCAAAGCGTAATGATGAAAATGATGTTGCTTCTTTTTCATCCGAAAACAAAGTGAGTGAGCACTACAGCAGCTTCTGACAAGGGCTCCTGTTTCTCAGAGCTGCATTCAGCTTCTTAGATCAATGTTCAAACACAAATGCATTCCCAATGTAGCCCATGGCCACCTACCGTTTCACAGTGCCTGTGGTCAGAGCACTAGTGATCCACTCCAGATCCAAAGTCTTGAATGGTATCAGCAGCAGGCTCGTGTCCTTTTGCAGGTTTGTGGCACTTTCTGGGTACATGACACGATGGGTGGTTCTGTTCCCTACGTCCTTTTCATAGCCCAAAATGGGAGCTTTGTTCATTCTGCAGAGACAATATGTATCGCTTTTAGAGAACTGACTGCTATGTAAACTAGTCTTGACATTGATTTTAGACAATGCAATCATGATAGCTGCATTTTTGTGGCCCAAGTTTACCATACAACCAAGAAACATCATTATGGTTTCTGTAACGTGATGTGAGACTATACTATTGCCACAGAAAATACACTAACATTTCTATTGACTTAATAAATGCAAGCTTTGTAATTCAGGAGTTGGAAGAACACATGGTAGGACATTCTGGCTCAGCTTTTAATAGTTAATCAGGGTTAATCATATCCACTTTGCCCCCTTGTAGCTCAGTCGTTGATGTCCCAAATTATTGTTGCATTCATATTTATAGAAACAAAATACTGTGAAAAAATGAAAGCACAAAACTGCAATGCCAGATTGTTAAAGACGATTAAAAGTGAGAACAGCAGTTTAGATGTTTATCAGCCTCTTATTTGCAAAGCAGGGCAATAAAACTAGAACAGGCCATTCAGACCAGCAATGCTGACCTTATCCTACCACTAAAGTGTACCTACTGCTTAGTTTGCCTAACAGCTAAATGGTATCTAGCACCATATCAAGCCTGGTCTTGAAAACCCCCAGTATTTCTGCCTCCACTACATATCCACTTTTGGATTCTGTTTAAATCTTCCTGGATTACAATAGATTCCAAACTGTTAGCTAAACCTTCTAGTTTTGTATCATCTGCAAATTTAACTGACGTACTTTAAATGTCCCTGTCAAGGTAATTTATATGAATGAGGAAGAGCAGTGGTCCCAGCACCGATCCTTGTGGGACTCCACTTCCCACAATACCTCAGCCTGACCTGTTTTTAGGTCAGCTCAGGCTGAGTCTGTCACCTTATGATGAAGTCATTGGAGTCAATGAGGGCTCCGTAATCAGATCCCTTGAGGTTCCCAGAATTCCCTACTACAGCGCAAGTCCTGCAGCGATTGGGCCCTGAGTCGTTATAATGTCCCTCCCCAGGGACGACCTGGAATAGTTTCTGCACCACAGCACTGTAGTTGGCATTTTTCTTAGTCTGTAGCCTCTGGGGACACAATAAAGACACACAAGAGTGACTCTCAGCTGCTCAAGAGTCAATCAACAAGAGCAACGGTAGCTATGGGAGCAGAATAAAGCTTTTCTTAGACAGATGGCAGGTTATGCTGTATTTACATGGTTTTTCTCCAATTACATTTGTCAACAGACCAAAACCAAAACACACACACCCACACACACACACATACACAGTTCAGTCAGAAGACTCATAATAAATGACTCCCTGTTGTAAGCCAGCCAAAACAGGGAGTGACTACCCCCCCCACCCATGGGGGTCTTTAGAAGCTCACAGTTGGATGCTGGGGTGGTGGTGGGAGAGCAACAAACTTCTGAAGACACGATTGCAATGCAAATGCAGTAACAAGCATGTAATACAAGCAACAGCAGCAGTGAAACAACAGCATGCCAAAAAGAGCAATGCAGCAGAATGAGCCAGGCAGCGCTATGGCTTTAGCATGCAGAATGAGCCAGGCAGCTCTATGGCTTTAGCATGCAGAATGAGGCAGGCAGCGCTATGGCTTTAGCATGCAGAATGAGCCAGGCAGCCCTATGGCCTTAGCATGCAGAATGAGCCAGGCAGCGCTATGGCTTTAGCGTGCAGAATGAGCCAGGCAGCGCTATGGCTTTAGCATGCAGAATGAGCCAGGCAGCGCTATGGCTTTAGCATGCAGAATGAGCCAGGCAGCGCTATGGCTTTAGCATGCAGAATGAGGCAGGCAGCGCTATGGCTTTAGCGTGCAGAATGAGCCAGGCAGTGCTATGGCTTTAGCGTGCAGAATGAGCCAGCAGGTCAGCTTTTGGATGATTTCCAGCATCATAGGTACTTTTTTGTGTGCGTGCTTACCTGCCACCATTTAAAGGTGTCGTCAGACAGCATGGCGTTCTTCTGTGACAAGAGTGGCGATATGGACGTGTTAAAGCGCTTCATGAACCAGGGGTCTTCATCCTTAACAGAGATGCACTGGCGGCAGGCACACAGTGCCCTGGAAACGGGTTTGTCGGACCACCGAGAGACAAGTTGTGATAAGTATGATGACGTATTGCTGGAGCTAAATAAAACTATGGTAGTAGCACAGAAGCAGAACAGCACAATCAAAAGCTTTCTTCTCGGATTCTTGAGGTCCACCATTTTGTAAATGATATGTGTTTACAGACTGGAAAGTTGCAAAAAGGAGGGAGAGCTTCCTCAATGGAGGGTTTGACTTCAGACGAGGGTTTGACTTCAGACGAGGGTTTGAAAGGATTGTATCAGAAACAAAGTGCATGACCTATTCAGGCAGGGAATGTTATCCTTTCAGAACAGTTCTCAGATGCACTCAAAAGCTAGATGCATGCAGTTTACACTTTGGGGGTTTTCTGCATAGTAAACTGCAAGTACGAGAGGTACTGACAGTCGTAGATTAGTAAGTAACTGACGTCTGAATAGGAGGGAAAATGTGACGGTTTGAAGTGCAAGCTTGTGCTTCCTGTTAGAGGGAGGGGTCCTGCTTTCTTCTTTTTGACTGAATGAGGTGGTAAAGAGATGGTGAAGCTGCTCTCTGCTGGAAATCACCCACCTGGAAAGAAAACAAAGGAGGACTGATTACACTCAACATATCTATGGTACATATCAGTAATGGGCCTGGAGCATTTCCCAACAGAGGGGATTGCTCTCCGTAGAATCCATTGGAACACATAAACAACTTAAATATTACCAGATTATTCAAAAAACTAAAATCCAACCTGAGACTGCTACACTTAAGGAAAATCTAATGTTTCTGCTTAAAAATCTGTCAAATGAACATGTACATGTAAGCTATTGTAAGTATTCACTGTTCTGCATGTAAATGAGAGGCTTAGCACAATAGACACATAGACAGCAAGGTTTATTTTGAGGGGACATAGTGCATTGAAGGTGAGTATAACAGTAGTAATTATCGATAAGTTTGGTTAATGTACAATCAATATTAATTTGTTCTGTATAAATCTATATCAATACATGTAGTCTGGTGCAACCAGGCACACACAAATAAAAAAATTAGTGTACTGTATAATACTGTGATCATATCGCGTACAGTTTATGTATATTACAAAACCAAATGTAGATACTTTGTATCTTATATTATTTGGTGTACCCCAAATATTACTTTGTCATAAAAGATGCCTTGGGTCCATACAATGCCCATACTACTTCTGATAAACTACCTACAAGGAGATAAAATAATAGGTAGATATTGCACATGATTATAGTTACATATTGCACATGATTATAAGTTGATATTGCAGTGATTAGAGGTAGATATTGTACATGATTATAAGTAGACATTGCACATGGTTATAGTTAGATATTACACGTGATTATAGGTAGATATTGCACATGATTATAGTTAGATATTACACGTGATTATAAGTAGACATTGCACATGGTTATAGTTAGATATTACACGTGATTATAGGTAGATATTGCACATGATTATAGTTAGATATTACACGTGATTATAGGTAGATATTACACGTGATTATAGGCAGATATTGATTATAAGTTGATATTACACGTGATTATAAGTTGATATTGCACATTATTATAGTTACATATTGCACATGATTATAGGTAGATATTACACGTGATTATAGGTAGATATTACACATGATTATAGCTACATATTGATTATAAGTTGATATTACACGTGATTATAGGTAGATACTGCACATGATGAGCCGCGGTGGCGTAACAGGCTAAGACGCAGCAGACTTGCGGTTGCAGTTTGCTGCAGTTGCACACCGGGGTTCGATTCTCGGTCCTGCCAAAAGCCAAGTTTGGCCGGCTCACGTGGGGCAGCAATAATTGGCTCGCTGCTCCAGAGGGAGGGACTTGGCAGGGTTATTAGATCGCCGCACAATAAGCACCTCGGGCGCCTCGGAATCACGGCAACGGGCACGAGACGAGACGGCTTGAAGAAGGCGTGTCGCTCTCATTCGGGCCGCCCAGGGATGGGGTACGGGCGGTACATCTAATACGACTACCTCCAATTGAATCAGACGAGGTACAATTAGCTACCAAATTGGGAGAAAAAGGGAAAAATCTGGAAAAAAAATAAAAAAAAGATATTGCACATGATTATAGGGAGATATTGCACATGATTATAGGGAGATATTGCACATGATAATGAGTTGATATTGCACGTGATTATAGGTTGATATTGCACGTGATTGCACTCTTTAGGTTCAATCTCCCACACCAGGCAGGTTAGAGGTTCCTCATTTTATGAGAGTTCTACAGTCCCCTCCAAAAATATTTGAATAGCAATTTCTTTGTTTTTGCTATACACTGAAGACAATTGAGTTTGAGGTCAAAAGATGTAGATGAGATGACAGATCTGAAATTCAGCCTTTATTTCCTGGTATTTTTGTCTAGATTTGTTAAACAACTAAGAACATCACCTTTTATATCAGACCACCCATTTGTGTTAGAAATGATAAACCAACATCAAGACCAGAGAGCTGTCTTTGGGAGAAAGGCAAGCTATAAGAGGGGAAATCCATTGCACAAGCATTGAGGATAGCTTGTACAACAACTTGGAATGACCTGAAAAAGAAACCACTGGTGTACTGAGTGTTGGTGCGTTTTGCTTGTTGTTGCGCTTTTATTGAAAACATCAGCTAATCAGAGAAAATAGTGAATTACACCCACCAGTAATGGTGCTTCTGGCAAATCGACCCTGATTGAAAAGATATTAAAATAATGTAAATAAAACATGACATGCCAAAGAAGGCGTATTGCTAGGTGGCGTAGCCACAAACCATATCACAAACCATGTATAAAAATTATATATACAGTTGGATAATTTAGTTTGTAAGTTTTTAATGATATTAATGATGTTAGAGTGACATTTATTTACACACACTCAAATTTCAGCCATGTTATATTATTTTTCATTCATGAACTTAATTACCATACACGTGAAGATAATTTGGGACAGCCTGAAAATAAAAAGATTTAAAGAAGGAAAAAATTATATTCAAAATGTTTTACTTTATTTTGTTGCAGTAATATCTTATACTTGATAATCAGTATCATGCATGACATTTGAATCATCTTAACAAATAAGGCCCAAATGCTACACTGTGTCCCGGTACCCTGTCTCCTGGCTACTTCCTGGGTGACCATCGCCACGCCCACTTCAATGAGTGAGTCACAGAATAAATGTCATGTGACCACGAGCAATTTATATACACGGTATTTGAGGTGAAAATGCTGAATGACAATGATTAGCTAGTCAAGGCGAAAAACTCAAAATACTTAATGCGTCCCAAATTCTGAATCTGAATTCACCCTAATGTAGTGAATAGTAAACCAAGAAATACACGTAATTTGTGATGAACGAGTAGGCTACATTCAGTCTATCGACTAAAAGCGGTAATAGCATTCTTCTAAACCAGTGTTTTTTGTATAGAAAGGTGTAGGGTGTGTTGTAGATATTTACTCCATAAAAATATGTTCTTTTACATATTAGACACATAAAATAAGCCACGGCCATGCTTAAAAATTTTATTTATTTTTTTTAAAAGAAGAAAAATGACAAATTGAACGCCATATCTGGGTTAAGGGAGCTGCATCTTGACTGGGCATTGTAAGATGGAAATGAGGGTTTTAAGAACAGGCTGCATAGACCTATGTTTGTTAATGGATTTGCGGCAAGATCCTGCAGTGCATAGCCTTATACGCGATTACGCGGATATATTGCAAAATACGACGTCTGCTGTCCAAATTCACTCTTTATTTAGTAAACTATACAAGGTGCATCTCAAAAAATTTGTATATCGTGGAAAAGTTTCTTTTTTTCTGTCATTTGTTTCAAAAAGTTAAACTTTCTTATATTCTAGATTCATTACACATAAAGTGAAATATTTCAAGCCTTTTTTTATTTTAATCTTGACGATTACGTCTTACAGCTCCAGTATCTGAAAATATTACAATATTACATGAGACCAGTCAAAAAAAAGATTTATAATACAGAAATGTCGATCTTCTGAAAAGTATGTTCATTTATGCTCTCAATACATGGTCGGGCAATCATGGGGAAAACTGCTGACGTGACAGTTGCCCAGTAGACACTCATTGACACCCTCCACAAGGAGGGTAAGCCATAGAAGGTCGTTGCTGAAAGGGCTGGCTGTTCGCAGAGTGTTGTATCAACGCATATTCATGGAAAGTTGACTGGAAGTTCTTGAAGTCCAGTGTGTCCAAGTTTCCACAGTCAGTGATGATTTGGGGTGCCATGTCATCTGCTGGTGTTGGTCCACTGTGTTTTATCAAGTCCAGAGTCAACGCAGCAGATTACCAGGAGATTTTAGAGCACTTCATACTTCCGTCTGCTGACAAGCTTTATGGAGATGCTGATTTCCTTTTCCAGCAGGACTTGGCATCTGCCCACAGTGCCAAATCTACTAGTAACTGGTTTGCTGACCATGGTATTACTGTGCTTGATTGACCTGAACCACATAGATAATCATCGAGATTCAAAATAATAAATAATTGAAATATTTCACTTTATGTGTAATGAATCTAGAATATGTGAAAGTTTCAATTAAATAACAGAAAAAAGTAACTTTTCCACGATATTCTAATTCTTTTTAGATAAACCTGTGTAGCGTATTAAATTGATATTCACAAAGTAGGGATTAGTAATAAGTGAATAGTGAGCCATTTCAGATACAGCCAATGGGTGCGTCCCATTATTCTGAAAATGCATACTTCACTCCACTTTGTCCCAAACGTTACGGTGCCCTGAGATGGAAGGGCTACGTATAAACACCGCTATAATTTCTACATGGGAACCCAAAGTGTATACAAAATACCCTTTAATAAAATCTGAAAATTTGCACTTTAATCACATGTTAATTGTGTGATTTCAAATCTAAAATTGTAGCAAATCAGAGGCAAAGAAATACATTCCGAGCCTTGAGAGATATAACCCATCACATTACATTACATTACATTACATTACAAGGCATTTAGCAGACGCTCTTATCCAGAGCGACGTACAACGAAGAGCAAATCAAACACAAGTATGAGTGCTAAGAGGACCTGAGAGCCCAGTACAGTTCCGAGTCTTAGTGTAAACATACAGATACAATCGGAACCCTTGAAGAATAACCCGATGTACAAGGAGGGGTTTGGAGAGACGCTATTAAACGACTAATCCTGTTATATCGGCCTCCTCCTCGTTCTCCTTATATAAAATAGTGTCAGAAGTAAAACTAAAAAAGAAATACTACAACAAAGTTAATCAAACCAGCGCCACCATTCATGTGAATAACTTACCTTGATGTCCGCTGCGGGAAAGGTGAAGTTACATTTCCATCGCCGATGAGGACTGAAAAAACAAAAGCATTTATGCACCTACACTACAGGTGCGTCCCAATAGACGGAAAGTGTATAGGCATACAGCACTCCTTTGCGCCACATTATTTCGCAGAAGTGGAGGAGTGGCCCTGGGGGAGTGGAGTGAAGGATGGTGGAGTGAAAGATTGTGGGACGCAGTCTAGCACTGAATGGGGGCGAGTCGCGCACATTAAACTATGAGAAGTTAACGAGCACACCTGCGGACGATGGCGTATGACAGGTGAACACAGCGATGCAGCTTACGCCAGCCGGCAAACGCAAATGATCGGCCGAAATGGATAAGCCGTTTATAAACGGTATAGAATTGCGTCAGGACTTTCAATATTTAGAAGAGGTGAATTTGTCCCCCCAAAACATAATGAATGATAACCTCCTCCCCAGTACAGGTATAAATAACAGCACAGAGGGTCTAAACGCTTAGATATCTTTCTTGCCTATTTTACAATTATTTCATACACCCGCAGTTGCGATATGTCTACCGTTGCGGAAGCATGATAGTGTCATGAATCAAGTGTAAATAGCTATCACGCTTGTTTTACCTTCAGTGTTTCTGAATGAGAGTATATGCGGATGAAACGCTAACGTTATCTAGTTTATAACTTGTGCCTGAAGTTATCTGAGGTGCGTTCAGCAAACAGGCGAACGTTTGCAAACAATTAAAGTTTTTTCCGTTAGCATTCTGTTCGCTGTGTTTGCAAACGGTCTGAAAGATATGCGGCGAACAATGAGGAAGCTGGACTGAGGTAAATGTGAAGATAAATTGATGCAGAAGAGGAGTAAATTGGTTCATAAAAATTCACCAGAATGCAGGAAATTAAGTGAGAGATGCTCAAAATTTCCTGGGGGAGAACACCCAATGTTGAAATGAAACCTATGCCCTTGAGTACTAATATACTATATTAACACACTTACTGTCTGTCTAACTAATAAACTAACAGTCACTTATTTTGGGTATTTAGATTTATACACTTACTATAACTTACAAACAATTATCTCCCATTTCTAGTCTGCTCTGTAACTCCGCCTCTCTGTTCTATCACTATGTAATGTCCACGTCCTAATCCGGAGCCGAATGTCTTTCATGTGGGTTCGTTTCCTCTTTGTTATTATATCAGTACCCTATTATGTTCTCCGCATGTTGTCCATTTGTTTAGCCCAACTCACTCCCGTGCCCCGCCTAGTTTGGTCTGGTCTTGGTATTTAAACACCTGTCTCTGCATTGTTCTTTGTCTGAACGTTGATCAATATCGGGTTGCCAATTCATAGTAAGCCTGTATATTTGAGATTCAAGAACGACACGAGTTTGCCTTATCCTTCTGTTTTTTTTTTTGCTTGTTTGATTATTTGATTATTCGTTTTGGCCCTTTTTGTACTCCAGCTTGTGACTCTCAGATTATAGGCCCCTGCTTTGTTTTTTGACCATTATTTTGAATCTCGATTCTGGCATTGTTTGAACTCTGTTTACCTGGCTTGATTCTGGGATTGTTTGAACTCTGTTTACCTGGCTTGATCCTGGACTGATTAAAGAACAACATTTTTGCATACTCCCTGGTCTGTGTCTGGGTCCTCTGAACGGTACCTCACACATAAAATGAAAGAAAACCAAAACGTAGTCGTGGTCACAGGCAGAAGGTCGATAACAGTAAGGCAGTCCAAACAGGCAGATAAACAGAAACAAAATCTGGGATGTGAGATATAGCTCAAGTCTGGAGACATGGAACACTGGATGGAGTCAGGCCCTATGCCTGGAAGGTGGGGGGTGTGATGGGAGACGGAGTCAGGCATTGAGAAGGTGGGGGGTGTGATGGGAGATGGAGTCAGGCATTGAGAAGGTGGGGGGTGTGATGGGAGATGGAGTCAGGCATTGAGAAGGTGGGGGGTGTGATGGGAGATGGAGTCAGGCATTGAGAAGGTGGGGGGTGTGATGGGAGATGGAGTCAGGCATTGAGAAGGTGGGGGGTGTGATGGGAGATGGAGTCAGGCATTGAGAAGGTGGGGGGTGTGATGGGAGATGGAGTCAGGCATTGAGAAGGTGGGGGGTGTGATGGGAGATGGAGTCAGGCATTGAGAAGGTGGGGGGTGTGATGGGAGATGGAGTCAGGCATTGAGAAGGTGGGGGGTGTGATGGGAGATGGAGTCAGGCATTGAGAAGGTGGGGGGTGTGATGGGAGATGGAGTCAGGCATTGAGAAGGTGGGGGGTGTGATGGGAGATGGAGTCAGGCATTGAGAAGGTGGGGGGTGTGATGGGAGATGGAGTCAGGCATTGAGAAGGTGGGGGGTGTGATGGGAGATGGAGTCAGGCATTGAGAAGGTGGGGGGTGTGATGGGAGATGGAGTCAGGCATTGAGAAGGTGGGGGGTGTGATGGGAGATGGAGTCAGGCATTGAGAAGGTGGGGGGTGTGATGGGAGATGGAGTCAGGCATTGAGAAGGTGGGGGGTGTGATGGGAGATGGAGTCAGGACATGGCGGCCCCGAGGAGCAATGATGTGCATCCTCCACCCAGGGGAGCGAGGCCTCCCAGGAGGGCAGGGATTTCTCCACCAGGCAGTGCAGTGTCTTTGCCGGCTCCTGGCTCGTCCGCTCAGTCTGGCCGGCGGTCTGGGGGTGAAAGCTAGACAGCAGCTGGGTCTTGGCCTCCAGAGCGGACAGCATGACCTCTAAAAGCGACTGGAGAACTGAGGACCACGGCCCCTGGTCACCTCCAGGGGCAGGCCGTGCAGACGGAAGGCGTGGAGGAACAGGAGCTCCGCTGTCTCTTTCCAGGAGGGTAGTTTGGGGAGAGCAAACGAAGTGAACAAACTTCAAAAACTGGTCCACCATGATGAGGACCACGGACGCCTTGGTTTTGCCACAATGGCTTTTTATGTTTCGTTTTGGTCGAAGCTTTCTCTGTCAGAGAAACTTTGCTGGGCCTGAAAAACTCAAATTAGCGTTTCCCTAAAACTTTTCCCTCCATCTTGCGACCACAAACTTGCCAACTATTAATGGATGGGGAAATAATTCAGTACATCTTGTTTCAAAATGCATACAATAAAGGTATATTTTAATGACAATCAAAATGGCAGAGATGCAGGTTGCTTAGCTTTGCAGTGGCATAGCTTTGTCAGATAGGCAAATGAGGGATTGTAACAGACATTTAAACCAGGAGTGCCCAAATTTTTGCACCCCACTGTAAAAATACTTGGAAATAAAAACTGAAATTCGGATACGAATCTCATGTACAGCTTCTGACCTCAAACCCAATTGTCTTCAGTGTATAATTGGCCTTGCTGTTCCAATCATTTTGGAGGGGACTGCATAAACACAACAAAACCAATGGTCACCATTTAAAATAAATTGTTACATTTGTGGTGTTAAACATGTCAAATATGTCAAATATGTCACGGTAGAGAATACTGGCTGTTGACAGTACGGCATGAAGCATTAAAAAGTTGTGGGGTTAGGGTCTGTGAATGTGGATTAATCTTTCAGTCTAGAAACCCCACCCCTCATCTCTTGGTGAAGTTTTCAAACGCCACTCACACACAAGAACGAGTTGCCAGAATGAAAACAACCCCATTATTCTTGCAGAAATGCAACTACGGTATGCAACTATAAAAAAAAGTTTTTAAACCTCTTAAAAGCTTTCTATGAACTAGCCAGCTAAATTGCTTGTAATCACGCATGCACGCCATGACGTCACTTTCACGCTGACGTCTTTGGTTTTTTTTGAAGGTGCTGCTGCGCCGATGTTATTAATCTTGCAGAATGTGAAGTTGATTCATTTTGTAATGATGCTGACGAAACAATATCTGTATTTTGGGAAGGTATATATTGCCATGTTTTCTGGAATGATACAAAGAAACTTACAGATGGTACAATCGATTGTTTTTTTTAATTTGTGCTACTATGTTTTCAAAAAATGAGAAGGTAAACATAAACCATAAAATGTCTGTTATCAACCATCTCTTAATTTGAGCAAAATCTCATATCCATTCCAGCGAATATGCTAATCAGAAACCACATTTTGTAGTATTTCAGGCCTTATTAAATCACACTCGCTTTATATAATGTGGTGTAAAGCATAGCCCCAGTTCTAAAGCCATTGAGACTGCGTGTAATGGCTATTTTCTAGCCATCCATTAAATTACATCAATCAACCTGTAATATGCTTATATCCTGTGATATTATATATATCTTTGTTGAGTTCAATAAAAAAGTGTTTTTTTTTACAGATATTATTTTCCCAGAATCTTGCAATATATTTGGAGGCCCCACAAACTAAAACTGTCTACTCTCTGTTCCGAATTCCGAATTCAGACTTTATTGCTCAGGAAGCGTAATTGTTCAACACATAAACACGTTTTAGTTTACGGTAACATAATTCCCAAAATTAACGAGACACTCACATATACAATTTACAGTAAAAAGTTCGTTCGCCAACCCGGACGGAACAATATTCTCAGTGTTGTATAGCGCATTATCAATGTTTCTGCATGTTCACACTTCAGATTACATTCTTTGTTAAATTGCCCTTGTGTGGCATTCAACACACAAACATTAATTTGAAGGGAAGAACAATCAACCACAGGAGTTTGGTCTATATTCTGGTGAACTATATTCGAGTCTCATCCTAAAACATAGACGTTCAACAATATCTCCTTTTCTTTTTATTATTATTTCATTCATTTTTTAATTACAAACATTTTTGTTCTTGAATTTCTTTTTTTCTTTTCTTTTTTCAGTTTTAAGTAAGCTCTTGAAGTGGCCGCCTTAATTAACTGATTACGTCAGTCTTTACTTCAGGATAATGCTAATCAAGCTAATAGCAATTGCCGTTACATTGTTCGAAATAACTAGACACATTTATTATAACGGAACAATATGCACATGTCCATACAGGATACGAATAGTCACTGCATCGGCGTCTGTGATATTAATTGATATAGACCACTTACTTCCGATCTTAGGCTCCCCGTGCTTGAGAAACTGATATCCTTTGGAGTCATTCCGTAGTCAAACCTATATTTCCATCTTTATTAACCCAAAGGAAAGAAACCACAGTAAAAGCGTATCCCGTTGATAATGGTCGATGATAACTGTGGAGAGGCACCAAAGCGTGCTCTATTTAAAGTAGTGCCATAGTAGCGGTGGCCGTGTATGGGTAAATAGTATCGACTGTAGATCGGGTAAAAGATTATCGGATTTTTTAATACGTTTTTGAGGTAACGCGCCAGCGCCCGAAAAAACCGAGGCTGCAATGGCATTACTTACACCTGAGCGCCTTACACCTGAGCTACCGGCATTTGACAGACGCCTGATAAAATAAATGGATGTTTGAATTACAATCAAAATGGTAGATATGCAGGTTGCTTCACAGGTGTTATAAGTATAATACCATACAGAATCTGGGCAACATGCAAATACATACAGACAGAGAATGGCATAGCTTTTGCAAATGAGGGAGGCTGGTAGATGAAATGAAGGTTTAAGGTTTCAAGGTGCGATGTCATTAAAATGACTTCACTCTTGTCTCACAAAGCCAGTGACACTCTCATGCATGTGTCACCATGGCAGCAGGTGCATACCTCTTCTTGAATCATGTCCTGGGTTAGCATATCAATCCTGCATAATCGTACATTACTTTTCCTGCATTTCAACCAATAATGCTGGCTTCCTGTGTATCCTATTGAAGAGAGTGAGCGTACAGTAGATTTGTCTGGTAGAGAATGGTGTATTCACCTAGTCCAAGAAAATTAATAGATACCAAGTCTGGACCAGTTTTATCCTCAGTATTTAGCCAAAGATGTATGGATAAATATTAATAAATGAAAAATAATATGGTGTTTTTCTATATTCAGTGGAAACTGAAGAGGGGGGAGAAAAAGGAAACAATCAATATGACCCTCCATGTTGTTTCCTTTAACCTCCTGCAGGGAGAGACAGAGCACCAATGTATCTCAGCAGGTCCAACAAACATAATCTATGTGGTTAATTTAACTGAGCTTGTTTCCTTCATGTTGCCAGAATGTCCAGACATCCCTTCTTAAGCACATGAAAAGCAAAGGGTTTGATTGTCAGTTAAGAAAGAATATCAGACATAACTATATAATTTAGTCACTGTAGATTTCTCCCTATCTGGAGACGGCAAATTGGCTAATTCAGAAACTTTGTAGACCAGGAACCATAGAACCTTCTGATCCTCAGGTAAGATTAACCCTCAGAGCAGAATAGCAGTGTGAGTTTAGGCTGAGTCTAACCCTCAGAGCAGAATAGCAGTGTGAGTTTAGGCTGAGATTAACCCTCAGTGCAGAATAGCAGTGTGAGTTTAGGCTGAGTCTAACCCTCAGAGCAGAATAGCAGTGTGAGATTAGGCTGAAATTAACCCTCAGAGCAGAATAGCAGTGTGAGTTTAGGCTGAGTCTAACCCTCAGAGCAGAATAGCAGTGTGAGTTTAGGCTGAGATTAACCCTCAGAATACCCTCTGAGCAGCTCTTCTCATTAAAACAATTCTTCAAATAAAATAATTTTTTTATTAAATACATTTTGAAAAATTCTTTATAAATGCAAGATAAAGTTTAAAAGGCACATAACCCCCATCCCCAAATCCCAAACATTACACATTAGGAATTTTATTGATAAGGCACTTCACATACAGCCCTCACAGTTATTCACCTTGTGTACACCGGTCAATTTAGACTCTCCAATCAGCCTAAACTGCATGTCTTCGGACTGTGGGAGGGAACCGGAGAACCCGGAGGAAACCCACGCAAACACGGGGAGAACATGCAAACTCCACACAGAGAGGCCCCGGCTGAAGGGGATTCAGAACCCAAGACTTCCTTGCTGTGAGGCGGCAGTGCTACCCACTGCAACATCCATGCCGCCATGATTTCATTTACTTGATTAAATTATTCCCTCAAAACAGAGCATGTTATAGATGAGCTGAAGTCAAAATGTACTTTTTCCCCTATTTAGTCAAACAAACACATGTTAAAGTAATCCAAACATTTTTATAAGACTGTTTTACTTGTTTCCATTTTTTTTTTCCATCCACTTCTCTGATTTCACATCATTGTGGACCAGAGGGCGTGTATGTTGGTCAAAAATCTGTCAATTCTCCATTCCCCTCCAATCAGCATCCTTATCACCCAGCAGTGTGGTCCTCATTTCACATCGGTCAATTTGACTCCCCGCCCTTCTAAAATTACCCATTTATACGTCATATCTCGGTTAACTTGTGTATATGTCATATCTAGTTTTACTTTATATATGTCATATATAGTTTTACTTGTTTATATGTCATATATAGTTTTACTTGTTTATATGTCATATCTAGTTTTACTTGTTTATATGACATATATAGTTTTACTTGTTTATATGTCATATATAGTTTTTCTTGTTTATATGTCATATATAGTTTTACTTGTTTATATGTCATATCTAGTTTTACTTGTTTATATGTCATATATAGTTTTTCTTGTTTATATGTCATATATAGTTTTACTTGTTTATATGTCATATATAGTTTTACTTGTTTATATGTCATATATAGTTTTTCTTGTTTCTATGTCATATATAGTTTTACTTGTTTATATGTCATATATAGTTTTTCTTGTTTATATGTCATATATAGTTTTACTTGTTTATATGTCATATATAGTTTTACTTGTTTATATGTCATATATAGTTTTTCTTGTTTCTATGTCATATATAGTTTTACTTGTTTATATGTCATATATAGTTTTTCTTGTTTCTATGTCATATATAGTTTTACTTGTTTATATGTCATATCTAGTTTTACTTGTTTATATGTCATATCTAGTTTTACTTGTTTATATGTCATATCTAGTTTTTCTTGTTTATATGTCATATATAGTTTTACTTGTTTATATGTCATATCTAGTTTTACTTGTTTATATGTCATATATAGTTTTACTTGTTTATATGTCATATCTAGTTTTACTTGTTTATATGTCATATATAGTTTTACTGGAAGCCAGTGCTGCTCTAACTTCAGCCTTTAAGGCCGTTCGGCAGTCCTGTTCATTTCACAGCCCTCATCTCCCTTCAAACAACTTCATTTTGTTGTTACAGGCCAGCAGCTTCATGAGCATGGACTCATAGTCTCCAGCATGCAGTCCGGTTGGCTTTGTACGTTTAAATTTGTTTTTCTCCCAGTAATGCTGCCAGGTTCCATCTTTGGATGCTCCAAATCCAAAAACATTCACCTGAGACCAAGAGGACGCAGATGGACAGTTTGATGTTAAATTGAGTAGATTTCATAGAGTCCAGTTGTTGGTAGTGACTGTATTATCATCAACAATATAATTATGATTGTATATCCTACACCAATGAGCACTTTATTATGTATTTTTAGACATATTTTTTGGACTTATTAAGTCTCCTGCTGCTGTAGCCTATCCACTTAGTGGTTTGATGCTTTGTGTGTTCAGAGACGCTCTTCTGCATACCACTGTTGTAATGTGTGGTTATATGTGTTACTGTCACCTTCCTGTCAGCTTTGACCAGTCTGGCCCTTCTCCTCTGATCTCTCTCATTAACAAGGCGTTTCTGTCTGCAGAACTGCTGCCCACTGGATTTTTTTTGTTTTTTGCACCATTCTCTGCAAACTCTAAAGGCTGCTGTGCATGAGAGATACTCAAACCACCCTGTCTGTCACCAACAATCATTCCACAGTCAATCATTCTTAGATCACATTTCTGCATCATTCTGAAATTTGATCTGAAAAACAGCTGAACCACTTGACCATGTCTGCATGATTTTATGCATTTAGTTGCTGCCACATGATTGGCTGATTAAATATTTGCATTAAGAAGCTGGTGTACAGGTCTACCTAATAAAGTGCTCACTGAGTGTATGTGCATGGGTGTGGAACTGGAACTTGATTTTGTGTGTGTGTTTTTAAAAGAAATGAAAAGACGAGAACACAGATGCATACAAATGTCCATCATGGCATCTTATTTCCCACTACTGCACCTAAAACTTGTTAAACATGAATAAATAAATTACTGAAATGAAAAGCAAAACCAGGAGAGAAGGAAACAAAGGGAAGTTGGAGAAGCTTAGGGTTCTGAGTGAGGGGAATAGTGTTGGGAGAAGAGGCAGGTTTATCGGGTTCTGAGTGAGGGGAATAGTGTTGGGAGAAGAGGCAGGTTTTTAGGGTTCTGAGTGAGGGGAATAGTGTTGGGAGAAGAGGCAGGTTTTTAGGGTTCTGAGTGAGGGGAATAGTGTTGGGAGAAGAGGCAGGTTTATAGGGTTCTGAGTGAGGGGAATAGTGTTGGGAGAAGAGGCAGGTTTTTAGGGTTCTGAGTGAGGGGAATAGTGTTGGGAGAAGAGGCAGGTTTTTAGGGTTCTGAGTGAGGGGAATAGTGTTGGGAGAAGAGGCAGGTTTATAGGGTTCTGAGTGAGGGGAATAGTGTTGGGAGAAGAGGCAGGTTTTTAGGGTTCTGAGTGAGGGGAATAGTGTTGGGAGAAGAGGCAGGTTTTTAGGGTTCTGAGTGAGGGGAATAGTGTTGGGAGAAGAGGCAGATTTTTAGGGTTCTGAGTGAGGGGAATAGTGTTGGGAGAAGAGGCAGGTTTTTAGGGTACTGAGTGAGGAGAACAGTGTTGGGAGAAGAGGCAGGTTTTTAGGGTACTGAGTGAGGGGAATAGTGTTGGGAGAAGAGGCAGGTTTTTAGGGTACTGAGGGTAACAGTGTTGGGAGAAGAGGCAGGTTTTTAGGGTACTGAGGGTAACAGTGTTGGGAGAAGAGGCAGGTTTTTAGGGTACTGAGTGTAACAGTGTTGGGAGAAGAGGCAGGTTTTTAGGGTACTGAGTGAGGAGAAGAGTGTTGGGAGAAGAGGCAGGTTTATAGGGTTCTGAGTGAGGGGAATAGTGTTGGGAGAAGAGGCAGGTTTTTAGGGTACTGAGTGAGGGGAATAGTGTTGGGAGAAGAGGCAGGTTTTTAGGGTTCTGAGTGAGGAGAACAGTGTTGGGAGAAGAGGCAGGTTTTTAGGGTACTGAGGGTAACAGTGTTGGGAGAAGAGGCAGGTTTTTAGGGTACTGAGGGTAACAGTGTTGGGAGAAGAGGCAGGTTTTTAGGGTACTGAGTGAGGGGAACAGTGTTGGGAGAAGAGGCAGGTTTTTAGGGTTCTGAGTGAGGGGAATAGTGTTGGGAGAAGAGGCAGGTTTTTAGGGTTCTGAGTGAGGGGAATAGTGTTGGGAGAAGAGGCAGGTTTTTAGGGTTCTGAGTGAGGGGAATAGTGTTGGGAGAAGAGGCAGGTTTTTAGGGTTCTGAGTGAGGGGAATAGTGTTGGGAGAAGAGGCAGGTTTTTAGGGTTCTGAGTGAGGGGAATAGTGTTGGGAGAAGAGGCAGGTTTATAGGGTACTGAGTGAGGGGAATAGTGTTGGGAGAAGAGGCAGGTTTTTAGGGTTCTGAGTGAGGGGAATAGTGTTGGGAGAAGAGGCAGGTTTTTAGGGTACTGAGTGAGGAGAACAGTGTTGGGAGAAGAGGCAGGTTTTTAGGGTACTGAGGGTAACAGTGTTGGGAGAAGAGGCAGGTTTTTAGGGTACTGAGGGTAACAGTGTTGGGAGAAGAGGCAGGTTTTTAGGGTACTGAGGGTAACAGTGTTGGGAGAAAAGGCAGGTTTTTAGGGTACTGAGGGTAACAGTGTTGGGAGAAGAGGCAGGTTTTTAGGGTACTGAGGGTAACAGTGTTGGGAGAAGAGGCGGGTTTTTAGGGTACTGAGGGTAACAGCGTTGGGAGAAGAGGCAGGTTTTTAGGGTACTGAGTGAGGGGAATAGTGTTGGGAGAAGAGGCAGGTTTTTAGGGTACTGAGTGAGGGGAATAGTGTTGGGAGAAGAGGCAGGTTTTTAGGGTACTGAGGGTAACAGTGTTGGGAGAAGAGGCAGGTTTTTAAGGTACTGAGTGAGGGGAATAGTGTTGGGAGAAGAGGCAGGTTTTTAAGGTACTGAGTGAGGGAATAGAATTAGGAGAAGAGCCAGGTTTTGGGGGGCCACCAGAGTCCAGTGGGGAGGAGTGACTCAGTGAGGTAGGAGGGAGCCAAACCTTTTAGTGCTCTTTAGGGGGTGAGAAGGATTTAGTAATGAATATGTCAGGTGATGGGGAAGCAGTGCAGCTGACTGAGGGTGGGGGTGATGTGATTTCTTGGTATGTGTGAATATTCTGGCAGCAGAGTTTTGTATATATTACAGTTTATGAAGAGATTTATCAGGGAGATTGGGACAGAAAAGGGCATTGCAGTAACGCGGACAGGGTTTGAGCGTCTTTGAGGGAAAGGGATGGGCAGTTGTGCAATGTTACAGAGATGGGAAAATGTAGTCTTCGTGATGGAGGTGATGCACTTTGCTTTTTCTTTTTTTCTTGGGTAAATTGGATAAAGCCAGTTTGTTTATTATATAGTTTGTTAAAATGTGTAATATGTGCTTACCTCATCACATACGTGGATGGCGAACATCAAGGTTAAGAAGCCGGTGGAGGGATATTTCCCATGGCGTTCAAGCCACACATCATAGACGTACTTTAAGAACGTGGGGTTGTATATTAACACCTGTGTTAAAATAAATCATAAAAGTCACAGAATGAGTACAAGAGACATACTACATGTGATATTTGTATATTCACACACTTGTACATACACACACACACACACACAGACACAAAAGCATCTTGGAAGTGCGACACAAGACTCTTTCACCTTATTCTTGTCTGCATTAATCTTGGCCATCACCGGCATCCGGGTGCTGTTGAAAACAGAGAGATGTCAATAGCCTGCTGGGTGGCACTTAGTCCAATGACGATCCACAAGATCACAGAGTCCACTAGTACCCCAGGGCAGGACACTTGGAGCATCCATGGCAGCACTGAACCAAGAGCTGATAAAGGAGCCCTTTTTCCCTTTCTTTGTGCATAACTGTCTGTCTAGCTAATTTTAGCCCTCACCCTAACATTAAATGCAAAGCGTAATGATGAAAACTGTTGCTTCTTTTTCATCCGAAAACAAAGTGAGTGAGCACTACAGCAGCTTCTGACGAGGGCTCCTGTTTCTCAGAGCTGCATTCAGCTTCTTAGATCAATGTTCAAACACAAATGCATTCCCAATGTAGCCACCTACCGTTTCACAGTGCCAAGCTGGGGAAGACCCCTTGACTGCTTGGAAGGCTAGCACCAATGTTTTGAATTTGCAGCAGCCAGTGGAGGGAAGTAAGCAGGGGGGGTGACGTGTGAGTATTTGGGAAGGTTGAAGACCAGACGAGCTGCTGCATTCTGTATAAGTTGGAGGGGTCTGTTGGCGGACACTGGGAGGTCAGCCAAGAGAGAGTTGCAGTCGTCCAGGTGGCACAAAACCATCGCCTGGACCAGGAGCTGGGTCGAGTAGGGGGTGAGAAAGGGGCGGATTCTCTGGACTTCAGTAGATTCCAAACTGTTAGCTAAACCTCCTAGTTTTATATCTGCAAATTTAACTGACAAGCTTTCAATGTCTCTGTCAAGGTCATTTATAAGAATGAGGAAGAGCAGTGGTCCCACCCCTATCCTTGTGGGACTCCACTTCCCACAACACCCTTATTAGGTCAGGTCAGGCTGAGTCTGTCACCTTATGATGAAGTCATTAGAGTCAATGAGAACGCTGTAATCGGATCCCTTGAGGTTCCCAGAATTCATTACATTACATTACATTACGTGGCATTTAGCAGACGCTCTTATCCAGAGCGACGTACAACAAAGTGCAAATCAAACACAAGTGCCAAGAGGAGCTGAGAGGACAGTACAGTTCCCCACTACAGCGCAAGTCCTGCAGCGATTGGGTGCTGAGTCGTCGTAGTGTCCCTCGCCAGAGACGACCTTGAATAGTTTCCGCACCACATCTCCGTAGTTCGCATGTTGCTTAGTCTGTAGCCTCTGGAGACACAATGAAGACACACAGAGACTCTCAGCTGCTCAAGAGTCAATCAACAAGAGCAACGGTAGCTATGGGAGCAGAATAAAGCCTTTCTTAGGCAGATGGCAGGTTATGCTGTGTTTACATGGTTTTTCTCCAATTACATTTGTCAACAGACCAAAACCAAAACACACATACACACACATACACAGTTCACTCAGACAACTCACAATAAATCACTCCCTGTTGTAAGCCAGCCAAAACAGGGAGTGACTACCCCCCCCACCCATGGGGGTCTTTAGAAGCTCACTGTTGGATGCTGGGGTGGTGGTGGGAGAGCAACAAACTTCTGAAGACACGATTAATATGCAATTGCAGTAAAAGCATGTAATATAAGCAACAGCAGCACTGAAGCAACAGCATGCCCAAAAGAGCAATGCAGCAGAATGAGCCAGGCACTGCTATGGCTTTAGCATGCAGAATGAGCCAGGCAGTGCTATGGCTTTAGCATGCAGAATGAGCCAGGCAGCGCTATGGCTTTAGCATGCAGAATGAGGCAGGCAGCGCTATGGCTTTAGCATGCAGAATGAGCCAGGCAGTGCTATGGCTTTAGCATGCAGAATGAGGCAGGCAGCGCTATGGCTTTAGCATGCAGAATGAGCCAGGCAGTGCTATGGCTTTAGCATGCAGAATGAGGCAGGCAGCGCTATGGCTTTAGCATGCCAAATGAGCCAGGCAGTGCTATGGCTTTAGCATGCAGAATGAGGCAGGCAGCGCTATGGCTTTAGCATGCCAAATGAGCCAGGCAGTGCTATGGCTTTAGCATGCAGAATGAGCCAGGCAGCGCTATGGCTTTAGCATGCAGAATGAGCCAGGCAGCTCTATGGCTTCAGCATGGAGAATGAGCCAGACAGTGCTATGGCTTTAGCATGCAGAATGAGCCAGGCAGCCCTATGGCTTTAGCATGCAGAATGATACTTTTTTGGGAGAACATTGGGTGAACTGTGTTTCTCTGAATTGGTTGGAATCCATGTTTGTGTGCATGCTTACCTGCCACCATTTAAAGGTGTCGTTAGACAGCATGGCGTTCTTCTGTGACAAAAGTGGTGATATTGACGGGTTAAAGCGCTTCATGAACCAGGGGTCTTCATCCTCAACAGAGATGCACTGGCGGCAGGCACACAGTGCCTTGGAAATGGATTTGTTGGACCGCCAGAAGGCAAGTTGTAACGATGAGGTGCTGCTGTAGTTGAATGTAATGATGGTAATGGCACAGATGCAGAACAGCACAATCAAAAGCTTTCTTCTCGGATTCTTGAGGTCCACCATTTTGTCCATGATATGTGTTTATAGACATATGGAAAGTTGTAAAAAGGAGGGAGAGCTTCCTCAAATGAGGGTTTGACTTCAGACGAGGGTTTGAAAGGATTGTATCAGAAACAAAGTGCATGACCCATTCAGGCAGGGAATGCAATCCTTTTAGAACAGTTCTCAGATGCACAAAACCTAACAGTAAGTCACGTCTGAATAGGAGGGAAAATGTGACGGTTTGAAGTGCAAGCTTGTGCTTCCTGTTAGAGGGAGGGGTCCTGCTTTCTTCTTTTTGACTGAATGAGGTGGTGAAGAAATGGTGAAGCTGCTCTCTGCTGGAAATCACCCACCTAGAAAGAAAACAAAGGAGGACTGATTACACTCAACATATCTATGGTACATATCAGTAATGGACCTGGAGCATTTCCCAACAGAGGGGATTGCTCTCCGTACAATCCTTTGGAGCACACAACTGACTTAAATATTAGCAGATTATTAAAAAAACAAAATTATATTTATCCAACCTGAGACTACTACACTCAAGGAAAGAAGAACTGGCACCATATAAAATCTAGTTCATGCTTAAAAATCTATGAAATGAACATACCCATGTAAGCTATTGCAAGTATTCACTGTTCTGCATGTAAATGAGCGGCTTAGCACAACAGATACGCACGAAGACATCAAGGTTTATTTTGAGGGGACGTAGCACATTGAAGGTGAGTACAACAGAAGTAATTCTCTATAAGTTTATTATCTTCATATTTATATTAATACATGTAGTCTGGAGCATCCAGGCACACAGAAATAGAAACCAGGAACTGTATAATACTGTGATCATATTGCATACAATATATGCACATTACAATACCAAACATAGATACTTTAGACCTCCTATTATTTGGTGTACACCAAATATTACTTTGTAAAATGTATTGCTCATTCTGCATGCTATGGGCCTTGGTCCATACAATGCCCATACTACTTCTCATAAGCTACCTACAAGGAGATAAAATAATAGGTAGATATTGCACATGATTATAAGTAGATATTGTACATGATTTTAGGTAGATATTGCACATGATGGTGCTCTTTAGGTTCAATCTCCCACACCAGGCAGGTTACCAGGAATGGTTTGTGCACATGTCATTTGCAGATTCGCATGGCTTTGTCCTCATTTTAAGTTAGATCTACATAAAAATATTGGAACAGCAAGGTCAATTTCTTTGTTTTTTCTTTGTTTCTATACACTAAAGACAATTGAGTTTGAGGTCAAAAGATGTACGTGAGATGACAGATCCGAATTTCATCTTTTATTTCCTGGTATTTTTCTCTAGATTTGTTAAACATCTCAGACCATCACCCTTTGTATAAGACAACTCAATTCTTAGTTGAGCAAAAGTATTTGAACATGTGACTTACAGGTGTCCTGTTCCCCAGATGGTAGTTTGATTGGTTAAACAATAAATTGTTCTGAATGTCCACTCTTGGTTTTAGCCTTGGGTTTTGCCTACAAAGACTGCATTTGTGTTAGAAATGATAAACCAACATGAAGAGCAGAGAGCTGTCTTTGGGAGAAAAGCAAGCCATTTTGAAACTTCGAAAAGAGGGGAAATCCATTGCACTAGCATTGGGGATAGTTGGAATGTCCTGAAACACACAGTCTTTGAAGGAACTCGGCAGGTAGGTTATTCCAAACATGTCGGAGAACTAGCCACAGTTCTTCTGTAGATTTAGGCAGCCTCAAATGCTTCTGCCTCTTCATGTAATCCCAGACAGACTCGATGATCAGGGCTCTGTGGGGGCCATACCATCACTTCCAGGACTCCTCGTTCTTCATTACGCTGACGCTAGTTCTTAATGACATTGGCTGTATGTTTGGGGTCGTTGTCCTGCTGCAGAATAAATTTGGGGCCAATCAGATGGTATTGCATGATGGACAAATATCTGCCTGTACTTCTCAACATTGAGGAGACCATTAATTCTGACCAAATCCCCAACTCCAATGCAGCCCCAAACCTCCACCATGCTTCTCTGTTGCCTGCAGACACTCATTCTTGTATCGCTCTCCAGCCCTTCGGCCTGTAGCCTTCTGCAACAGCCAAATATTTCACATTTTGACTCATCAGTCCAGAGAACCTGCTGCCATTTTTCTGCACCCCAGTTCCTGTGTTTTCGTGCATAGTTGAGTTGCTTGGCCTTGTTTCCATGTTGGAGGTGTGGCTTTTTGGCCGTAATTCTTCCACGTAATTCCACTGCGTCTACGGTCCTTGGCATTGCCCGTCTCTTTGTGATTCTTCAACAGAGCTTGAACAGCACATCTGGAAACCCCTGTCTGCCTTGAAATGTCTGCCTGGGAGAGACCTTGCAGTATAATTACCTTGTGTCCTGTTGCTATGCTCAGTCTTGCCATGGTGTATGACTTCTGACATTAAACTGTCTTTGGCATCGTTTGGAAGAAGAGTTTGGCTGTTCCTCACCCAGTTTCAACCCTCCTACACAGCTGTTTCTGTTTCAGTTAATGATTTTGTTTAAACCTAGCTATTAAATTAATGATCATTAGCTCCTGTTTGGTGTAATTGGTTAATCACACACCTGACTATATGCCTACAAAATCCCTGACTTTGTGCAAGTGTACCTAGAAGAATTAATGCTGATTTGAAGGCAAAGGGTGGGCACCCCAAATATTGATTTGATTTTGATTTCTCATCTGTTCTCTCACTTTGCATTTTGTTAATTTATAAAAATAAACTATTAACATTTCTATTTTTGAAAGCATTCTTACTTTACAGCATTTTTTCGCAACTGCCTAAAACTTTTCCACAGTACTGTATACAATACAAAATAACATCTGTGTAGTAATCGGTTTTGTCTTCACAATTGTAACATAGTGACAGTATATTACTGTAAACTAAGGTCGAATGAATTTGTCTGAAGAAATGAGCTGACTCCAGTTTGGTTAGAGAACCTAGTGCCATCAGCTGTCCCTGTAGTTTCAGTCATTGTGTTCAGACTCACTGAACTGTCCAATTACCAACAGTGCTAGAATGTACTACTTAAATCTATATTTTTATGTTAATATTGTCATGGGCCATTTCTGCTGAGTGGGCCTTAATGGTGCGAGTGATGCACATCTTTCCTTTATTTTTATATTATATATTATATTATATAGCTGATTTTATTTGTGTTGCAAATATTTCACAAATCTTTGTCATGTTTTTGAGACAAATGCAATGCAAATATTAATTATTATTATTATTATTATTATTATTATTATTATTATTATTATTATTATTTCTGTAATTGGTAAAGTGTATCAACAGGAGTTAATCAATTCTGACTTCTGTTAACTATTTAACAATAATTACATCTATATGAAGATATTCCAAACTGCATGTGCAACTATAGCCAGACATGTTTCACATCAGCAGAACATGGCAAAGAAGAGCATCTGCAAAAAAGCTGGTGAAAACAGTGCTCCATTCCAAATCTTTCAAAAATAAATAAATAGGCCTCAATAAAGATAGTGTTTGGCTGAATAAAGAGCCACACACTAACCGGAATCTTTCAGGTGAGGTGTCAGCCTCTTCTGTTATTACACAGCAAAACATTATCTGGCAGATTCAACAGGAAGAGAATCCCACCCAGTCACATTTTCTAGGGGTGTCAATGGTTTTGACAGCTGTCAAAATTAGGTGATTACATTATCAAAATATGTTTTGTTTTGTAAAAAAAAAAAAAAACCTTCTAGCTGACAGGACAGCAACTCAAATCACACTGAATGCATTATAGTCCTGGAATGCAGAAGTTCATCCCGGGAACACACAACATGTTGAAACTTGAAGTGGACGGGCTACAGCAGCAGAAAACCAATAAGTCCAAAAATAACTCAAATAAATACCTAATAAAGTGATCACTGAGTGTGCATCCTAACTATAGTCTATCTGCAGACTCCTGCTGTTCACATGGTCTTCACTGAAGCACAAGATGATTTTGAATCTAAAAAGTACAATTTCAGAAGCTCCACTGTAGCCTACCGTATGGGAATTATTGTCCTGATGTGTCCACCTAAAGCAGAGGTAACCAACCCTGTTCCTGGAGATCTACCATCCTGTCGGTTTTGTATACTTGTACTTTCACTCAATTACATTTCAGTGACAAATATCATACTTTTTACTCTTTACATTTTCAATGTACACCTTCACGGTACTTGTTACACATTTCACACATTTTTTCTCTGGCTAAAATATCAATCCCTGTTTTAAACAGTCAATAAAACCCATATCAGTGCTTAAGGAACCCGCCCACACCAATTCTGATCTCCTCTCACTGACCACTTAAACTGTTTTTCAGACAAAATACTTTAATGACTGGGTATGAAATGTTGGTTGCCAGACAGGGTGGTTTGAGTTTTTTCATGCTGCGGAAAAAAATAAATAATAAAAAATCTTTTTTGTTCTTTAAAACTATTTTTATTCAGTGACCTCTTGAAGTTGTGCCTTAACTGATTTTAAGTCTGCTAGGGCACAGATAATCTTTTGAAACTACATAATAATGCTAAAGGAGATCATGAATTAATCAAGCAATTACCGCTAGGTGGTTCGAAATAACAAGATGAATATAGGATATTACACAAAACAATGTGCACATGTTCATCTTGGACACGAATAGTCAATACATCGGTGTCGAGATACTAAATGATAAAAATATCTTGACACTTAATATATTGCCCACTTACTTTGGATCTTGGGCTGCCCGCACTTGAGAAACTGATAACCTATGCAGTTATTCCATAGTCACCCATATGTCCATCATGCCACAGTAGCGCTGATAGTGTACGGATAAATGGAGGCTACAGTAGAGTGACGCTCCATCGCACAGCAGTGAACTTTATAACTTTTTAATAACCTGTGGCAATAACGCCCCCACGCTGCATTGAAATGGCCTGACTTACACCGAAACTGCTCTTACGTTTCTGACACGTTGGGACTATTGTACCTATTCTATGTGGTCAAAAGAAATTTGGAACAGGTTTGAACCTGAATAAAAGATACCTCCAATGCCACCGTCATAAATTGAGTTACTGCTAAGGTTAAGTGGGTAAGGATAATGAATGAATGAATTAATGAGAACCGGCACTATTGTGAAATGTTTCACTTCTTACTCAATCACTCCAAGGTAACGAGATCAAAAGCGGTGAAATTGTCCTCACGCACATGTACTGACGGAACTTACGAACCACTAAAAAGATGCTCAACGGTTTCCGGCTCTGTGGCTCCTGTCGTTGCAGGCAGACGAACGGGAAGTGATGTGTCAAAGTGAGTCAGAGCCCATTGGCTCAGTCCAATCGCTCATCGCTCAGAGGAAAGATTGGGAGTTCCTAACTTCTACTTCTAGCTCTTAGGAGGAACATTTAAGGGGTTGGAACATCCTTAAAGAAGGACCTTAAAGCGATTTTGGGGTCAGGAGCACGTAAAGAAAAAATAGAAAAATAAGCAATTAGAATGAGCCCCATGACTTCACCAACTCGTCTTTGGCTCTGTGAAAAGCCTCCTGCCGCACTTTGCTCCAGCTCCATGTCTCCTTGTGCTGACACAGTAGGTCCTGCGGCAGCTTCAGCATTGACGCCATGTTGGGTCTGAATACAGCCCATAATAGTGGCGTAACCCAGAGTAAGAACCAAACTGGCTGACGTTCTGTGGGGGTGGGGCTTTGTTCTTGGATGAGGCTGTGTGCCAGCCTCCGGCATAGATCGCATGGCCAAGATACTCAACAGACCTGCACTTCTCGTTCAACCCACATTCCTTCAGCCATCCAGTGTACGCAGGTGTTCCTCACCTGTGGGTCCTGTCTGTTACGCAGGTGTTCCTCACCTGTGGCTCCTGTCTGTTACGCAGGTGTTCCTGACCTGTGGGTCCTGTCATGCAGGTGTTCCTGACCTGTGGGTCCTGTCTGTCACGCAGGTGTTCCTCACCTGTGGGTCCTGTCTGTCACACAGGTGTTCCTCACCTGTGGGTCCTGTCACACAGGTGTTCCTCACCTGTGGGTCCTGTCTGTTACGCAGATGTTCCTCACCTGTGGGTCCTGTCTGTCACGCAGGTGTTCCTCACCTGTGGGTCCTGTCTGTTACGCAGGTGTTCCTCACCTGTGGGTCCTGTCTGTTACGCAGGTGTTCCTCACCTGTGGGTCCTGTCACGCAGGTGTTCCTCACCTGTGGGTCCTGTCACGCAGGTGTTCCTCACCTGTGGCTCCTGTCTGTTATGCAGGTGTTCCTCACCTGTGGGTCCTGTCACGCAGGTGTTCCTCACCTGTGGGTCCTGTCACACAGGTGTTCCTCCCCTGTGGGTTCTGTGGATTGCACACCGGCCGGGCTGGACTTACACCTTGGCCTTCATGTTCAGTCATGAGTTCAGCAAAGCCGTACAATGTCTGACAGAATGTTTTTAAAGAATAAAAAAGCAAGATCCAGTTGTCATTCAAAGATAAGGACAAACATAAGCTGGCCCTACGTGTAAAAATGAAATGTTGGTACTTTCTCCCTCTAATCAAAGCCAGTAATTAGGGACTAAGTGTTGGTTTCCTCCCAGCATTAATAAATAGCAGTGCAATGAAGCATTCTCATTCCCCATTTCACATCAATAAACTTATGACACAGCACTACAGCTTGCTAAGTGCTACTGTAGTGCTACATTTATCCAATGCTGAATTATGTACTAGTGATGATGGAATACCGCTAGTTCTGGTGATTCACTGGCATTTCAGATAACGAAATTAAGAAATCTCTATTTTTGTATTTGATGTGGATAAAATTGAGGTCCCATTGAACAATATATAATGATGACGATGATACTCAAATCCTAAAGATTTAATGATATAACTGCAGCTTGTCATATTCAAAACATATTCAAACAAATAAAATACATTTCTGATTTAATTTAAAAAAGCAATCATTCCATTTATAAATGTGAGATGAAGTTTAAAAGGCACACAACCCCCATCCTCAAATCCAAAACCTTACACATTAGGAATTTCATTGATAAGGCACTTCACATACAGAGACATAGCCCTCACAGATATTCACCATGTGTACACCAGTCATACAGGCAAAGTTATATATCCATTTAAAACTAAAAATGTCCCAAGTTATTGATAGAACGAATATCTTGATTTCCTTGTCAGTTAATAGAATGGTTAATTGAATACATTGGTGTAGAAAATGAAAACGTCCCCATCCGACATACAGTAAGTAACATTACATTACATTACATTACAGTCTTTTGGCAACAAAGTGCAAAACTATAAACAGGGACCAATGTGCTTTCTCCCCTGTTACTTTCAACCTGGCTCTCCCCTAAAGTTACCACAGTCACATTTGAAACACGTTTAAAATTAGGTTTTTTTTGTTGATAGCGGGGTAATGACCTTCGCCTCGGGCAATTTCCAATATTATTTTTTGGCGGAGCAGCAAGTTTACATGGCCCTTTGCCATTTCCTCCAAAAATTAAAGCTTATTAAGGCTGCTTGGGAGGTCGTGTTCATTTCACAGCCAATGCTTCCCCTCATCTCCCTTCAAACAACTTCATTTTTCTTTTACAGGCCAGCAGCTTCATGACCAAGGACTCATAGTCTCCGGCGTGCAGTCCAGTTGGCTCCGACTTTCTAAATTTGTTTTTCTCCCAGTAATGCTGCCAGGTTCCGTCCTTGGATGCTCCAAATCCAAAAACATTCACCTGAGACCAAGAGGAAGTAGAGGGACAGTTAAACTGAATATATTTTCATAAATTGCGGTTTTTGGCTTGTACTTACAAGAATAGGACACACAGAGATGTACGCAAAAACCCAACATAGCTTCACTTGAGATTAACTCACAAAGGACAGCATTAAATTAAATAAAATTTAATTAATGAAATTTAATCTTGCAAAAATTCTTCCACTGGCTCATCAGGCATAAAGTAAAAAAAGTATCAGGGCATTTCACCAACACTAGATGGCAGTATATGCCAGCTCAAAGGTACACTGCATCTGACACTGCACTTTGATTTTGCTTTTTTCTTGGGTAAATTGGATAAAGCCAGTTTGCTCATTATATGGTTTGTTAAAATGTGTAATATGCGCTTACTTCATCACATATGTGGATGGCGAACATCAAGGTTAAGAAGCCGCTGGAGGGATATTTTCCATGGCGTTCAAGCCACACATCATGGACATACTTTAAGAACGTGGGGTTATATATTAACACCTGTGTTCAAAGAAATCATAAAAGTCACCAAATCTGCACAAAAGACATACTATATGTAGAATTTGTATAGTCACACACACATGCTGACTGACTGTGATCCCCTGACCTTTTACTAGTGAGTGGGTAAAGTTGCCTGCTTTTACAACCGCGACTCATCGCTCTGTACTCTCGTAGGAAGCAGGACGGGTAATCAAGGCATCTGTTTTCTTCCAAAGCAACCCCCTCTATTGTCTGATTGTCTATTCAGGCCTCCAGCCGTTAAAACTCATTACGACGGGGCAACATTGTTTACGGCACCGAGAGGTTGGGAGGGAATCCTTCCTGCCAGGCCCGACCTTCTCCTGAACCCTTTATGACTCTCTCCCTCTTTACTCAGTCACTGAATGGTGTGTACAGCACTGGATGTTTCATGGCAAGGCCAATTATGATAAAATTCATGTTTGGTATCATTTTTCTTGGTTTAGTGTGATTGGTACAATGGTCTCCTTTCCGTAGCAATGTACTAAGGATATCATAGCCATCCAGGAACCTAGGGAAAGCTATGGAAATCTGACCTAAGAAAAGTCATCTGGTTCAACCCCCCTGTCTAGATCCCCATTAGTGATAATTTACAAATGGTTAATTATGGACCCAATTTTATGGTCAAGCATCAAAGGCCTGGTTTGCTACTTAAGGGGAAGATACAAGGGGTCTGGGAGATCTGTTTCCAGACTCCCGCACCTGCCGTGTGTGTAGAAACCCTTGCCAGTTATGACAATGTTTTTACTTTGTACTCTGTGTAAAAGTGCATTATATACTATGATTTGTAACTTTGTGTTTTGGTTGTAATTTGAAGTAACCTACCTGGCAAAATACATTGTTAAACTTGATTTGTTTGGTTTTCCTCACTGACACTTAATGTTATACAGGGAATGCTTGCTTTACCCCATCGAACTGGTCTAGGGAGGATTAATATTTACACTTAATGTATCACGGCGTATAGCACCCGTAGACCTATGATGGTAAATCCCTCGCCTCCGCGTGGTAGTTCATTCATGTCGAGCACAGCCATAGCAATGTCAGTCCATATCAGTAAAAAACGGAAGTGATACTGCTGTCTTTGTCACTTGGTATTTCTCTGACTGATCTAGTTTCTCTACGGAATGGGTTCAATTGGGTAATAACATCAACCTCTTCCCAAGCAGCACCTGAAGGACACGCAGATACCTTCGGCCTACACAGCTAACTTCATCATTGGGTTAGCAGGGGCTTACACACACTTAAACAGAAGCAAGTTGTGACATAAGACTCTCACCTTATTCTTGTCTGCATTAATCTTGGCCATCACCGGCATCCAGGTGCTGTTGAAAACAGAGAGCTGTCAATAGCCTGCTGGGTGCCACTTAGTCCAATGACGATCCACAAGATCACAGAGTCCACTAGTACCCCAGGGCAGGACACTTGGAGCATCCATGGCAGCACTGAACCAAGAGCTGATACTTTGCCTAACTTTAAAAAACTTTGCCTGACAATTTTAAACCCTCACCCGGTTTAAACGAAGTGCTGCTCACAAAGGCAAACTTGATGTCAACTTGTGTACAAAATATAGTAAAGATATCGACAGGCAAGTGTCCCCAAATCTACCCAAATACAAAACATCTGCATATCTTTTTGTCCAGACACATGAATGATGTTTTTCTATTAAAACAGATTCTTTGATACAAAATGTCAAGAAAATTCACCTTCACATGTGTTTTATTCACATATATGAGAGTATGATTTCATGAAGCTCTCCAAAGTGTACAAAAAGCTCTCCGAAAAAGTATTACACAACCTAATGCTTTCTAACAAGTCTGCATCACTTTTACAATGGAATTTTATTTCAAAATTAGGGTAACCAGAGGCCCATTAACCCTAATTAATGACCCTAACATTAAATGCAAAGCTAATGATGAAAACTGTTGCTTCTTTTTCATCCGAAAACAAAGTGAGTGAGCACCACAGCAGCTTCTGACGAGGGCTCCTGTTTCTCAGAGCTGCATTCAGCTTCTTAGATCAATGTTCAAACACAAATGCATTCCCAATGTAGCCCATGGCCACCTACCGTTTCACAGTGCCTGTGGTCAGAGCACTAGTGATCCACTCCAGATCCAAAGTCTTGAATGGTATCAGCAGCAGGCTTGTGTCCTTTTGCAGGTTTGTGGCACTTTCTGGGTGCATGACACGATGGGTGGTTCTGTTCCCTACGTCCTTTTCATAGCCCAAAAGGGGAGCTTTGTTCATTCTGCAGAGACAATATGTATATATATATATATATATATAATATATATATATATCAGTGGAGGCTCCTCCATAGAGGTGGAGGAGGCCTGGCCTCCCCAATAATTTGAGAGAAGAGAGAGATTTAAAAAAAACAATAAATATATTTATTTTATTTATTTATTTTAACAAAAAACATATTTTTTATTTTTTATATTCATATTATTTTAGTTTTGTTCATAAATCTAAATTTTCCCATGGCTAAAACCCAATATTGCAATTGTAAAGCAACAGGCCAGATTTCCCTATCAGTTTGTATTAAGGGAGGCCAGGCCAGGCCAGGCCTCCCCTAGGAAATGAGATTCTCATAGAAGTCAATGTAATGCATTTTTTTTCATGCCAATATGTGATTGGCCAGATCACTGAAAATGGGTGGGCAACGGAGGCCTGGCCTCACCATGCATTGTGTCCAGGGCAAAGATTGACATTTTGTTCGTCCAATCACATGCTACTGGTTCATTTGGAATCAACTATCCTTTCCTTTCTATTCAACACAGAAGCCATTTTGAGAATTCGCTAGTCACTTCAGTCAAACAAACACTCGCCATAGTGGCTACGAGTGTCCTATCAACTTGTGCTTTTCAGGAAATTTAGAGAACACCCCTGGCTATCATCCCTGGAGTTTATAGCTCATTTGGCCAAACACTTTTGCTTAAAACTACCTCGGAAGTCGGCGAGATTCTAGCGCAATTTGAGATCTTGGGCTGGAGATATGCAGATTCCAGATACTAGGGAGTGAGAATGACATTCAATAGGTCATGTTAGACACCATTTGGGATTTATTGAACAGTTTTATTTTTAATGTAGTCCATTTCGTTTTATTACAAGTCAATTTAATAATCTTCCATATCAAATTACCGAATTGTTGCTCTGTGAGGAAATTCACTCTAAATACGAATAGAGTGCTGCCCTCTAGTGGATAACGTTAACGTTAGATAAAGCCAACTGGAACCATATTTTTACATATTTTATATTAAATATATTGAATAAAACTACATATGATAAAGAAAGTGTTATCTTATCTTTTTTATATGCTAAACTTGATTAAATTGGTGATTACATGTTGAAGCTGTAGAAGAATGAAAAATGTAAGCTAAACAAAATTGTTTTTAACTACATAATTAAAATTCCTGCCTTTTACACATGTTCACTTGGCATTTATATTACATCCAAATGTCATTTCTCAGCTTAATTATCAGGCAGGCTCATAGACTTACAGCAATGTCATTTCTTCAGGAAGGCACAAGGCTAAGCTCTGCACAATGAATTTCATCAGCCAGAACTTTCTGACTGTAGCTTACACTCCAAATAGTATGCCTTTGGCCAGCACAAAGACAGATAAGAGAACAGGGAACATTCCATCGCGAGTGAAGTGAGCAAGCGGAAAAAAATGGCCTCCTCAATTCTGGAAGTCACCAGCCTCCACTGATATATATATATATATATCGCTCTTAGAGAACTGACTGCTATGTAAACTAGTCTTGACATAGATTTTTGACAATGCAATCATGAGAGCTGCATTTATGTGGCCCAAGTTTACGAGACAACCAGGAAACATCATTATGGTTTCTGTAACGTGATGGGAGAAATATGTTTCAACACTATTGGCACAGAAAATACACTGGCTGGTATTCAATTAACATTTCTCCTTCACTTACTAATAAATGCAAGCTTTGTACCTTTTCTTTGATGGATGGAAGAAACACATGGCAGGAATTTTACTTTTCTGCCTCTGCTTTTAATAGTTAGTCAAGGTCAGTGAGTTATAATAACAGCACAGCTTTCTTATGCATTTATTAATGCACCCAAAAACAAACCCAAACACACAGACAGGGTCTAGCCTAACACTGTCAGTCCCGAAGCAGGCCGAGCTATCCAAAAAGATATTAAAATAATGTAAATAAAACATGACATGGCCAAGAAGGCGTATTGCTAGAGGGCCTAGTGGGGCCAGGCGTTATATCACAAACCTTATAAATAATTTGGCGAAGATGATATATACGGTTGGATAATTTAGTTTGTAAGTTTGAACTTCTATTAATATGTTACCAATAGTCGTGATAAATGGGATGTTTTAAAGTATTCCTGCAGTGTTTTATTCATAAATAACACTACTTTCTCTGATAACGCAATCAAGCAGTCGGGGCATGGAGTGCATAATCGATCACAGACAGGTCGATAGGCCTAGTAATGTCGCACGTAGAAGCTATGCCTTAAGCAACCGCCGAAGGGATAGTTCGGAGAAAACACGTAGAAAAGTTAACAACTTTCGTAAGGTATACCTTTCGCGTCTTCGTAAACTGCTAAGAGACACCGTTATTGAAAATCAGGCTGAATCGGTCACCTTATGACGAAGTCATTGGAGTCAATGATGGATCCGTAATCGGATCCGTTGAGGTTCCCAGAATTCCCGACAACAGCGCAAGTCCTGCAGCGGTTGGGCGCTGAGTCGTTGTAGTGTCCCTTGCCAGGGACAACCTGGAATAGTTTCCGCACCACATCTCCGTAGTTGGCATTTTGCTTAGTCTGTAGCCTCTGGGGACACAATAAAGACACACAGACTCTCAGCTGCTCGAGAGTCAATCAGCAAGAGCAACGATAGCTGCAGAACAGAACAAAACATTTATTTGCATAACCCCAGGCGAATGAAAGGTTATGCTGTATTTAAATTTTTAAATACAGCATAACCGGCGGTCGAGCTGCACGTTCACGCCTGTTTTCCGTTCTGGTTCCTCAGAGGAGGAATGACTTGCCTACCACTGTCAGGACAGCAGAATCCCGCCCCCTATTTCGACGCAGACTAAAAACACACCTTTTGAAACTGTACCTTAGTCCTCCCTCCTGATTTCCCCCCACTCTTCCGATATCCCCCCCCCCCCCAAAAAAACAAAAAAACAAACTTGCACTTACGATGACTGTATTTTTTGTTTAGAACAGCACTTCATGTGTATTTTACTAGTTATGGATGTCATGCTTTAACTTGTGGAAGAACCTATGCACTTGTAAATTGCTTTGGATTAAAAGTGTCTGCCAAATGACTAAAATGTCAATGTAAATGTAGGTATTTATTAGACATATTTCTTAGACTTATTAAGTCTTCTGCTGCTGTGGCCTAACCACTTACAGTGATGATGCGTTGTGTGGTCAGAGATGCTCTTCTGCTTAACACTGCTGTAATGTGTGGTTATTCGCGTTACTGTCACCTTCCAATCAGCTTTGACCAGTCTTGGCCTTCTCCTCTGACCTCTCTCATGAACAAGGCGTCTCTGCCCCGCTGAAATGCTGCTCACTGGATGTTTTTTTGTTTTTCGCACCGTTCTCTGCAAACTCTAGAGACTGTAGTAAGTGTAAATCCAAGGAGATCAGCAGTTTCTGAGACACTCAAACCACCCTGTCTGGCACCAACGATAATTCCATGGTCAAAGTTACCTAGATCACATTTGTTCCCCATTCTGACATTTGGTCTGAAAAACAGCTGAACATCTTGATCACATCTGCATGTTTTTATGGATTTAGTTGTTGCCACACAATTGGCTGATTCAATATTTGCATTAACAAGCTGGTGCACAGGTCTACCTAATAAAGTGCTCACTGAGTGCATATTGGTGATTGTAGTTTTGCAGGTGATCATATTTGTACTTCATAATGTTCGGTTTTGAAAGTGAACTCATACACTTTTATAAAGGTGCATTTTAATGCATTCATGCTGAACATTTGCTTTAGAAAAGGACAAACATGAACAATATTTTTAACATTTTTACAAATGTACATGGGGGGGCACTATTCAATGCAATTCTATTTCCTGCATTCAACATTCATCACAACAAAACTCAAAGCCTCGCTTCATTATATACTGTTCAACTATTCAACATTCATCACAACAAAACTCAAAGCCTCGCTTCATTATATACTGTTCAACTATTCAACATTCATCACAACAAAACTCAAAGCCTCGCTTCATTATATACTGTTCAACTATTCAACATTCATCACAACAAAACTCAAAGCCTCGCTTCATTATATACTGTTCAACTATTCAACATTCATCACAACAAAACTCAAAGCCTCGCTTCATTATATACTGTTCAACTATTCAACATTCATCACAACAAAACTCAAAGCCTCGCTTCATTATATACTGTTCAACTATTCAACATTCATCACAACAAAACTCAAAGCCTCGCTTCATTATATACTGTTCAACTATTCAACATTCATCACAATAAAACTGAAAACCTCACTTCATTATATACTGTTCAACTATTCAGCATTCATCACAACAAAACTCAAAACCTCATTTCATGATATACTGTAACCTCTAAAACTCTTGTCATGCATGATTATGTAGTAATGGATAACATACCTGTCTGCTTGGGTGTAGTACGATTCTTGGATGCTTTGTGCTTAATCTTGATCGATGTATAAGGACGTGTGAATGTTTAACATAATGGCCATTTATGATTTAGATAATTATTTGTTAAACAAAAAAGGTCAGATGCATATCATGCAAATATGCAAATATGCAAATAGTTTGGGTGTGGATTTGCATTATTATTATTAATATTATAGTTAGGGCTAATGGTTGCGAATTTGCCTATATTTGTTTCATGTGCCTAATGATGTGTTTTTGGGCCACGTTTACAATGACGTGAGAGGGCAAAGGCTATAGGCCTATATGACATATAGGAAGTTGAATTGCTGGGGTCGAAAGCCGATGGCGTTTGCTATAGTTTGGTTAAAAATACTATTTTGACCACACGCTACCTCGATTATAATATGTTTTTCGTTCAGTTAAAATACAATGTCTAATTTACAACTATGTTTCGTTCATGTTTTGGTGCTGCAAATGGACAAATAAATTATTTTAATTTTGCAAACGGAGCCCGAGGGAAGAAGTGCGTTCGTCCAGCCAGGCTATGCGCTGCTTCACGGTTTGGAACAAATGGTTGAATTCGTCAAAACAAAAGTCAAAATTGTATTAACATGTTTTCCAAGTTGGCAATGGATATTCTGTTGACTAGCACCAAAGCCTCATTGTCATTGTAATTTCCCCCAAAGCCAAGTGGGCCATTGAGAACCCAGCCAAGAATGTTTTTTTCTGCATAAGGTCCACTACCTACACTGTTTACTATTTTCCAAGGTTCTAAAGCTCTTGGAGCATCGACACCGATTAGTAGCCCAATGCTGCCGTCAATTGGCGTTACGTCAACCTCCTCCAGGTAAGACCATTTCCTTATAGCCTCCACTTTTGGAACATTGTCACGTGTCACTGGAATTGATTTTTGTGTAAAAACAGCAGGCAGTTTAAGAAATGTGTCGCTGTTTAATGCAGCTGCTTCTATGCCAGCTATTTTATAACTGGTTATTGGTTTTTCTTGACCCATTGTTTTTAAAAGTATCTGTTTTTTCTTTTTTACCAGGGGCACGAAGCTTCATGGACAGCTCCCCGGATCTAGGTAAGCATGTGTTTCTATGCATTTCGTTCCTTTCTCCAGTTTCACTTTGACAGGCCCAATTGATAGAGCCCAGTCTTGTGTTCCGGCCCCAGTACGGCTACCTGTTGCCAGAGAGACCACCACATCAGAATCTACAGATTCTAGGATATTCTGAGGCTCTCTTTGATTTTCCTTTGTTTGTATGCGCAAAATTGTTGGATGATTTAGTTCACACACATTGCAAGACATGCGCTTCTGACAATTTCTGTTCATGTGACCTGTCTCCAAGCACCCAAAGCACATGCCTTGTGCTTTCAAGAATTCCACCTTTTCGTTATTTGGTTTGAAATATTTCACATACTTCCACTGAGTGATTTTTGTTGCAGAACACGCAGGGCATTGTGAATGCACTTGAAATACTGATTATGGTGGGGGCTTGTTTGTTATCATATAACTGAAACTTTGTTTGCTAAACATAGGTGAAACTGCCGTAGCAAAACTGCTTTTGTAACCTACACTAAGTTGATAAGGTAGTGATGGGGTTCCTTTAAGAAGTTTTTGCCGCATTTTAGGCTATTTTCTGCGGTAGCGTCACAGTTTACGGCAATAGTAAGGAGGGCAGTATAAATGCACTGGTAGAGCATGTGCGCGCCAGAACGTAAGTGTGCAGACTTGAGGCAGTAGCAGTACAATCCTGTAAAGTAACCGCTGCACCCACTGGCGATAATTCTTGCTCCTACAAAGTTTGCAATTACATGCCTCTCATATTAGGTGTCGGAGACTGAGAAGAGTTCGTCTTGGGTCATCCGTCAGTTGCCTGGTGGACACCACTAGAGGGAGCCCCGCTGCCGCTCATAAATTTTCTTCCTTTCGTCAACGGGATCAAGTAGGAATTGGAACAGAATTTTTTTTATGACAGGGGTACCCGTTTAACTTTGACTCCTACGGTTTTTTTTTTTTTTGTTGTTGTTTTTTTCTCCAAACAAACATGTTCATGGACTGAGTCTAGATAGTTCAATTTGAGAATTCCGATCAACACATTCAGAGGTTGTTAACAAGCTGCAGCGTAAAAAATATTATTATGTTCGGTCTTACAAAATAAGATTTTGTGATTACCAGTTTTTTATTTTTATGCTGTATCATTGTGTAAGTTTCCTTTTCACATTTGCAAAGAAAACTGTATGCTATGTGCAATTGTGCGTTCCAGTTCAGACAATAGAAACTAAAATTTTCCCTGTGGTCCCTACTCTAAGCTGGCTTCTGCATTCTTAATATTTAATATAGGGGTTACACTTTCAAGTTTTATTCAATGCACTTTGAATTTCCCCGAATATTGGATCCAACATTATTCGAGATCGTTTCTCGAAATAAAAGTAAATCTCTAAATGCTGCTCTGTTTGTGTTTGTCATACATGTTGCAGACAACTGTTCTCCAGCTTTCGCGCAGCTTAAAAGTCAGTTTTGACAGAATGATTTTTAAATCGGAAGGTGTTTCAAGATCTGTCATATAATCCATCTCTTGCATTGTGTTGTGACAACTGTTAAAAAATATAGCATGAGACCTCAGACCAGATGCATCCTCTGCCTTGGTAACAGGCCACGTCAATGCCTTGTCCATAAAAGCAGATGTGATTCTTATTTTATTCCCGAAATGTCATTCAAGCTGTTCCTTATCTTCCTGATATCCTTTACCCGGCGGCATATGCAAACAACTGCGCACAACATTTCTTGGTTCTCCAGATGTGTATTGTTCCAAGTAGTATAGCCTTTGTTACATATCGTCAGTTTTGGTTTCAATGGTTTGCTCAAAAGATTTAATGAAAGATGTGAATTGAAGTAGGTCACCAGAAAAAAATGGATATTTCTCTTTTTGGAAGTTGAGACAATGCATGTTGCTTTACCAGCAGCTCTGTAATTTCATTTTGCTTGTTCATGACGTCAAGAGAATCATAATTATATGAACAAGCGATAGGCCTATATTTAGAAGTTTGATTTTCGACTGTGGGTTGGGTAGGCCTAGGCCCTTTTGTGCAAATTAAATATGAGCTTTGAGTTCTGATTTAACCTGAGTTGATGTGGGTTTGGGCTTATTTTGTTTTGTATATTTGCTTTGTTAGAACCTTTTTTGCCGTCGTTACAATATATTCGGTTGATGTTCTAGAAGTTGCAAGACTCGCCCTTTCTGTGCGTAAAAACTGGGACTCTGTAAGGATTAAGCATAAACAAGCTGGTGCCCAGGTCTACCTAATAAAGTGCTCGCTGAGTCCAAAATTCAACACTTTGAATAAACTATTATCAGTGTAGAGGCTTGGGTTCATACCAGCCATTATGATCGTGCTCCTTTTCCTCATCCGACAATAAAGATTGACCATTCACTTGTAAATCCATGAACTCAGACAAGCATTCATCAAAGAGATCAATCTGGTGTTTAACTTCATTATCGTCACGCCCGGTCTCGATAAGAGCATTTATTTCATTACGCTTCCGCGTGAGGACACCCAGGATTACTCACGGTTCACCAGGGAATATCTTCCAAATTTAAAGTTATTCTTTTCCAGTAATCCGAGTCTCCAAACTCCGTTATCGAAGAACAAATTTGACTTTTGTTTCGACGAATTCAACCATTTGTTCCAAACCGTGAAGCAGCGCATAGCCTGGCTGGATGAACGCACTTCTTCCCTCGGGCTCCGTTTGCAAAATTTAAATAATTTATTTGTCCATTTGCAGCACCAAAACATGAACGAAACATAGTTGTAAATTAGACATTGTATTTTAACGGAACGAAAAACAAACCTCACTTCATTATACTATATATTGTATCTCAACCCCTGACATACCGTTCCATACATCACAACAATACTCAAAACCTCACTATTTTGTTAATATTATTCTTTTTTCTGTTCATTTTTATTCACATTGCATGTATGACTTTCCTTCCAATCAAATATTGCTAAATGTATGTCGTATGTTTTACCATGTTTATAAAACTCAGCATTTGTGTAAAAGTTGTCCCCTGAAATGGGGGCTGGCGGAGGGATGAGATGAAAAAGAATCCATGTTTGTGTGTGCTTACCTGCCACCAGTAATAGGTGCTCTTCGAAAGTATGGCGTTCTCCTGCGACAAGAGCGGCGATATGGACGTGTTAAAGCGCTTCATGAACCAGGGGTCTTCATCCTCAACAGAGATGCACTGGCGGAAGGCACACAGTGCCTTGGAAACGGGTTTGTCGGACTGCCGATAGTCAAGTTGTAATAAGTATGATGACAGATTGCTGTAGCTAAATAAAACTAAGGTAGCAGCACAGCTGCAGAACAGCACAATCAAAAGCTTGCTTTTCAGATGCTTGAGGTCCACCATTTTGGTAATGATGTTGTGTTTGTGATGCTGGAAAGAGTGGGGAAAAATGCGCGTAGTTTACATTTCCTGCTTGGCAAACTGCATGTAATGTGCTTAGAGGTACAGATTAAAAAAACAACCATTGTCTGAACGGGAGGGAAAATGTGACGGTTTGAAGCAAAAGGAGGAAGCAGAAACATGAGACAGGCACCCTCCATCAACAGCACCATTGAAAACTGCTCTTAAAATTCCACACCCGGAAAGAAAACAAAGGAGAATTGAGCATGTTGCTCCATGGCAACATATCTATATATATCAGTAATGTACCTGGAACATTCCCCAACAGAGGGATTGCTCTCTATAGATAGTTCCCAACCAACCTCTCCTACACGAGACTCATCATTTTTGGGGTTTATTTATTTATTTGTGTACTTTTAATCGGGTAATTTTTTGGGTTTCATTTTTCATTAAAAAAAACGGATGAAAATTTGATTAAAATGTGACAGCCTTAAAAACGGATAAAATAACAAAAATAACAATTTAACCAGGATACATCTTTTACACATTGTTCTTTCTTTTAAGGAGGTCGGATATGTTGCGCCTGCACATTTTGTGACATTCGCACAGTGACAGCCGCAATTTGTATGATTATTATGGGCTTTATTTAACCAGGGAGATCAATTAAGGACACATTCGTACAAGGACAACCTGGCAAGTAATAGTGTGAGAGTCGCACATCCGGGATCCGGGTTTATTCGCATTCAATGGAATTTTCCATGGTGACATTTTCTACCAATCTGGTCACATGATATGCCCTAGCTAACCGTTTGAGTGTGAATACGACTTTTAATGCGCCTTGTTAGCTCCAGGGAGACGTTGACCTCAATTGCATCTAGAATCTATCAGATTTCCCGGCCAGTTCTAACTTTAGTGTACAATAAAACGTGAAACTGATCACGAATCCGCAGCCAGGGTGCAACTTTGTACATCATTATTTGTGAAAAGACGTTATCGATAGGCCAACATTTTGGCAGTTTTTGCCATTATTGATCGTCCATCGATTGAACATCGGAAGACATGGTACATATGATAATTAGTTATCGTAGCCTAGATCTGGCAACGCTATAGGAATGCCTGCTTTCATCTCGAAACGTTTTGCTCAAACACAAGGGGGATCTAACCTTCTATTAGAACTTCGCACGACAGGCTAAAATTGTTATTCTTTTCACAGCAAGGGTCCAGCGAACAAACTTCAATGACAAAAACCTACAGAGACATCAATGTGAAAAACAAAAAACCCTCGTGAACATCAATTTAATCGGAATTGTCCTTGGCCTATTTTTAAACAATTGGGGAATTTTCGGAGTGAATTGGTTAAAACGGACAATGATGAGCCTTAAATATACAATGGGCTCCAGAATGATAAAGTAACGGAGGCCGAAAGTAACATGGGTGTTTTCTCTAAAACGATGGGAGCTGCAATGACGTGGTTACTTGTGCATGCGCATATAACGAGCTTCATACAAAATATCGGCGCCATCGGAGCAGTTTGGTGGAGCTACCGTCGAGAAACTTTTTTGCGCGAGTTGTGTTTACTTGTTTAAGTTGGCTAACATATGTAATTGTCTTGACACATCTCGTGACTAAATGACAGTGTAACGCGGCGCTTCTTTTATAACAATAGAGAGATTCAAACAACAGTACAGGTCCAGGCAATCAGTTAAGTGAATATACAAAAAAATGCTTTATTATAAGAGATGCCACTTGATACACACACACACACACACACACAATTACTCCTACCCTTTTGCCTCAACTATGGGCCTCGTTGAACAGCTAGGGGTGGGGCTGGCCGTTAACCCTGGCCAAAGGGCTAAGCTGTACCCTGACTAATAAAATGATAAAATAAAGATCTTGCTAAGTGCAGTTGTCAAGCTAAAACATTATAATACAAAATGAGAACAGAAGAGAGCAATCGCAGGTAACGTGGAACACTTATCTGGCACCCCGCAATTAGTCCAGTCAGGTGCGCTGAATTAGGCTACTTGGGGATAGCAGGTAAATTACGTGGGCGTGGCAGATAAACTCCATTCATCACAATAGCATAGGCTTCAAGTCTTGGATACTAGCCAGGGACAAGTGACAGGAGAGAGGGGAAGTAACGTCCTATTAATAAAGCATTTTTGTATTTTCAACAGAAACAGTTCATTCTATGTTGCCAAAATCAACTCGCTAATGTTTGAAAATTAGTCTACAAATATTGCATCGTTATAATTGTGATTGCTTTATCAGACCTCGCTATTAAACTCAAATTACGAATTTCAGTATCTGTGCGTTATGCTGTTAGCTTTCATGTATAATTTGTTGATGTTTTGCGGAAAACCGTCATGATGCTCTTTGTCTTTGTTTACGCGCTCCTGTTCTGTTTGTCTTTGAAATAAACGTTATGTTTGGAGTGGTTTTAATGTAAATTAAAGACAATATATTAAGTGTCAAGATATTCATATCATTTAGTATCTTGGCACTGATGCATTGACTATTCGTGTCCTATATGGACATGTGCACATTGTTCTATTATAGTATCCTATAGTTATCTTATGTCGAATAATATTCTATATTTATTTCGAACCACGTAGCGGTAATTGCTTGATTAATTGATTATCTCAGCAGGAGTCTGCAGATAGCCTATAGTAAGGATACACACTCAGTGATCACTTTATTGGAGATATTTTTGGACTTATTGGTCTTCTGCTGTTGTAGCTCATCCGCAATTCAACATGTTGTGTGTTCCGGGATGTTCTATGTCACTATAGTAATGTAACTGTAACTGATACCCACAGCGTGATTTGAGTTGCTGTCACCTTCCCGTCAGCTAGAACCAGTCTGGCCATTCTGTGAGAACCAAACATTATATTTATTTATTTTTATTTGACCTTTATTTTACTAGGTCCCGTTGAGATTTACATCTCTTTTACAAGGGAGTCCTGGCCAAAATGGCTTAAAATACAACAAATAACACAGATTGTGCATTACGCACAGCAAGACACAGAAGAACATAGACAATATACAAATAATTTAGGCTAACACAAAAAAAACATTTAGGTAAATATTTAGTGCATACAGTGTCCATTGAATCGCTGATAAGCAGTTAAATGTTTTTTAAAAGTATCAGTGTATTAAGCTTCATTTTCTCTTGTAGCATCTTCCATGCTGAGGGAACAGCATCGCTGAAAGCTTTCTCATGTACAGACAGTACAAACATTTGGAACAACAAAATGAAGTCATGTGATCTCAATGCACATGAATTTGTGTTTGTCCATTCTAGCAAATAACTTAAATACAGTGGGAGCTGACCAAGGACAGCTTTATAAATCGAAATTAACCAATGGTATTGCCTACGGGCTGAGAGTGAGGGTAGTCCAGCTTTCTGATACAGGGTACAGCGATGTGTGTGTTAAGTAGAGTCAGTCATGAACCTTAATGCTGCATGACATGCTGTATAACACTGCCCAATATGCTTAAGCAGGATTTACCTGCACACGTGTAATTAACATCTCCATAATCAATCACTGACAAAAATGTTGCCATAACAAGTTGTTTTCTGGGATGAAATGAAAAACATTTGGTTCTATAAAAGAAATTGATTTTCAGTTTTTCTACATGACTTGTGAAAGAAAGTTGACAGTCCAAATGAAATCCTATGTACTTGTAAATATTTACCTGCTCTATTAATTTACTTTGTCGGGTTAACTCAGTCTTATCTGCATTCAAAACCAGTTTCAAATTGCGCAAGTGGTCCTGAATGCTATTAAAAGCAGTCTTCCAAGCTGTAAAAGTATATAATACTGTGTCATCTGCATAAAAAATGAAGATGGTATTTGTCACTTTTTGACCCAGTTCATTTACATGAATAGTAAACAGGATAGGGCCGAGAATCTAACCCTGGGGCACCCCATTACGTATGACCATAACATTTAATGTATAATTATCCATTTGGACACATTGACTCCTGTCAAAAAGATCATTTTCATGCCAGCTATATTGATCCGTCTATCTTTCAATATAGCATGATGCACCATATCAAAGGCCTTGGATAAGTCTAAGAACAAGGCTGTGCAATGCTGTTTCTTATCCAAGCTTGAGTTATGTCATTTAAAACCTGTTGTACCGTGTTTTTTAACAATAACAATAAAAGAAAAATAGAATAATAAAGCGTGGAAAGAGTGACTTGTGTACACATATGAACACACAGACCAACGGACAGACAGACAGGAGGATGAACATTGTGTACACATATGGACACACAGACAGACAGGAGGATGAACATTGTGTACACATATGGACACACAGACCAACGGGCAGACAGACAGGAGGATGAACATTGTGTACACATATGGACAGACAGACAGGAGGATGAACATTGTGTACACATATGAACACGCAGACAGACAGGAGGATGAACATTGTGTACACATATGAACACGCAGACAGACAGGAGGATGGACATTGTGTACACATATGAACACGCAGACAGACAGGAGGATGGACATTGTGTACACATATGAACACGCAGATAGACAGGAGGATGAACATTGTGTACACATATGAACACACAGACAGACAGGAGGATGAACATTGTGTACACATATGAACACGCAGACAGACAGGAGGATGAACATTGTGTACACATATGGACACACAGACAGACAGGAGGATGAACATTGTGTACACATATGGACACACAGACAGACAGGAGGATGAACATTGTGTACACATATGGACACACAGACAGACAGGAGGATGAACATTGTGTACACATATGGACACACAGACAGACAGGAGGATGAACATTGTGTACACATATGAACACGCAGACAGACAGGAGGATGAACATTGTGTACACATATGAACACGCAGACAGACAGGAGGATGAACATTGTGTACACATATGGACACACAGACAGACAGGAGGATGGACATTGTGTACACATATGGACACACAGACAGACAGGAGGATGAACATTGTGTACACATATGAACACGCAGACAGACAGGAGGATGAACATTGTGTACACATATGGACACACAGACAGACAGGAGGATGAACATTGTGTACACATATGAACACGCAGACAGACAGGAGGATGAACATTGTGTACACATATGGACACACAGACAGACAGGAGGATGAACATTGTGTACACATATGGACACACAGACAGACAGGAGGATGGACATTGTGTACACATATGAACACACAGACAGACAGGAGGATGAACATTGTGTACACATATGAACACACAGACAGACAGGATGATGGACATTGTGTACACATATGGACACACAGACAGACAGGAGGATGAACATTGTGTACACATATGGACACACAGACAGACAGGAGGATGGACATTGTGTACACATATGGACACACAGACAGACAGGAGGATGGACATTGTGTACACATATGAACACGCAGACAGACAGGAGGATGAACATTGTGTACACATATGAACACGCAGACAGACAGGAGGATGAACATTGTGTACACATATGAACACGCAGACAGACAGGAGGATGAACATTGTGTACACATATGGACACACAGACAGACAGGAGGATGGACATTGTGTACACATATGAACACGCAGACAGACAGGAGGATGGACATTGTGTACACACATTGTGGTGCCTCGGGGGGGATCCTGAGGTGCAGTGGGTGGGCGCAGCTGGAAACCAGACACAGGAGATAGCAGATATCAGAAAAAATGATTATTTTTATTTTTTCTGTGTTTTTATTTTCGGGTTATTGGTGATAGCGCCCCCCCTCAGGGCAAGGGTAGGGGAAAACTGGAGAAATAAAAGGGGCCGTTCAGGCAAAATAAACTCAGGTTCTTCCCAGACTGGAGTATGCTCCAGGGCCTCCTCCCTCCTTCCCTCTTCAGCTGCGTCAGGGCTGGGGGGAAACACAAAGATATGGGGTAAGTAGGATGGGATTTTATTAGGCTCATGTGTCCGGTGTCCGTTTCCAGGTCTTTGGGGTTGCTGTTTGTAAAGGTGGGGTCTCCTTCAGGGTCAGTACAGCAGGGCGTAGACGGTCCTTCCTCTTTCTGCCTTTCACACTCTCACACGCTCAGGAATGGCACCGACTGAACCTGTTTGCAGCCTCGACCGCGCCTTAAATACCATTCCCTGCTCATTAGGAAACAGGCTGCAGCTGAGTCATTACTTTTCCACTCTGCTCACTCACGTGCACTGTCCGGCGTCCTGGACTGCAGGTAGAGGGATCTCTCTCCAAAGTGCTGATCTCCCCATCACCTCTAGGAAGTTTGGTCACTTTTGCTTTGTTGTTTGTGTGTTTATTTGTTTGTTTAAAAAAAAAAAATTCAAATAGGCCCTGGTCCTTATCTTTGTTGTACAGGTAGCAATTGAAATTGTACTTCCCTCTAGGGTCTTTCAGCGCACTTATCCCTAGTTATGGGTATGCACTTTGTTGTACGTCGCTCTGGATAAGAGCGTCTGCCAAATGCCATTAATGTAAATGTGTTGGTGGTCATCGTGAAGGTGTTCCTTCAGATTTGAGTCCAGAAGTCTGAATCGTAGCAGAGTGATAAGTCTTTTTCCCAGGCTTGGATGGGGAGGGATATTGTTAGGTCTGTGGTTGATATTAGTTTGTATAATTTGGAGATAATTTTTTTGGTGTTGATTATTTTATTAATTTCATCCATTAGCGGAGGTGGTTGTAAGTAGTTTTAATTTTATATTTAAAAAAAGATTTTAATTGAAAGTACTGGTCTTGCTAAAAAGTATTGCTCTTTCCCAATGATACATCCGAGAAGAGTCACGACTGGTCTCCTCCTGGCTCCTTGACCACAGCAACAGCCTCTTTACACTGCAGACTAACCCCCCCTCTCTCAGCAGGGCGGGGGGGGGAGGACTACTACTAACGAATGTTGTAGCGGCGGTACACTAGTAAAGAGAGTTTGAGAACCACTGCTTTATGTCACCAGTAACACAATGTAATAATAGGAATGCAACAGACTAAAGTCCATTATTAGGAACCCTTGGCTGTATAGTCTAGGGGACAGACAGGTGGGAAGCGCAACATATTACAGTATACCAATGTGTTGACACTAGTGAAACGGTGTGAACAAATGACAATGACCACAAAATAAAATGATGGGTGTTTATTTGGCTACAAAGTTACCAGACTAAGGAGAAAAGGGAGAGAACAGTGCCAAAGAAAATAAACAATTATAAACATTCCCTTACTTAATCTACCAAAATCTAGACCATAGCCGTAATGACCGGCTACTAGCTAAACTAGCCAAAAACTACAGTGATGGCATGTCCCCAATTTACCTAGTGTGTGTTGACAAAGAAAACCCCTACGTGTAAGTATGTATGCCCATGGGAAGCTCTTACCTATACCCCTTTTCTCCTGCTAACTTTACCCATAACAAAAACTATACAAAGAGCAAACAAAAAGCAGGTCTGAAGAGCAAACAATTTCAGCATGCTCTCTTGCAAAAACAGAAAGGTGAAAATAACTGCGGTGTGGTTGAACAGCAGGGCTCTTGAGGATGGTGGAACACCCTCTGATTGGTTGTGGGCTGATTGGCAAGGTACGACAGCTGGCATGAATCAGGGACCTGGGAGAGTGACAGAGGAGAGGGACAACTGACAAAACAACAGGACACACCCAAACAAACCCTGACCATATCCATCTTTAAATATTTTGCAGTATCACTGTTCTAAGTGAGGTGTACAGTTCTGCAGCATCAAATGCATCTGTAGGAGCATCCCATCCATTCTCCTGCATTAGTAGTACACAGAGCTCGAAAACAGTCTCATCACAAGGGAGCTGACTCTTGGGTGTGCACTCGTCCTTGCACACAACCACCTCCTCAAGGTCCACTGTTTCGAGCTTGTCCTCAGCACCGTACACCTGTGGGACTGTGTACATGATGACTGGACGACCTCCATGCACATCTTGACCTGGCCTGGGTCTGATCTTGTGGGTGTTCCATGTTCGCACCACTTCATCCACTTCTTTCTGCAAGAATATACATTACAGGACAATTACACTTGAGGTGGTGTGTAGCCTAGGTATTGCATTATTGTCACTCACTTATAGATCAGGCCATAGGTTACTTTAACATTGCGCTTGACTTACTATGGGCTAGGACTGGTTAGACTAATACTAAATATTTTAACTTAACACATTTCATTTTCACTGAATAAAATTAAGTGTTCTGTGTGACATTATCTGATCCTATTATTAATAATAGGTCATTTGTACAGTTTTCATCTGGATCGTTCTCTGATGCGCTGATGATGTGGAGACTGCATACAGTGTACAGTGTGTGCGCGTGCTGTTTTGAGCTACAGTCTGATTATGCTGTACTTTGTTTTTTGTGTGTACAGCCTGCACGTGAAATTCACTGACTACCTGCATGGAATTGACTGTGTGCGTAATACGCAGCTGGAAAGCTCCAATCGTTAATTGTATCAGCTATATCAGGAGCGCTGTGTGTCATATTATCAATCATGATGTTCTTTCTCCATAAATGAGCGCGTTCCATAGACTGTAAGTGCGTTCATAATTGTGACCTCTTCTCTCTCTTTTACTCTCGGGTTTTGCAGAGGCAATACAACTCACCCGATGACAATAATTGTTTTGTGATTGCTTGTGATTATGAAAAGACATGGGGCTATAGGGGGTGTTTACATAATAGATTCTAATTACATAAGTTTGATGTACTTCAAACAAATTCTCTTTAACTTTGGATTCATTCAAACCCGATGCAGGTGTCACGAACTTTAAATGTATTATTTACATAGGCCTATATTAACACACGTGTATGCTGAGAGAGAAAGAGAGAGAGAAGGAAAACAAACGTTCAGTGTTTCTTTTACTTTCTATTTTTGTGCAAAATGAATATTCATATTAATAGTGTCATTAATGTAATGATGTCTTACCTGAACGAGGTTGAGGAAACAGAACTGGATTAGGCTTTTATCCAAAAAGTCTCCAGAGAAGTGGCCATTGTCTTGGTGAGCTTTGAACATGTTCATCCAGAACTGAACGCTTTGTTTGCGCAGTATTCCCCACCAGGATTCAATACGTTGATTGCCCGTACTGCGTCCATAAATAAAACTATTCTCTTTGGCGAAGGTGTCGGTGTGGTTTCTCCTCAGAAACACCTGCATGTTAGCGACATGTCCATTTTCAGTGCCATTGTCCGCACGAATCCTCTCTGGACACCCACCCAAGCGCGTAACGCATTTCATATAATAGTCAGCTATAACCTTGGGGTCGTTGTTTGTTGTGTAAGCTTCCATCCAAACAACAAAACGACTGAAACCATCTATGCATCCGTTAATCCCTATAGCATATGGCTTCAATTTGTCATAGGAGTCCATGTGCCAAAGAGCATTAGGCCCTTTAGTGTTGTACTGCCTGCGCCTAAGACGCTGCGCTCTTCTAAGATCCACACCTTGAGGATCAATTAATTTGATGATCTGTCGTATTGTGTCCTGCTGTACCACAAATCCCATTTGAATTGCCCGTCGATGTAACCAGCGATATCCTTATGACCCAGTTTACGGCAATGTCTCTTCAAAGTCCGGATGCTTATGATAATATGGTGATTCTGGGCTAAAATCAAGAGTATTTCCTTATTGCTAAATCCGATTGCAAAGTATAACTTGATGAGGTCATCCATTGCAAGTGGAAGCGGTGGCGGTGTGATCCAAGTTGCAAAGTGAAGGGATGTGGTTAAAAAGCACAATTTTTTTTTTCCTCGTAAATTTGCGAGATTATAAAGTGGCAAATTTGCGACTTTAAACTCAGAGAATTCTGAGTTTAAATTCTGAGTTGAATTCTGAGTTTAAGAGAATTCTGAGTTTAATCTCACAATATTTCCCCCCTCCCCCCACTCCGTATTTTTTTTTTTTTACCGACAATGGCCCTAATACGCCTTCGTACAGCTTGCCAACTATTAATGGATGGGGAAATTATTCAGTACATCATGTTTCAAAATGCATAAAATAAAGGTATATTTTAATGACAATCAAAATGGCAGATATGCAGGTTGCTTAGCTTTGCAGTGGCATAGCTTTGTCAGATAGGCAAATGAGGGATTGTAACAGACATTTAAACCAGGAGTGCCCACATTTTTGCACCCCACTGTAAAAATACTTGGAAATAAAAACTGAAATTCGGATACGAATCTCATGTACAGCTTCTGACCTCAAACCCAATTGTCTTCAGTGTATAATTGGGCTTGCTGTTCCAATCATTTTGGAGGGGACTGCATAAAAACAACAAAACCAATGGTCACCATTTTAAATAAGTTGTTATATTTGTGCAGTTAAATATGTCAAATATGTCAAATATGTCACGGTAGAGAATACTGGCTGTTGACAGTACGGCATGAAGCATTAAAAAATTGTGGGGTTAGGGTCTGTGGATCAAATGTGGATTAATCTTTCAGTCTAGAAACCCCAACCCTCATCTCCATCCTTGAGAACAATTATTTTCTTGCAGTTGTACTTGTACTCCCAAATGTTAACTCAAATTTTCTTGCAGAATATGAATATCATACTTTCTCTGTCACTCTCTCTTGCTCTCTCTCTATCTATTGGACTCTATCTATCTCTCCCACACACACTCAAAAAGAATACCCCTTGCTAGGTCATCACAACTGCTCTCCTTCATAATATTATGCCCACAGGGACAAAAACACAGATTTGTTAACAGCTCTTGGTGAAGTTTTCAAACGCCACTCACACACAAGAACGAGTTGCCAGAATGAAAACAAACCCATTATTCTTGCAGAAATGCAACTACGGTATGCAACTATAAAAAAAAGTTTTTAAACCTCTTAAAAGCTTTCTATGAACAAGCCAGCTAAATTGCTTGTCATCACGCATGCACGCCATGACGTCACTTTCACGCTGACGTCTTTGGTTTTTTTTGAAGGTGCTGCTGCGCCGATGTTATTAATCTTGCAGAATGTGAAGTTGATTCATTTTGTAATGATGCTGACGAAACAATATCTGTATTTTGGGAAGGTATATATTGCCATGTTTTCTGGAATGATACAAAGAAACTTACAGATGGTACAATCGATTGTTTTTTTTTATTTGTGCTACTGTGTTTTCAAAAAATGAGAAGGTAAACATAAACCATAAAATGTTTGTTTTCAACCTTCTCTTAATTTGAGCAAAATCTCATATCCATTCCAGCGAATATGCTAATCAGAAACCACATTTTGTAGTATTTCAGGCCTTATTAAATCACACTTGCTTTACATAATGTGGTGTAAAGCCTAGCTCCAGTTCTAAAGCCATTGAGACTGCGTGTAATGGCAATTTTCTAGCCATCCATTCTATTACATCAATCAACCTGTAATATACTTAGATCCTGTGATATTATATATATCTTTGTTGAGTTCAATAAAAAAGTGTTTTTATTTACAGATATTATTTTCTCAGAATCTTGCAATATGTTTGCAAGGCCCCACAAACTAAAACTGTCTAGTCTCTCTTCCGAATTCAGAATTCAGACTTTATTGCTCAGGAAGCGTAATTGTTCAACACATGAACACGTTTTAGTTTACGGTAACATAATTCCCAAAATTAACGAGACACTCACATATACAATTATGTGCTACAGCACTTAGCCAATTTACAGTAAATAGTTCGTTCGCCAACCCGGACGGAACAATATTCTCAGTGTTGTATAGCGCATTATCAATGTTTCTGCATGTTCACACTTCAGATTACATTCTTTGTGAAATTGCCCTTGTGCAGCATTCAACACACAAACATTAATTTGAAGGGAAGAACAATCAACCACAGGAGTTTGGTCTATATTCTGGTGAACTATATTCGAGTCTCATCCTAAAACATAGACGTTCAACAAGATCTCCTTTTCTTTTTATTATTATTTCATTCATTTTTTAATCACAAACATTTATGTTCTTTAATTTCTTTTTTTCTTTTCTTTTTTTCAGTTTCAAGTAAGTGGCCGCCTTAATTAACTGATTACGTCAGTTTTTACTTCAGGATAATGCTAATCAAGCTAATAGCAAATGCCGTTACATTGTTCGAATATGCACATGTCCATACAGGATACGAATAGTCACTGCATCGGCGTCTGTGATATTAATTGATATAGACCACTTACTTCCGATCTTAGGCTCCCCGTGCTTGAGAAACTGATATCCTTTGGAGTCATTCCGTAGTCAAACCTATATTTCCATCTTTATTAACCCAAAGGAAAGAAACCACAGTAAATCCCGTTCATAATGGTCGATGATAACTGTGGAGAGGCACCAAAGCGTGCTCTATTTAAAGTAGTGCCATAGTAGCGGTGGTCGTGTATGGGTAAATAGTATCGACTGTAGATCGGGTAAAAGATTATCGGATTCTTTAATACCTTTTTGAGGTAACGCGCCAGCGCCCGAAAAAACCGAGGCTGCAATGGCATTACTTACACCTGAGCGCCTTACACCTGAGCTACCGGCATTTGACAGACGCCTGATAAAATAAATGGATATTTGAATTACAATCAAAATGGTAGATATGCAGGTTGCTTCACAGGTGTAAAAAGTATAATACCATACAGAATCTGGGCAACATGCAAATACATACAGACAGAGAATGGCATAGCTTTGTCAGATAGGCAAATGAGGGGGGCTGGTAGATGAAATGAAGGTTTAAGGTTTCAAGGGCGATGTCATTAAAATGACTTCACTCTTGTCTCGCAAAGCCAGTGACACTCTCATGCATGTGTCACCATGGCAGCAGGTGCATACCTCTTCTTGAATCATGTCCTGGGTTAGCATATCAATCCTGCAGAATCGTACATTACTTTTCCTGCATTTCAACCAAAAATGCTGGCTTCCTGTGTATCCTATTGAAGAGAGTGAGCATACAGTAGATTTGTCTGGTAGAGAATGATGTATTCACCTAGTCCAAGAAAATTAATAGATACCAAGTTGGGACCAATTTTATCCTCAGTATATAGCCAAAGACATATGGATAAATATTAATAAATGAAAAATAATATGGTTTTTCTATATTCAGTGGAAACTGAACAGGGGGGAGAAAAGGGGAAGAATCAATATGACCCTCCATATTGTTTCCTTTAACCTGCAGGTAGAGACAGAGCACCAATGTATCTCAGCAGGTCCAGCAAACATAATCTATGTGGTTAATTTAACTGAGCTTGTTTCCTTCATGTTGCCAGAATGTCCAGACATCCCTTCTTAAGCACATGAAAAGCAAAGGGTTTGATTGTCACTTATGAAAGAATATCAGACATAACTACATAATTTAGTCACTGTAGATTTCTCCCTATCTGGAGATGGCAAATCAGCTAATTCAGAAACTTTGTAGACCAGGAACCATAGAACCTTCTGATCCTCAGGTGCATGAGATTAGGCAGAGTCTAAACCCTCAGAGCAGAATATCTGTGGTATTAGGCTGAGTCTAAACCCTCAGAGCAGAAAACCTGTGTGATTAGGCTGAGACTAAACCCTCAGAATACCTGTGTAATTAGGCTGAGTCTAAACCCTCAGAGCAGAATACCTGTGTGAGATTAGGCTGAGTCTAAACCCTCAGAGCAGAATACCTGTGTGAGATTAGGCTGAGTCTAAACCCTCAGAATATCTGTGTGTGATTAGGCTGAGACTAAACCCTCAGAATACCTGTGTAATTAGGCTGAGTCTAAACCCTCAGAGCAGAATACCTGTGTGAGATTAGGCTGAGTCTAAACCCTCAGAATATCTGTGTGTGATTAGGCTGAGTCTAAACCCTCAGAGCAGAATACCTGTATGAGATTAGGCTGAGTCTAAACCCTCAGAATATCTGTGTGTGATTAGGCTGAGTCTAAACCCTCAGAGCAGAATACCCTCTGAGCAGCTGTTCTTATTTTAAACAATCTTCAAATAAAATAAATTTTTTATTAAATAAAAAATAATAATCGGGGCCTCTCTGTGTGGAGTTTGCATGTTCTCCCCTTGTTTGCGTGGGTTTCCTCCGGGTACTCCGGTTTCCTCCCACAGTCCAAAGACATGCAGGTTAGGCTGATTGGAGAGTCGAAATTTCCCATGGGTATGAATGTGTGAGTGAATGGTGTGTGTGCGCCCTGCGATGGACTGGCAACCTGTCCAGGGTGTATTCCTGCCTTTTGCCCAATGTATGCTGGGATAGGCTCCAGCCCCCCTGCGACCCTGTTCAGGATAAGCGGGTTAAGATAATGGATGGATGGATGGAAAAAATAATAATTTAATTCATAAATGCAAGATTAAGTTGAAAAGGCACAAAACCCCCATCCCCAAAACCCAAACCTTACACATTAGGAATTTCATTGATAAGGCACTTCACATACAGAGACATAGCCCTCACAGATATTCACCATGTGTACACCAGTCATACAGGCAAAGTTATATATCCGTTTAAAACTAAAAATGTCCCAAGTTATTGATAGAACTTCATGATTTAATTTACTTGATTAAATTATTCCCTCAAAACAAAGCATATTAAAGATGAGCTGAAGTCAAAATTTACTTTTTCCCCAATTTAGTCAAACAAAGTAACGCGTTAAAGTATTCCAAAAAAATGTATCTAGTTTTACTCATGTAAATGTCATATCTAGTTTTACTTGTGTACGTCATATCTAGTTTAACTTGTGTACATGTCATATCTAGTTTTACTTGTTTATGTCATATCTAGTTTAACTTGTGTATGTCATATCTAGTTTTACTCGTGTACATGTCATATCTAGTTTTACTTGTGTACATCATATCTAGTTTAACTTGTGTACATGTCATATCTAGTTTAACTTGTGTATGTCATATCTAGTTTAACTTGTGTACATCATATCTAGTTTAACTTGTGTACATGTCATATCTAGTTTAACTTGTGTATGTCATATCTAGTTTAACTTGTGTACATGTCATATCTAGTTTAACTTGTGTACGTCATATCTAGTTTAACTTGTGTACATCATATCTAGTTTAACTTGTGTACATGTCATATCTAGTTTAACTTGTGTATGTCATATTGCGGAAGCCAGTGCTGCTAAGGGGGCGACATGGCTCAGGCAGTAAGAGCAGTCGTCTCATTGGCTCAGGCAGTAAGAGCAGTCGTCTCATTGGCTCAGGCAGTAAGAGCAGTCGTCTCATTGGCTCAGGCAGTAAGAGCAGTCGGCTGGCAGCCGGAGGGTTGCCAGTTCGATCCCCCACCCAGGCTGTGTCGAAGTGTCCCTGAGCAAGACACTTAACTCCCAAATGCTCTTGACGAGCTGGTCGGTGCCTTGCATGGCAGCCAATCGCCGTTGGTGTGTGTGTGTGTATGAATGGGTGGATGAGAAGCATCAATTGTACAGCGCTTTGGAAAAAGGCGCTATATAAATGCCAACCATTTACCATGCTCTAACTTCAGCCTTTAAGGCCGTTCGGCAGTCCTGTTCATTTCACAGCCAATGGTTACCCTCATCTCCCTTCAAACAACTTCATTTTATTTTTACAGGCCAGCAGCTTCATGGTGATGGACTCATAGTCTCCAGCATGCCCTCCGGTTGGCTTTGACTGGAGAAATTTCATTGTCTCCCAGTAATGCTGCCAGGTTCTGTCCTTGGATGCTCCAAATCCAAAAACATTCACCTGAGACCAAGAGGAAGCAGATGGGCAGTTGATGTTGAACTGAGTAGATTTTGTGAGGCCCAGGTTACAAACAGCTGTGGAGGCATTCACTATGAGGCTGAGGTTATAGAGGCATTCACTATGAGGCTGAGGTTATAGAGACATTCACTACGAGGCTGAGGTTATGTAGGCATTCAGTACAAGGCTGAGGTTATAGAGGCATTCACTATGAGGCTGAGGTTATGCAGGCATTCAGTACGAGGCTGAGGTTATAGAGGCATTCACTACGAGGCTGAGGTTATGTAGGCATTCACTATGAGGCTGAGGTTACAGGCAGCTGTGGAGGCATTCAGTAGGAGGCTGAGGTTATAGAGGCATTCAGTATGAGGCTGAGGTTATAGAGGCATTCACTATGAGGCTGAGGTTATAGAGGCATTCCCTATGAGGCTGAGGTTATAGAGGCATTCACTATGAGGCTGAGGTTATAGAGGCATTCACTATGAGGCTGAGGTTATAGAGGCATTCCCTATGAGGCTGAGGTTATAGAGGCATTCACTATGAGGCTGAGGTTATAGAGGCATTCACTATGAGGCTGAGGTTATAGAGGCATTCACTATGAGGCTGAGGTTATAGAGGCATTCACTACGAGGCTGAGGTTATGTAGGCATTCAGTACGAGGCTGAGGTTATAGAGGCATTCACTACGAGGCTGAGGTTATGTAGGCATTCACTATGAGGCTGAGGTTATAGAGGCATTCACTATGAGGCTGAGGTTATAGAGGCATTCACTGTGAGGCTGAGGTTATAGAGGCATTCACTATGAGGCTGAGGTTATAGAGGCATTCACTACGAGGCCGTCTATATCCAGACCAAGGCTGGGGATTAGCGAGGTCATTGTTTTTCGGTCCAGTAAGGATTACTTCTGATTTGTCACAGTTAAGTTTGGGATTAAATCCCAAAGGACAGTATTAAATCAGAAGCACCATGGAAACACTACATCTGTGGTCCTAACAAGACATTAAGAAGACTTATAAGTGATTCAGGAATGGTCAATGAAATTTGATGTTGCAAAAATTCTACCAGTGGATCATCAGGCTTAAAGTAAAAAAAGGTATCAGGGCATTTCACCAACACTTGATAGCAGTATACGCCAGCTCAAACGTACACTGCATCTGACACTGCACTTTGCTTTTGCTTTTTTTCTTGGGTAAATTGGATAAAGCCAGTTTGTTAATGATATAGTTTGTTAAAATGTGTAATATGTGCTTACCTCATCACATACGTGGATGGCGAACATCAAGGTTAAGAAGCCGGTGGAGGGATATTTCCCATGGCGTTCAAGCCACACATCATAGACGTACTTTAAGAACGTGGGGTTGTATATTAACACCTGTGTTGAATGAAATCATAAAAGTCACAGAATGAGCACATGAGACATACTACATGTTGTATTTGTATATTCACACACTTGTACGTACACACACACACACACACACACACACACACACAAAAGAATCTTGTGTGAACAAAGTACGACACAAGACTCTTTCACCTTATTCTTGTCTGCATTAATCTTGGCCATCACACGCATACGGGTGCTGTTGAAAACAGAGAGATGTCAATAGCCTGCTGGGTGGCACTTAGTCCAATGACGATCCACAAGATCACAGAGTCCACTAGTACCCCAGGGCAGGACACTTGGAGCATCCATGGCAGCACTGAACCAAGAGCTGATAAAGGAGCCCTTTTTCCCTTTCTTTGTGCATAACTGTCTGTCTAGCTCATTTTGCCCCTCACCCTAACATTAAATGCAAAGCGTAATGATGAAAACTGTTGCTTCTTTTTCATCCGAAAACAAAGTGAGTGAGCACCACAGCAGCTTCTGACGAGGGCTCTTGTTTCTCAAAGCTGCATTCAGCTTCTTAGATCAATGTTCAAACACAAATGCATTCCCAATGTAGCCCATGGCCACCTACCGTTTCACAGTGCCTGTGGTCAGAGCACTAGAGATCCACTCCAGATCCAAAGTCTTGAATGGTATCAGCAGCAGACTTGTGTCCTTTTGCAGGTTTGTGGCACTTTCTGGGTACATGACACGATGGGTGGTTCTGTTCCCTACATCCTTTTCATAGCCCAAAATGGGAGCTTTGTTCATTCTGCAGAGACAATATGTATCGCTTTTAGAGAACTGGCTGCTATGCAAACTAGTCTTGACATTGATTTTAGACAATGCAATCATGATAGCTGCATTTTTGTGGCCCAAGTTTACCATACAACCAAGAAACATCATTATGGTTTCTGTAACGTGATGTGAGAAATATGTTTCAACACTATTGGCACAGAAAATACACTAACTGGTATTCAATTAACATTTCTATTGACTTAATAAATGCAAGCTTTGTAATTCAGGAGTTCAGGGTGGAAGAACACATGGTAGGACAAGCTGCCTCAGCTTTTAATAGTTAATCAGGGTTAATTTTATTTCTAGAAACAAAAAACTGTGACATAATAAAAGCACAAAATTGCAGTGCCAGATTGTTAAAGACGATTAAAGCCGAGAACAGCAGTTTAGATGTTTATCAGCCTCTTATTTGCAAAGCAGGGCAATAAAACTCCAGCCTCCCTCTCACCATGATCATGGTTTACAACCCTCACCTCCCCACGGAGTCAGACAATAAAAGGCAACTTTTATTACATTTCTGGTCAACATATTTCCGGTTTAGTAGAAATACAAGTTTGTTTTGCTAATTGTTCGATACAGACATGTATGGAACCAAATATCCCACCTGGTGATGACGCTATGGCTGTTTTCTGACTCATTTTGAAGTTTATTTCATAATCCGTTCAGCCATTTTCTAGGAAATTATATATTAACCCAGCGCTATTTCTTATTGTTGCAGACATGCATTGCAAGGTCATTTCAGTACCAAACTAATGTAAAACATAGTAAGCTTCTTGTACAGGGCCTCCTACCCTTTCCAACAAGGTATAATGTGTCATATTCAGGTTATGGACAGTTTAGGAATATTGCTGAGTTTGCATAGCTGCAATGAATATACAGACATGAATAATTAAAGGATTTGGACTTGCTATAGATTAACCTGTATTGTACTGGCGAACAGGGCTAGCATGGCTCTGGCTAACCTAATTTTGAAATAAATGTGATGTCCATTTAAAATGTGATGCAGGTTCGTTTGAAAGCATTAGGGTGAGTCATCCTTTTTGGGGGGCGTTTTGGACACTTCGGGCATGCTTTAAAAAAACATACTCACATACAATATTTTCTTTACATTTTTAATAAAAAACCAGTTTTAAAAGAAAAATAAGCTTTTCTGATCATTCAAGTGTCTGGAGAAAAAGATATGTACATATATTTGGAGAGATTAGGGGACACTTGATGACACCTGGGTGCAGTTGTGGAATTTGAATGCCTGTCGATATTGTTACAAAATGTTGTACACCAAGTTAAAACCAAGTTTGTCCACAAATATAAAGTAGGTCTGGGTTGGTCCTTGACTTAGAAATTGAGGTATTCAGTGCTGAACTATAAAACATTAATAATAGTAATGAAAATTTTGTATTTCATGTATCTTTTGTGTACACTGTATGTGCACGCTCTGACTTAAATTTGTTACGACCCAAATTAAAATGTTACAGGCCTCTTCTTTCTAACCTTTGAATTTAAGTGTTAATAGTCAATAGTTTCAGATATTAATTAATTATATTGGACAAAAATAGGTGGAGGGCAAAGTGAAAAGGCGTCAATAATATGATTACAGTGCTGTTCTGTTTTTTGAACTATCCAAAAAACAATGCTGGGGCCTTCACTCCTGAAGAGCCGCAGGGTGTGCTGGCTTTTGTTATTACTTAGCATTCAACTGATCAATTAAACCACTTAATTTGTTTAAAACAGTTCAAATGTGGTTCAAATCTGGAGTATCCCAGTACCAACTGTGGCTGGTAGCTCCACAGGGCAAAATGCATGTTGTGTTTACATTTCCCAGGAATAGGAGGTTTCAATCCATTAGGGCACTGATCTCAAACTTGAGAACAGGCCATTCAGACCAGCAATGCTGACCTTATCCTACCACTAAAGTGTACCTACTGCTTAGTTTGCCTAACAGCTAAATGGTATCTAGCGCCGTATCAAGCCTGGTCTTGAAAACCCCCAGTATTTCTGCCTCCACTACATATCCACTTTTGGATTCTGTTTAAATCTTCCTGGACTAAAAAAGATTTCAAACTGTTAGCTAAACCTTCTAGTTTTGTATCATCTGCAAATTTAACTGACGTACTTTAAATGTCCCTGTCAAGGTCATTTATATGAATGAGGAAGAACAGTGGTCCCAGCACCGATCCTTGTGGGACTCCACTTCCCACAATACCTCAGCCTGACCTGTTTTTAGGTCAGGTCAGGCTGAATCTGTCACCTTATGACGAAGTCATTGGAGTCAATGAGGGCTCCGTAATCAGATCCCTTGAGGTTCCCAGAATTCCCGACTACAGCGCAAGTCCTGCAGCGATTGGGCCCTGAGTCGTTGTAATGTCCCTCCCCAGGGACGACCTGGAATAGTTTCTGCACCACAGCACTGTAGTTGGCATTTTTCTTAGTCTGTAGCCTCTGGGGACACAATAAAGATACACAAGAGTGACTCTCAGCTGCTCGAGAGGCACTCAGCAAGAGCAACGGTAGCTATGGGAGCAGAATAAAGCCTTTCTTAGGTAGATGGCAGGTTATGCTGTATTTACATGGTTTTACTCCGATTACATTCGTCAAGAGACCAAAACCAAAACACACACACCCACACATACACAGTTCAGTCAGAAGACTTCTGAAGAAACGATTACAATGCAAATGCAGTAACAGCATGTAATATAAGCAACAGCAGCATTGAAGCAACAGCATGCCAAAAAGAGCAATGCAGCAGAAAGAGCCAGGCAGAGCTATGGTTTTAGCATGCAGAATGAGCCAGGCAGAGCTATGGCTTTAGCATGCAGAATGAGCCAGGCAGCGCTATGGCTTTAGCGTGCCAAATGAGCCAGGCAGAGCTTTGGCTTTAGCCTGCAGAATGAGGCAGGCAGTGCTATGGCTTTAGCATGCAGAATGAGGCAGGCAGTGCTATTGCTTTAGCATGGTAAATGAGGCAGGCAGAGTTTTGGCTTTAGCGTGCCAAATGAGCCAGGCAGCGCTATGGCTTTAGCATGCAGAAAGAGCCAGGCAGTGCTATGGCTTTAGCATGCAGAATGAGCCAGGCAGCGCTACGGCTTTAGCATGCAGAATGAGCCAGGCAGCGCTATGGCTTTAGCATGCAGAATGAGGCAGCAGCGCTATGGCTTTAGCATGCAGAATGAGCCAGGCAGCGCTATGGCTTTAGCATGCAGAATGAGCCAGGCAGTGCTATGGCTTTAGCATGCAGAATGAGCAAGGCAGTGCTATGGCTTTAGCGTGCAGAATGAGCCAGGCAGTGCTATGGCTTTAGCGTGCAGAATGAGCCAGCAGGTCAGCTTTTGGATGATTTCCAGCATCATAGGTACTTTTTTGTGTGCGTGCTTACCTGCCACCATTTAAAGGTGTCGTCAGACAGCATGGCGTTCTTCTGTGACAAGAGCGGCGATATGGACGTGTTAAAGCGCTTCCTGAACCAGGGGTCTTCATCCTCAACAGAGATGCACTGGCGGCAGGCACACAGTGCCCTGGAAACGGGTTTGTCGGACCACCGAGAGACAAGTTGTGATAAGTATGATGACGTATTGCTGGAGCTAAATAAAACTATGGTAGTAGCACAGAAGCAGAACAGCACAATCAAAAGCTTCCTTCTCGGATTCTTGAGGTCCACCATTTTGTAAATGATATGTGTTTACAGACTGGAAAGTTGCAAAAAGGAGGGAGAGCTTCCTCAATGGAGGGTTTGACTTCAGACGAGGGTTTGAAAGGATTGTATCAGAAACAAAGTGCATGACCTATTCAGGCAGGGAATGTTATCCTTTCAGAACAGTTCTCAGATGCACTCAAAAGCTAGATGCATGCAGTTTACACTTTGGGGGTTTTCTGCATGGTAAACTGCAAGTACGAGAGGTACTGACAGTCGTAGATTAGTAAGTAACTGACGTCTGAATAGGAGGGAAAATGTGACGGTTTGAAGTGCAAGCTTGTGCTTCCTGTTAGAGGGAGGGGTCCTGCTTTCTTCTTTTTGACTGAATGAGGTGGTAAAGAGATGGTGAAGCTGCTCTCTGCTGGAAATCACCCACCTAGAAAGAAAACACAGGAGGACTGATTACACTCAACATATCTATGGTACATATCAGTAATGGGCCTGGAGCATTTCCCAGCAGAGGGGATTGCTCTCCGTAGAATCCATTGGAACACATAAACAACTTAAATATTACCAGATTATTCAAAAAACTAAAATCCAACCTGAGACTGCTACACTTAAGGAAAATCTAATGTTTCTGCTTAAAAATCTGTCAAATGAACATGTACATGTAAGCTATTGTAAGTATTCACTGTTCTGCATGTAAATGAGAGGCTTAGCACAATAGACACATAGACAGCAAGGTTTATTTTGAGGGGACATAGTGCATTGAAGGTGAGTATAACAGTAGTAATTCTCGATAAGTTTGGTTAATGTACTATCAATATTAATTTGTTCTGTATAAATTTATATCAATACATGTAGTCTGGTGCAACCAGGCACACACAAATAAAAAAATTAATGTACTGTATAATACTGTGATCATATCGCGTACAGTTTATGCATATTACAAAACCAAATGTAGATACTTTGTATCTTATATTATTTGGTGTACCCAAATATTACTTTGTCATAAAAGATGCCTTGGGTCCATACAATGCCCATACTACTTCTGATAAACTACCTACAAGGAGATAAAATAATAGGTAGATATTGCACATGATTATAGTTACATATTGCACATGGTTATAGTTAGATATTACACGTGATTATAGGTAGATATTGCACATGATTATAGCTACATATTGATTATAAGTTGATATTACACGTGATTATAGGTAGATATTGATTATAAGTTGATATTACACGTGATTATAGGTAGATATTGCTCATGATTATAGTTACATATTGCACATGATTATAGGTAGATATTACACGTGATTATAGGTAGATATTGATTATAAGTTGATATTACACGTGATTATAGGTAGATACTGCACATGATTATAGCTACATATTGATTATAAGTTGATATTACACATGATTATAGTTACATATTGCACATGATTATAGGTAGATATTACACGTGATTATAGGTAGATATTACACATGATTATAGCTACATATTGATTATAAGTTGATATTACACGTGATTATAGGTAGATACTGCACATGAGCCGCGGTGGCGTAACAGGCTAAGACGCAGCAGACTTGCGGTTGCAGTTTGCTGCAGTTGCACACCGGGGTTCGATTCTCGGTCCTGCCAAAAGCCAAGTTTGACCGGCTCACGTGGGGCAGCAATAATTGGCTCGCTGCTCCAGAGGGAGGGACTTGGCAGGGTTATTAGATCGCCGCACAATAAGCACCTCGGGCGCCTCGGAATCACGGCAACGGGCACGAGACGAGACGGCTTGAAGGCGTGTCGCTCTCATTCGGGCCGCCCAGGGATGGGGTACGGGCGGTACATCTAATACGACTACCTCCAATTGAATCAGACGAGGTACAATTGGCTACCAAATTGGGAGAAAAAGGGAAAAATCTGGAAAAATTTTAATAAAAAATAAAAAAAAGATATTGCACATGATTATAGGTTGGTATTGCAGTGACTATAGGGAGATATTGCACATGATAATGAGTTGATATTGCACGTGATTGCACTCTTTAGGTTCAATCTCCCACACCAGGCAGGTTAGAGGTTCCTCATTTTATGAGAGTTCTACAGTCCCCTCCAAAAATATTTGAATAGCAATTTCTTTGTTTTTGCTATACACTGAAGACAATTGAGTTTGAGGTCAAAAGATGTAGATGAGATGACAGATCTGAATTTCAGCCTTTATTTCCTGGTATTTTTGTCTAGATTTGTTAAACAACTAAGAACATCACCTTTTATATCAGACCACCCATTTGTGTTAGAAATGATAAACCAACATCAAGACCAGAGAGCTGTCTTTGGGAGAAAAGCAAGCCATTTTGAAGCTTAGAAAAGAGGGGAAATCCATTGCACAAGCATTGAGGATAGCTTGTACAACAACTTGGAATGACCTGAAAAAGAAAGAAACCACTGGTGTACTGAGTGTTGGTGCGTTTTGCTTGTTGTTGCGCTTTTATTGAAAACATCAGCTAATCAGAGAAAATAGTGAATTACACCCACCAGTAATGGTGCTTCTGGCAAATCGACCCTGATTGAAAAGATATTAAAATAATGTAAATGAAACATGACATGCCAAAGAAGGCGTATTGCTAGGTGGCGTAGCCACAAACCATATCACAAACCATGTATAAAAATTATATATACAGTTGGATAATTTAGTTTGTAAGTTTTTAATGATATTAATGATGTTAGAGTGACATTTATTTACACACACTCAAATTTCAGCCATGTTATATTATTTTTCATTCATGAACTTAATTACCATACACGTGAAGATAATTTGGGACAGCCTGAAAATAAAAAGATTTAAAGAAGGAAAAAATTATATTCAAAATGTTTTACTTTATTTTGTTGCAGTAATATCTTATACTTGATAATCAGTATCATGCATGACATTTGTATCATCTTAACAAATAAGGCCCAAATGCTACACTGTGTCCCTGTACCCTGTCTCCTGCCAACTTCCTGGGTGACCATCGCCACGCCCACTTCAATGAGTGAGTCACAGAATAAATGTCATGTGACCACGAGCAATTTATATACACGGTATTTGAGGTGAAAATGCTGAATGACAATGATTAGCTAGTCAAGGCGAAAAACTCAAAATACTTAATGCGCCCCAAATTCTGAAAGTGAATTCACCCTAATGTAGTGAATAGTAAACCAAGAAATACACGTAATTTGTGATGAACGAGTAGGCTACATTCAGTCTATCGACTAAAAGCGGTAATAGCATTCTTCTAAACCAGTGTTTTTTGTATAAAAAGGTGTAGGGTGTGTTGTAGATATTTAGAAGAAAAATGACAAATTGAACGCCATATCTGGGTTAAGGGAGCTGCATCTTCACTGGGCATTGTAAGATGGAAATGAGGGTTTTTAAGAACAGGCTGCATAGACCTATGTTTGTTAATGGATTTGCGGCAAGATCCTGCAGTGCATAGCCTTATACGCGATTACGCGGATATATTGCAAAATACGACGTCTGCTGTCCAAATTCACTCTTTATTTAGTAAACTATACAAGGTGCATCTCAAAAAATTTGTATATCGTGGAAAAGTTTCTTTTTTTCTGTCATTTGTTTCAAAAAGTTAAACTTTCTTATATTCTAGATTCATTACACATAAAGTGAAATATTTCAAGCCTTTTTTTATTTTAATCTTGACGATTACGTCTTACAGCTCCAGTATCTGAAAATATTACAATATTACATGAGACCAGTCAAAAAAAAGATTTATAATACAGAAATGTCGATCTTCTGAAAAGTATGTTCATTTATGCTCTCAATACATGGTCGGGCAATCATGGGGAAAACTGCTGACGTGACAGTTGCCCAGTGGACACTCATTGACACCCTCCACAAGGAGGGTAAGCCATAGAAGGTCGTTTATGGAGATGCTGATTTCCTTTTCCAGCAGGACTTGGCATCTGCCCACAGTGCCAAATCTACTAGTAACTGGTTTGCTGACCATGGTATTACTGTGCTTGATTGACCTGAACCACATAGATAATCATCGAGATTCAAAATAATAAATAATTGAAATATTTCACTTTATGTGTAATGAATCTAGAATATGTGAAAGTTTCAATTAAATAACAGAAAAAAGTAACTTTTCCACGATATTCTAATTTTTTTTAGATAAACCTGTGTAGCGTATTAAATTGATATTCACAAAGTAGGGATTAGTAATAAGTGAATAGTGAGTCATTTCAGATACAGCCAATGGTGCCCTGAGATGGAAGGGCTACGTATAAACACCGCTATAATTTCTACATGGGAACCCAAAGTATATACAAAATACCCTTTAATAAAATCTGAAAATTTGCACTTTAATCACATGTTAATTGTGTGATTTCAAATCTAAAATTGTAGCAAATCAGAGGCAAAGAAATACATTCCGAGCCTTGAGAGATATAACCCATCACATTACATTACATTACATTACATTACAAGGCATTTAGCAGACGCTCTTATCCAGAGCGACGTACAACGAAGAGCAAATCAAACACAAGTATGAGTGCTAAGAGGACCTGAGAGCCCAGTACAGTTCCGAGTCTTAGTGTAAACATACAGATACAATCGGAACCCTTGAAGAATAACCCGATGTACAAGGAGGGGTTTGGAGAGACGCTATTAAACGACTAATCCTGTTATATCGGCCTCCTCCTCGTTCTCCTTTTATAAAATAGTGTCAGAAGTAAAACTAAAAAAGAAATACTACAACAAAGTTAATCAAACCAGCGCCACCATTCATGTGAATAACTTACCTTGATGTCCGCTGCGGGAAAGGTGAAGTTACATTTCCATCGCCGATGAGGACTGAAAAAACAAAAGCATTTATGCACCTACACTACAGGTGCGTCCCAATAGACGGAAAGTGTACAGGCATACAGCACTCCTTTGCGCCACATTATTTCGCAGAAGTGGAGGAGTGGCCCTGGGGGAGTGGAGTAAAGGATGGTGGAGTGAAAGATTGTGGGACGCAGTCTAGCACTGAATGGAGGCGAGTCGCGCACATTAAACTATGAGAAGTTAACGAGCACACCTGCGGACGATGGCGTATGACAGGTGAACACAGCGGTGCAGCTTACGCCGGCCGGCAAACGCAAATGATCGGCCGAAATGGATAAGCCGTTTATAAACGGTATAGAATTGCGTCAGGACTTGATAAGAAAAGGCGGGCCATATCAAGTTTGCGTTGGGAGGCGAAGCTGACGAAATTCTGTCAGGAAAAGGAAGGTGATTTTTTGAAAGGGCACGGTTCAACATGCGTGATGCTCACCACAGACAGTGGATAATATTAGCGGCACAGAGTCAGATGAATATGCATTTCTGGGTGACGTGTCAGCGCAAGGCAAAAGTGTATGGGCCCAAAAGGTAGAAATTAATGGGGAATATATTGAATTTAGTGGTCCATCCCCAGTGAGTCCACAGCAGCATGGAGCCCTGCGCCCTCCTTTTAAAGTCCTGTACGGTCCAGGGGATACTGTCCTTAATGTTCAGGGATGTTTCACAGCTCAACTGCAGATTTCACAGCTCAAACACAGAGCGTCAGAGCAGGACATGCATGTGGTGTCAGGTCTTTCAAAGCCACTTCTGGGTTCACCATGCCACTGAGTCGCTGCAGCTAATTCAGCGCACTCACGTTGTGCCGGCTGCAGGGGAGGAGTTTGTGAAGGGCCATCCAACTGTGTTCAAGGGCTGGGGAAGATTGGAGAACCAGACATGATTTCACACTGTGTTCAAGGGCTGGGGAAGATTGGAGAACCAGACACGACTTCACACACTCTCTAACTGCAGCCAGGAGAGAGTCTGGCTGACGACAGAATGCACATGGGTCAGTACTGCGGCAGGTACAGACGCCTCGGCCTAATCGGGTCAGAACGCATGGCGGGCTGATGGAGGAACCACATTCACCTGTGGGCAACACTGGAGCCAGAGCCCTCAGACATGCTGCGGCACCAAGCTCCTCAGACACACCAGGGGGCTGAGAATCCTGCAGGAGGGCACACCTCCCTGACCCGGAGAGGAGAGTCACTAAACCACCCCTTAAACTGCACTGCAGAGGAGAGTCAGTAAACCACCCCTTAAACTGCACTGCAAAGGAGAATCACTAAACCACCCCTTAAACTGGACTGCAGAGGAGAGTCACTAAACCACCCCTTCTCTGCACTGCAAAGGAGAATCACTAAACCACCCCTTAAACTGGACTGCAAAGGAGAGTCACTAAACCACCCCTTCTCTGCACTGCAAAGGAGAATCACTAAACCACCCCTTAAACTGGACTGCAGAGGAGAGTCACTGAACCACCCCTTAAACTGGACTGCAGAGGAGAATCACTAAACCACCCCTTAAACTGGACTGCAGAGGAGAGTCACTAAACCACCCCTTCTCTGCACTGCAAAGGAGAATTACTAAACCACCCCTTAAACTGGACTGCAGAGGAGAGTCACTGAACCACCCCTTAAACTGGACTGCAGAGGAGAGTCACTGAACCACCCCTTCAACTGGACTGCAGAGGAGAATCACTAAACCACCCCTTAAACTGGACTGCAGAGGAGAGTCACTGAACCACCCCTTAAACTGGACTGCAGAGGAGAGTCACTGAACCACCCCTTAAACTGGACTGCAAAGGAGAGTCACTAAACCACCCCTTAAACTGGACTGCAGAGGAGGCGTCACTAAACCACCCCCTGAACTGGACTTCAAAGGAGAGAGACCAGAGAGGCCTTAATCAGATGCTGGGGCTTGTTTTCCTACCAACTGTGTTACTTTAAAAAAAAGGAGAGGTTAAATGTTACAAAAGGTTGTGTAGTTCTTCTTTGCTTAACAGGGGAGATGTCCTGGGATGGGTTCATTCCAGGAGCTGTGAGAGATGACTTTTGAGCAGGGTGTACGAGGAGGGGGTTGTAGCGATGCTATTAAACAGCAAGTCCTGTTATATCGACCTCCTCATCATTCTCTTTACTGTATATTGTATTGTACCAGACATCTAGATTCAGGACAGTTTTGTGAAGTGTGTTTGGTCAACCCAATGTGGTGCACTCGGGTGAACCCTTTTCATTTATGATGATTACATTACATGACATAAAATTATTGGCATTTGGTAGACGCTCTTATCCAGAGCGACGTACAGTTGATTAGACTAAGCAGGAGATAATCTGGAGCAATGCAGGGTTAAGGGCCTTACTCAAGGGCCCAACGGCTGTGCAGATCTTATTGTGGCTAGACCAGGATTAGAACCACTGACTTTGCATGTCCCAGTCATTTACCTTAACCACTCCGCCACAGGCCGCCCTGATGACATCATGGAAATGTTCTTGTGTCAGGTCCATTGGTTCCTGAGCAGTTTGTTGTGTGTGATGACAATATGGAAATGTTCCTGCATGAGATCCATTGTTTCAGTTGCCTACAATGTCAACACTACCAAACAGGACATCCTCAATTGACTTCCTGAAGCGTGCCAGCCTTCAGAACAAGGAACCGAAATGACAGATGTTCCAATCAACGTCTTTATTAACTTTGGGGCAGGTTAAGCAGGCGTAGGTTGATCGCAGGAAAACAAGTATATAGAAGACTAGACAGTTTGTAAACAATAATCCAGGCAGGGGTTCGGTTTCTAGTTCTGTCTGTTAGTTTATTCGTTTTTTTCTTGTAATTTATCATTTTTCATTGTCATATCTGGTTTTCTGTTATCACCATTACTGTTCATTGCATTTCGTCTCCGCCGATGTTTTCGAGCCGTAGTCACTCCCCTGTCTGCGTGTTGCACTATTCGGGTGATTTCGGAGATTTACGGTTTCCCACGATTCCTCCCCAGTCTCGCATTTCCTTTCTTCCTGCTTTTCTCGCTACTTAATGTTGTATAGCACTATACTGACTAATAACTACTAATATAGATATTGTACAGTACTAACTGGGGCGTAGATTTAGGGGGGACAGGGGGGGACATGTCCCCCTCAATACTTAGAAGAGGTGAATTTGTCCCCCCAAAACGTAATGAATGATAACCTCCTCCCTATTACAGGTATAAATAACAGCACAGAGGGTCTAAACGCTTAGATATCTTTCTTGCCTATTTTACAATTATTTCATACACCCCCACTGGACCATACCATCTTAACCTTGCTGGGTCTGCCGGCCTCGCTGACTCGCAGTTGCGATATGTCTACCGTTGCGGGAGCATGATAGTGTCGGAAATCAAGTGTAAGTAACTATCACGCTTGTTTTACCTTCAGTGTTTCTGAATGAGAGTATATGCGGATGAAACGCTAAAGTTATCTAGTTTATAACTTGTGCCTGAAGTTATCTGAGGTGCGTTCAGCAAACAGGCGAACGTTTGCAAACAATTAAAGTTTTTTCCGTTAGCATTCTGTTCGCGGTGTTAGCAAACGGTCTGAAAGATTTGCGGCGAACAATGAGGAAGCTGGACTGAGGTAAATGTGAAGATAAATTGATGCAGAAGAGGAGTAAATTGGTTCATAAAAATTCACCAGAATGCAGGAAATTAAGTGAGAGATTTCCTGGGGGAGAACACCCAATGTTGAAATGAAACCTATGCCCCTGAGTACTAATATACTATATTAACACACTTACGTCTAACTAATTAACTAACAGTCACTTATTTTGGGTATTTAGATTTATACACGTAACTTACTAACAATTATCTCCCATTTCTAGTCTGCTCTGTAACTCCGCCTCTCTGTTCTATCACTATGTAATGTCCACGTCCTAATCCGGAGCCGAATGTCTTTCATGTGGGTCTGTGGGCATCCAGTCCACGTTTTCGTTTCCTCTTTGTTATTGTATCAGTACCCTATTATGTTCTCCGCATGTTGTCCATTTGTTTAGCCCACCTCACTCCCGTGCCCCGCCTAGTTTGGTCTGGTCTTGGTATTTAAACACCTGTCTCTGCATTGTTCTTTGTCTGAACGTTGATCAATATCGGGTTGCCAATTCATAGTAAGCCTGTATATTTGAGATTCAAGAACGACACGAGTTTGCCTTATCCTTCTGTTTTTTTTTTTGCTTGTTTGATTATTTGATTATTCGTTTTGGCCCTTTTTGTACTCCAGCTTGTGACTCTCAGATTATAGGCCCCTGCTTTGTTTTTTGACCATTATTTTGAATCTCGATTCTGGCATTGTTTGAACTCTGTTTACCTGGCTTTATTCTGGGATTGTTTGAACTCTGTTTACCTGGCTTGATTCTGGACTGATTAAAGAACAACATTTTTGCATACTCCCTGGTCTGTGTCTGGGTCCTCTGAACGGTACCTCACACATAAAATGAAAGAAAACCAAAACGTAGTCGTGGTCACAGGCAGAAGGTCGATAACAGTAAGGCAGTCCAAACAGGCAGATAAACAGAAACAAAATCCGGGATGTGAGATATAGCTCAAGTCTGGAGACATGGAACACTGGATGGAGTCAGGCCCTATGCCTGGAAGGTGGGGGTGTGATGGGAGATGGAGTCAGGCATTGAGAAGGTGGGGGGTGTGATGGGAGAGGGAGTCAGGCATTGAGAAGGTGGGGGGTGTGATGGGAGATGGAGTCAGGAATTGAGAAGGTGGGGGGTGTGATGGGAGATGGAGTCAGCCATTTAGAAGGTGGGGGGTGTGATGGGAGATGGAGTCAGGCATTGAGAAGGTGGGGGGTGTGATGGGAGATGGAGTCAGGCATTGAGAAGGTGGGGGGTGTGATGGGAGATGGAGTCAGGCATTGAGAAGGTGGGGGGTGTGATGGGAGATGGAGTCAGGCATTGAGAAGGTGGGGGGTGTGATGGGAGATGGAGTCAGGCATTGAGAAGGTGGGGGGTGTGATGGGAGATGGAGTCAGGCATTGAGAAGGTGGGGGTTGTGATGGGAGACGGAGTCAGGCATTGAGAAGGTGGGGGGTGTGATGGGAGATGGAGTCAGGCATTGAGAAGGTGGGGGGTGTGATGGGAGATGGAGTCAGGCATTGAGAAGGTGGGGGGTGTGATGGGAGATGGAGTCAGGCATTGAGAAGGTGGGGGGTGTGATGGGAGACGGAGTCAGGCATTGAGAAGGTGGGGGGTGTGATGGGAGATGGAGTCAGGCATTGAGAAGGTGGGGGGTGTGATGGGAGATGGAGTCAGGCATTGAGAAGGTGGGGGGTGTGATGGGAGATGGAGTCAGGCATTGAGAAGGTGGGGGGTGTGATGGGAGATGGAGTCAGGCATTGAGAAGGTGGGGGGTGTGATGGGAGATGGAGTCAGGCATTGAGAAGGTGGGGGGTGTGATGGGAGATGGAGTCAGGCATTGAGAAGGTGGGGGGTGTGATGGGAGATGGAGTCAGGCATTGAGAAGGTGGGGGGTGTGATGGGAGATGGAGTCAGGACATGGCGGCCCCGAGGAGCAATGATGTGCATCCTCCACCCAGGGGAGCGAGGCCTCCCAGGAGGGCAGGGATTTCTCCACCAGGCAGTGCAGTGTCTTTGCCGGCTCCTGGCTCGTCCGCTCAGTCTGGCCGGCGGTCTGGGGGTGAAAGCTAGACAGCAGCTGGGTCTTGGCCTCCAGAGCGGACAGCATGACCTCTAAAAGCGACTGGAGAACTGAGGGCCACGGCCCCTGGTCACCTCCAGGGGCAGGCCGTGCAGACGGAAGGCGTGGAGGAACAGGAGCTCCGCTGTCTCTTTCCAGGAGGGTAGTTTGGGGAGAGCAAACGAAGTGAACAAACTTCAAAAACTGGTCCACCATGATGAGGACCACGGACGCCTTGGTTTTGCCACAATGGCTTTTTATGTTTCGTTTTGGTCGAAGCTTTCTCTGTCAGAGAAACTTTGCTGGGCCTGAAAAACTCAAATTAGCATTTCCCTAAAACTTTTTCCCTCCGTCTTGCGACCACAAACTTGCCAACTATTAATGGATGGGGAAATAATTCAGTACATCTTGTTTCAAAATGCATAAAATAAAGGTATATTTTAATGACAATCAAAATGGCAGAGATGCAGGTTGCTTAGCTTTGCAGTGGCATAGCTTTGTCAGATAGGCAAATGAGGGATTGTAACAGACATTTAAACCAGGAGTGCCCAAATTTTTGCACCCCACTGTAAAAATACTTGGAAATAAAAACTGAAATTCGGATACGAATCTCATGTACAGCTTCTGACCTCAAACCCAATTGTCTTCAGTGTATAATTGGGCTTGCTGTTCCAATCATTTTGGAGGGGACTGCATAAACACAACAAAACCAATGGTCACCATTTTAAATAAATTGTTACATTTGTGGTGTTAAATATGTCAAATATGTCAAATATGTCACGGTCACATTTTGTAGTATTTCAGGCCTTATTAAATCACACTTGCTTTATATAATGTGGTGTAAAGCATAGCCCCAGTTCTAAAGCCATTGAGACTGCGTGTAATGGCTATTTTCTAGCCATCCATTAAATTACATTAATCAACCTGTAATATGCTTATATCCTGTGATATTATATATATCTTTGTTGAGTTCAATAAAAAAGTGTTTTTATTTACAGATATTATTTTCTCAGAATCTTGCAATATATTTGGAGGCCCCACAAACTAAAACTGTCTACTCTTTACTTTATTGCTCAGGAAGCGTAATTGTTCAACACATGAACACGTTTTATTTTACGGTAACATAATTCCCAAAATTAACGAGACACTCACATATACAATTATGTGCTACAGCACTTAGCCAATTTACAGTAAAAAGTTTGTTCGCCAACCCGGACGGAACAATATTCTCAGTGTTGTATAGCGCATTATCAATGTTTCTGCATGTTCACACTTCAGATTACATTCTTTGTTAAATTGCCCTTGTGTGGCATTCAACACACAAACATTAATTTGAAGGGAAGAACAATCAACCACAGAGTTTGGTCTATATTCTGGTGAACTATATTCGAGTCTCATCCTAAAACATAGACGTTCAACAAGATCTTGTTTTCTTTTTATTATTATTTCATTCATTTTTTAATCACAAACATTTATGTTCTTGAATTTCTTCTTTTCTTTTTTTCAGTTTTAAGTAAGCTCTTGAAGTGGCCGCCTTAATTAACTGATGACGTCAGTTTTTACTTCAGGATAATGCTAATCAAGCTAATAGCAATTGCCGTTACATTGTTCAAAATAACTAGACACATTTATTATAACGGAACAATATGCACATGTCCATACAGGATACGAATAGTCACTGCATCGGCGTCTGTGATATTAATTGATATAGACCACTTACTTACTTACTTACACATTAGGAATTTAATTGATAAGGCACTTCACATACAGAGACATAGCCCTCACAGTTATTCACCGTGTGTACACCGGTCATACAGGCAAAATTATATATCTATTTAAAACTAAAAATGTCCCAATTTATTGATAGAACTTCATGATGTCATTTATCATTCATTCATTATCCTAACCCGCTTATCCTGAACAGGGTCGCAGGGGGGCTGGAGCCTATCCCAGCATACATTGGGCGAAAGGTAGGAATACACCCTGGACAGGTCGCCAGTCCATCACAGGGCACACACACCATTCACTCACACACACACTCATACCTTCAGGCAATTTAGACTCTCCAATCAGCCCAAACTGCATGTCTTCGGACTGTGGGAGGAAACCAGAGTACCCGGAGGAAACCCACGCAAACTCCACACAGAGAGGCTGAAGGGGATTCAGAACCCAGGACTTCCTTGCTGTGAGGCGGCAGTGCTACCCACTGCAACATCCATGCCGCCATGATTTCATTTACTTGATTAAATTATTCCCTCAAAACAGAGCATGTTATAGATGAGCTGAAGTCAAAATGTACTTTTTCCCCTATTTAGTCAAACAAACACATGTTAAAGTATTCCAAACATTTTTATAAGACTGTTATACTTGTTTTCATTTTTTTTTTTTCATCCACTTCTCTGATTTCACATCATTGTGGACCAGAGGGCGTGTATGTTGGTCAAAAATCTGTCAATTCTCCATTCCCCTCCAATCAGCATCCTTATCACCCAGCAGTGCGGTCCTCATTTCACATCGGTCAATTTGACTCCCCGCCCTTCTAAAATTACCCATTTATACGTCATATTTCGGTTAACTTGTGTATATGTCATATCTAGTTTTACTTTATATATGTCATATCTATAAATGGTAAATGGTTGGCATTTACATAGCGCCTTTATCCAAAGTGCTGTACAATTGATGCTTCTCCATTCACCCATTCATACACACACTCACACACAGACGGTGATTGGCTGCCATGCAAGGGACTTGCTCAGGGACACTTCGACACAGCCCGGGCGGGGGATCGAACGGGCAACCCTCCGACTGCCAGACTCTTACTGCCTGAGCCATGTCTAGTTTAACTCGTGTGTATGTCATATCTAGTTTTACTTGTGTATATGTCATATATAGTTTTACTTGTTTATATGTCATATATAGTTTTACTTGTTTATATGTCATATCTAGTTTTACTTGTTTATATGTCATATCTAGTTTTTCTTGTTTATATGTCATTTATAGTTTTACTTGTTTATATGTCATGTATAGTTTTACTTGTTTATATGTCATATCTAGTTTTACTTGTTTATATGTCATATCTAGTTTTACTTGTTTATATGTCATATCTAGTTTTACTTGTTTATATGTCATATCTAGTTTTACTTGTTTATATGTCATATCTAGTTTTACTTGTTTATATGTCATATCTAGTTTTACTTGTTTATATGTCATATCTAGTTTTACTTGTTTATATGTCATATCTAGTTTTACTTGTTTATATGTCATATATAGTTTTACTTGTTTATATGTCATATCTAGTTTTACTTGTTTATATGTCATATATAGTTTTACTGGAAGCCAGTGCTGCTCTAACTTCAGCCTTTAAGGCCGTTCGGCAGTCCTGTTCATTTCACAGCCCTCATCTCCCTTCAAACAACTTCAATTTTTTTTCACAGGCAAGAAGCTTCATGACGATGGACTCATAGTCTCCAGCATGCACTCCGGTTGGCTTTGTACGTTTAAATTTGTTTTTCTCCCAGTAATGCTGCCAGGTTCCATCTTTGGATGCTCCAAATCCAAAAACATTCACCTGAGACCAAGAGGACGCAGATGGACAGTTTGATGTTAAATTGAGTAGATTTCATAGAGTCCAGTTGTTGGTAGTGACTGTATTATCATCAACAATATAATTATGATTGTATATCCTACACCAGTGAGCACTTTATTATGTATTTTTAGACATATTTTTTGGACTTATTAAGTCTCCTGCTGCTGTAGCCTATCCACTTAGTGGTTTGATGCTTTGTGTGTTCAGAGACGCTCTTCTGCATACCACTGTTGTAATGTGTGGTTATATGTGTTACTGTCACCTTCCTGTCAGCTTTGACCAGTCTGGCCCTTCTCCTCTGATCTCTCTCATTAACAAGGCGTTTCTGTCTGCAGAACTGCTGCCCACTGGATTTTTTTTGTTTTTTGCACCATTCTCTGCAAACTCTAAAGGCTGCTGTGCATGAGAGATACTCAAACCACCCTGTCTGTCACCAACAATCATTCCACAGTCAATCATTGTTAGATCACATTTCTGCATCATTCTGAAATTTGATCTGAAAAACAGCTGAACCACTTGACCATGTCTGCATGATTTTATGCATTTAGTTGCTGCCACATGATTGGCTGATTAAATATTTGCATTAAGAAGCTGGTGTACAGGTCTACCTAATAAAGTGCTCACTGAGTGTATGTGCATGGGTGTGGAACTGGAACTTGATTTTGTGTGTGTGTTTTTAAAAGAAATGAAAAGACGAGAACACAGATGCATACAAATGTCCATCATGGCATCTTATTTCCCACTACTGCACCTAAAACTTGTTAAACATGAATAAATAAATTACTGAAATGAAAAGCAAAACCAGGAGAGGAGGAAACAAAGGGAAGTTGGAGAAGCTTAGGGTTCTGAGTGAGGGGAATAGTGTTGGGAGAAGAGGCAGGTTTTTAGGGTACTGAGTGAGGAGAATAGTGTTGGGAGAAGAGGCAGGTTTTTAGGGTTCTGAGTGAGGGGAATAGTGTTGGGAGAAGAGGCAGGTTTTTAGGGTTCTGAGTGAGGGGAATAGTGTTGGGAGAAGAGGCAGGTTTATAGGGTTCTGAGTGAGGGGAATAGTGTTGGGAGAAGAGGCAGGTTTTTAGGGTTCTGAGTGAGGGGAATAGTGTTGGGAGAAGAGGCAGGTTTATAGGGTTCTGAGTGAGGGGAATAGTGTTGGGAGAAGAGGCAGGTTTTTAGGGTTCTGAGTGAGGGGAATAGTGTTGGGAGAAGAGGCAGGTTTTTAGGGTTCTGAGTGAGGGGAATAGTGTTGGGAGAAGAGGCAGGTTTATAGGGTTCTGAGTGAGGGGAATAGTGTTGGGAGAAGAGGCAGGTTTTTAGGGTTCTGAGTGAGGGGAATAGTGTTGGGAGAAGAGGCAGGTTTTTAGGGTTCTGAGTGAGGGGAATAGTGTTGGGAGAAGAGGCAGGTTTATAGGGTTCTGAGTGAGGGGAATAGTGTTGGGAGAAGAGGCAGGTTTTTAGGGTTCTGAGTGAGGGGAATAGTGTTGGGAGAAGAGGCAGGTTTTTAGGGTTCTGAGTGAGGGGAATAGTGTTGGGAGAAGAGGCAGGTTTATAGGGTTCTGAGTGAGGGGAATAGTGTTGGGAGAAGATGCAGGTTTTTAGGGTTCTGAGTGAGGGGAATAGTGTTGGGAGAAGAGGCAGGTTTTTAGGGTTCTGAGTGAGGGGAATAGTGTTGGGAGAAGAGGCAGGTTTTTAGGGTTCTGAGTGAGGGGAATAGTGTTGGGAGAAGAGGCAGGTTTTTAGGGTACTGAGTGAGGGGAATAGTGTTGGGAGAAGAGGCAGGTTTATAGGGTTCTGAGTGAGGGGAATAGTGTTGGGAGAAGAGGCAGGTTTTTAGGGTTCTGAGTGAGGGGAATAGTGTTGGGAGAAGAGGCAGGTTTTTAGGGTTCTGAGTGAGGGGAATAGTGTTGGGAGAAGAGGCAGGTTTATAGGGTACTGAGTGAGGGGAATAGTGTTGGGAGAAGAGGCAGGTTTTTAGGGTTCTGAGTGAGGGGAATAGTGTTGGGAGAAGAGGCAGGTTTTTAGGGTACTGAGTGAGGAGAACAGTGTTGGGAGAAGAGGCAGGTTTTTAGGGTACTGAGGGTAACAGTGTTGGGAGAAGAGGCAGGTTTTAGGGTACTGAGGGTAACAGTGTTGGGAGAAGAGGCAGGTTTTTAGGGTACTGAGGGTAACAGTGTTGGGAGAAAAGGCAGGTTTTTAGGGTACTGAGGGTAACAGTGTTGGGAGAAGAGGCAGGTTTTTAGGGTACTGAGGGTAACAGTGTTGGGAGAAGAGGCAGGTTTTTAGGGTACTGAGGGTAACGGTGTTGGGAGAAGAGGCAGGTTTTTAGGGTACTGAGGGTAACAGTGTTGGGAGAAGAGGCGGGTTTTTAGGGTACTGAGGGTAACAGTGTTGGGAGAAGAGGCAGGTTTTTAGGGTACTGAGTGAGGGGAATAGTGTTGGGAGAAGAGGCAGGTTTTTAGGGTACTGAGTGAGGGGAATAGTGTTGGGAGAAGAGGCAGGTTTTTAGGGTACTGAGGGTAACAGTGTTGGGAGAAGAGGCAGGTTTTTAAGGTACTGAGTGAGGGAATAGAATTAGGAGAAGAGCCAGGTTTTGGGGGGCCACCAGAGTCCAGTGGGGAGGAGTGACTCAGTGAGGTAGGAGGGAGCCAAACCTTTTAGTGCTCTTTAGGGGGTGAGAAGGATTTAGTAATGAATATGTCAGGTGATGGGGAAGCAGTGCAGCTGACTGAGGGTGGGGGTGATGTGATTTCTTGGTATGTGTGAATATTCTGGCAGCAGAGTTTTGTATATATTACAGTTTATGGAGAGATTTATCCAGGAGATCACAGAAAAGGGCATTGCAGTAACGCGGACAGGGTTTGAGCGTCTTTGAGGGAAAGGGATGGGCAGTTGTGCAATGTTACAGAGATGGGAAAATGTAGTCTTCATGATGGAGGTGATGCACTTTGCTTTTTCTTTTTTTCTTGGGTAAATTGGATAAAGCCAGTTTGTTTATTAGATAGTTTGTTAAAATGTGTAATATGTGCTTACCTCATCACATACGTGGATGGCGAACATCAAGGTTGAGAAGCCGGTGGAGGGATATTTCCCATGGCGTTCAAGCCAAACATCATAGACGTACTTTAAGAACGTGGGGTTGTATATTAACACCTGTGTTGAATGAAATCATAAAAGTCACAGAATGAGCACAAGAGACATACTACATGTGATATTTGTATATTCACACACTTGTACATACACACACACACACACACACACAGACACAAAAGCATCTTGGAACAAAGTGCGACACAAGACTCTTTCACCTTATTCTTGTCTGCATTAATCTTGGCCATCACCGGCATCCGGGTGCTGTTGAAAACAGAGAGATGTCAATAGCCTGCTGGGTGGCACTTAGTCCAATGACGATCCACAAGATCACAGAGTCCACTAGTACCCCAGGGCAGGACACTTGGAGCATCCATGGCAGCACTGAACCAAGAGCTGATAAAGGAGCCCTTTTTCCCTTTCTTTGTGCATAACTGTCTGTCTAGCTCATTTTAGCCATCACCCGAACATTAAATGCAAAGCGTAATGATGAAAACTGTTGCTTCTTTTTCATCCGAAAACAAAGTGAGTGAGCACTACAGCAGCTTCTGACAAGGGCTCCTGTTTCTCAGAGCTGCATTCAGCTTCTTAGATCAATGTTCAAACACAAATGCATTCCCAATGTAGCCCATGGCCACCTACCGTTTCACAGTGCCTGTGGTCAGAGCACTAGTGATCCACTCCAGATCCAAAGTCTTGAATGGTATCAGCAGCAGGCTCGTGTCCTTTTGCAGGTTTGTGGCACTTTCTGGGTACATGACACGATGGGTGGTTCTGTTCCCTACGTCCTTTTCATAGCCCAAAATGGGAGCTTTGTTCATTCTGCAGAGACAATATGTATCGCTTTTAGAGAACTGACTGCTATGTAAACTAGTCTTGACATTGATTTTAGACAATGCAATCATGATAGCTGCATTTTTGTGGCCCAAGTTTACCATACAACCAAGAAACATCATTATGGTTTCTGTAACGTGATGTGAGACTATACTATTGCCACAGAAAATACACTAACATTTCTATTGACTTAATAAATGCAAGCTTTGTAATTCAGGAGTTGGAAGAACACATGGTAGGACATTCTGGCTCAGCTTTTAATAGTTAATCAGGGTTAATCATATCCACTTTGCCCCCTTGTAGCTCAGTCGTTGATGTCCCAAATTATTGTTGCATTCATATTTATAGAAACAAAATACTGTGAAAAAATGAAAGCACAAAACTGCAATGCCAGATTGTTAAAGACGATTAAAAGTGAGAACAGCAGTTTAGATGTTTATCAGCCTCTTATTTGCAAAGCAGGGCAATAAAACTAGAACAGGCCATTCAGACCAGCAATGCTGACCTTATCCTACCACTAAAGTGTACCTACTGCTTAGTTTGCCTAACAGCTAAATGGTATCTAGCACCATATCAAGCCTGGTCTTGAAAACCCCCAGTATTTCTGCCTCCACTACATATCCACTTTTGGATTCTGTTTAAATCTTCCTGGATTACAATAGATTCCAAACTGTTAGCTAAACCTTCTAGTTTTGTATCATCTGCAAATTTAACTGACGTACTTTAAATGTCCCTGTCAAGGTAATTTATATGAATGAGGAAGAGCAGTGGTCCCAGCACCGATCCTTGTGGGACTCCACTTCCCACAATACCTCAGCCTGACCTGTTTTTAGGTCAGCTCAGGCTGAGTCTGTCACCTTATGATGAAGTCATTGGAGTCAATGAGGGCTCCGTAATCAGATCCCTTGAGGTTCCCAGAATTCCCTACTACAGCGCAAGTCCTGCAGCGATTGGGCCCTGAGTCGTTATAATGTCCCTCCCCAGGGACGACCTGGAATAGTTTCTGCACCACAGCACTGTAGTTGGCATTTTGCTTAGTCTGTAGCCTCTGGGGACACAATAAAGACACACAAGAGTGACTCTCAGCTGCTCAAGAGTCAATCAAAGAGCAACGGTAGCTATGGGAGCAGAATAAAGCCTTTCTTAGGCAGATGGCAGGTTATGCTGTATTTACATGGTTTTTCTCCAATTACATTTGTCAACAGACCAAAACCAAAACACACACACCCACACACACACACATACACAGTTCAGTCAGAAGACTCATAATAAATGACTCCCTGTTGTAAGCCAGCCAAAACAGGGAGTGACTACCCCCCCCACCCATGGGGGTCTTTAGAAGCTCACAGTTGGATGCTGGGGTGGTGGTGGGAGAGCAACAAACTTCTGAAGACACGATTGCAATGCAAATGCAGTAACAAGCATGTAATACAAGCAACAGCAGCAGTGAAACAACAGCATGCCAAAAAGAGCAATGCAGCAGAATGAGGCAGGCAGCGCTATGGCTTTAGCATGCAGAATGAGCCAGGCAGAGCTATGGCCTTAGCATGCAGAATGAGCCAGGCAGCGCTATGGCTTTAGCATGCAGAATGAGCCAGGCAGCGCTATGGCTTTAGCATGCAGAATGAGCCAGGCAGTGCTATGGTTTTAGCATGCAGAAAGAGCCAGGCAGCGCTATGGCTTTAGCATGCAGAATGAGCCAGGCAGTGCTATGGCTTTAGCGTGCAGAATGAGGCAGGCAGCGCTATGGCTTTAGCATGCAGAATGAGCCAGGCAGTGCTATGGCTTTAGCGTGCAGAATGAGGCAGGCAGCGCTATGGCTTTAGCATGCAGAATGAGCCAGGCAGTGCTATGGCTTTAGCATGCAGAAAGAGCCAGGCAGCGCTATGGCTTTAGCATGCAGAATGAGCCAGGCAGTGCTATGGCTTTAGCGTGCAGAATGAGGCAGGCAGCGCTATGGCTTTAGCATGCAGAATGAGCCAGGCAGTGCTATGGCTTTAGCGTGCAGAATGAGGCAGGCAGCGCTATGGCTTTAGCATGCAGAATGAGCCAGGCAGTGCTATGGCTTTAGCGTGCAGAATGAGCCAGGCAGTGCTATGGCTTTAGCGTGCAGAATGAGGCAGGCAGCGCTATGGCTTTAGCATGCAGAATGAGCCAGGCAGCGCTATGGCCTTAGCATGCAGAATGAGCCAGGCAGTGCTATGGCTTTAGCGTGCAGAATGAGCCAGGCAGTGCTATGGCTTTAGCGTGCAGACTGAGCCAGCAGGTCAGCTTTTGGATGATTTCCAGCATCATAGGTACTTTTTTGTGTGCGTGCTTACCTGCCACCATTTAAAGGTGTCGTCAGACAGCATGGCGTTCTTCTGTGACAAGAGTGGCGATATGGACGTGTTAAAGCGCTTCCTGAACCAGGGGTCTTCATCCTCAACAGAGATGCACTGGCGGCAGGCACACAGTGCCCTGGAAACGGGTTTGTCGGACCACCGAGAGACAAGTTGTGATAAGTATGATGACGTATTGCTGGAGCTAAATAAAACTATGGTAGTAGCACAGAAGCAGAACAGCACAATCAAAAGCTTTCTTCTCGGATTCTTGAGGTCCACCATTTTGTAAATGATATGTGTTTACAGACTGGAAAGTTGCAAAAAGGAGGGAGAGCTTCCTCAATGGAGGGTTTGACTTCAGACGAGGGTTTGAAAGGATTGTATCAGAAACAAAGTGCATGACCTATTCAGGCAGGGAATGTTATCCTTTCAGAACAGTTCTCAGATGCACTCAAAAGCTAGATGCATGCAGTTTACACTTTGGGGGTTTTCTGCATGGTAAACTGCAAGTACGAGAGGTACTGACAGTCGTAGATTAGTAAGTAACTGACGTCTGAATAGGAGGGAAAATGTGACGGTTTGAAGTGCAAGCTTGTGCTTCCTGTTAGAGGGAGGGGTCCTGCTTTCTTCTTTTTGACTGAATGAGGTGGTAAAGAGATGGTGAAGCTGCTCTCTGCTGGAAATCACCCACCTAGAAAGAAAACAAAGGAGGACTGATTACACTCAACATATCTATGGTACATATCAGTAATGGGCCTGGAGCATTTCCCAACAGAGGGGATTGCTCTCCGTAGAATCCATTGGAACACATAAACAACTTAAATATTACCAGATTATTCAAAAAACTAAAATCCAACCTGAGACTGCTACACTTAAGGAAAATCTAATGTTTCTGCTTAAAAATCTGTCAAATGAACATGTACATGTAAGCTATTGTAAGTATTCACTGTTCTGCATGTAAATGAGAGGCTTAGCACAATAGACACATAGACAGCAAGGTTTATTTTGAGGGGACATAGTGCATTGAAGGTGAGTATAACAGTAGTAATTATCGATAAGTTTGGTTAATGTACAATCAATATTAATTTGTTCTGTATAAATCTATATCAATACATGTAGTCTGGTGCAACCAGGCACACATAAATTAAAAAATTAGTGTACTGTATAATACTGTGATCATATCGCGTACAGTTTATGTATATTACAAAACCAAATGTAGATACTTTGTATCTTATATTATTTGGTGTACCCCAAATATTACTTTGTCATAAAAGATGCCTTGGGTCCATACAATGCCCATACTACTTCTGATAAACTACCTACAAGGAGATAAAATAATAGGTAGATATTGCACAGGATTATAGTTACATATTGCACATGATTATAAGTTGATATTGCAGTGATTAGAGGTAGATATTGTACATGATTATAAGTAGACATTGCACATGGTTATAGTTAGATATTACACGTGATTATAGGTAGATATTGCACATGATTATAGTTAGATATTACACGTGATTATAAGTAGACATTGCACATGGTTATAGTTAGATATTACACGTGATTATAGGTAGATATTACACATGATTATAGTTACATATTACACGTGATTATAGGTAGATATTACACGTGATTATAGGTAGATATTGATTATAAGTTGATATTACACGTGATTATAGGTAGATATTGCACATGATTATAGTTACATATTGATTATAAGTTGATATTACACGCGATTATAGGTAGATACTGCACATGATGAGCCGCGGTGGCGTAACAGGCTAAGACGCAGCAGACTTGCGGTTGCAGTTTGCTGCAGTTGCACACCGGGGTTCGATTCTCGGTCCTGCCAAAAGCCAAGTTTGACCGGCTCACGTGGGGCAGCAATAATTGGCTCGCTGCTCCAGAGGGAGGGACTTGGCAGGGTTATTAGATCGCCGCACAATAAGCACCTCGGGCGCCTCGGAATCACGGCAACGGGCACGAGACGAGACGGCTTGAAGAAGGCGTGTCGCTCTCATTCGGGCCGCCCAGGGATGGGGTACGGGCGGTACATCTAATACGACTACCTCCAATTGAATCAGACGAGGTACAATTGGCTACCAAATTGGGAGAAAAAGGGAAAAATCTGAAAAAAAAAAAAAAAAAGATATTGCACATGATTATAGGGAGATATTGCACATGATAATGAGTTGATATTGCACGTGATTATAGGTTGATATTGCACGTGATTGCACTCTTTAGGTTCAATCTCCCACACCAGGCAGGTTAGAGGTTCCTCATTTTATGAGAGTTCTACAGTCCCCTCCAAAAATATTTGAATAGCAATTTCTTTGTTTTTGCTATACACTGAAGACAATTGAGTTTGAGGTCAAAAGATGTAGATGAGATGACAGATCTGAATTTCAGCCTTTATTTCCTGGTATTTTTGTCTAGATTTGTTAAACAACTAAGAACATCACCTTTTATATCAGACCACCCATTTGTGTTAGAAATGATAAACCAACATCAAGACCAGAGAGCTGTCTTTGGGAGAAAGGCAAGCTATTTTGAAGCTTAGAAAAGAGGGGAAATCCATTGCACAAGCATTGAGGATAGCTTGTACAACAACTTGGAATGACCTGAAAAAGAAAGAAACCACTGGTGTACTGAGTGTTGGTGCGTTTTGCTTGTTGTTGCGCTTTTATTGAAAACATCAGCTAATCAGAGAAAATAGTGAATTACACCCACCAGTAATGGTGCTTCTGGCAAATCGACCCTGATTGAAAAGATATTAAAATAATGTAAATAAAACATGACATGCCAAAGAAGGCGTATTGCTAGGTGGCGTAGCCACAAACCATATCACAAACCATGTATAAAAATTATATATACAGTTGGATAATTTAGTTTGTAAGTTTTTAATGATATTAATGATGTTAGAGTGACATTTATTTACACACACTCAAATTTCAGCCATGTTATATTATTTTTCATTCATGAACTTAATTACCATACACGTGAAGATAATTTGGGACAGCCTGAAAATAAAAAGATTTAAAGAAGGAAAAAATTATATTCAAAATGTTTTACTTTATTTTGTTGCAGTAATATCTTATACTTGATAATCAGTATCATGCATGACATTTGAATCATCTTAACAAATAAGGCCCAAATGCTACACTGTGTCCCGGTACCCTGTCTCCTGGCTACTTCCTGGGTGACCATCGCCACGCCCACTTCAATGAGTGAGTCACAGAATAAATGTCATGTGACCACGATCAATTTATATACACGGTATTTGAGGTGAAAATGCTGAATGACAATGATTAGCTAGTCAAGGCGAAAAACTCAAAATACTTAATGCGTCCCAAATTCTGAATCTGAATTCACCCTAATGTAGTGAATAGTAAACCAAGAAATAAACGTAATTTGTGATGAACGAGTAGGCTACATTCAGTCTATCGACTAAAAGCGGTAATAGCATTCTTCTAAACCAGTGTTTTTTGTATAGAAAGGTGTAGGGTGTGTTGTAGATATTTACTCCATAAAAATATGTTCTTTTACATATTAGACACATAAAATAAGCCACGGCCATGCTTAAAAATTTTATTTATTTTTTTTAAAAGAAGAAAAATGACAAATTGAACGCCATATCTGGGTTAAGGGAGCTGCATCTTCACTGGGCATTGTAAGATGGAAATGAGGGTTTTTAAGAACAGGCTGTATAGACCTATGTTTGTTAATGGATTTGCGGCAAGATCCTGCAGTGCATAGCCTTATACGCGATTACGCGGATATATTGCAAAATACGACGTCTGCTGTCCAAATTCACTCTTTATTTAGTTAACTATACAAGGTGCATCTCAAAAAATTTGTATATGGTGGAAAAGTTTCTTTTTTTCTGTCATTTGTTTCAAAAAGTTAAACTTTCTTATATTCTAGATTCATTACACATAAAGTGAAATATTTCAAGCCTTTTTTTGTTTAAATCTTGACGATTACGTCTTACAGCTCCAGTATCTGAAAATATTACAATATTACATGAGACCAGTCAAAAAAAAGATTTATAATACAGAAATGTCGATCTTCTGAAAAGTATGTTCATTTATGCTCTCAATACATGGTCGGGCAATCATGGGGAAAACTGCTGACGTGACAGTTGCCCAGTGGACACTCATTGACACCCTCCACAAGGAGGGTAAGCCATAGAAGGTCGTTGCTGAAAGGGCTGGCTGTTCGCAGAGTGTTGTATCAACGCATATTCATGGAAAGTTGACTGGAAGTTGCTTGAAGTCCAGTGTGTCCAAGTTTCCACAGTCAGTGATGATTTGGGGTGCCATGTCATCTGCTGGTGTTGGTCCACTGTGTTTTATCAAGTCCAGAGTCAACACAGCAGATTACCAGGAGATTTTAGAGCACTTCATGCTTCCGTCTGCTGACAAGCTTTATGGAGATGCTGATTTCCTTTTCCAGCAGGACTTGGCATCTGCCCACAGTGCCAAATCTACTAGTAACTGGTTTGCTGACCATGGTATTACTGTGCTTGATTGACCTGAACCACATAGATAATCATCGAGATTGAAAATAATAAATAATTGAAATATTTCACTTTATGTGTAATGAATCTAGAATATGTGAAAGTTTCAATTAAATAACAGAAAAAAGTAACTTTTCCACGATATTCTAATTTTTTTTAGATAAACCTGTGTAGCGTATTAAATTGATATTCACAAAGTAGGGATTAGTAATAAGTGAATAGTGAGCCATTTCAGATACAGCCAATGGGTGCGTCCCATTATTCTGAAAATGCATACTTCACTCCACTTTGTCCCAAACGTTACGGTGCCCTGAGATGGAAGGGCTACGTATAAACACCGCTATAATTTCTACATGGGAACCCAAAGTGTATACAAAATACCCTTTAATAAAATCTGAAAATTTGCACTTTAATCACATGTTAATTGTGTGATTTCAAATCTAAAATTGTAGCAAATCAGAGGCAAAGAAATACATTCCGAGCCTTGAGAGATATAACCCATCACATTACATTACATTACATTACATTACAAGGCATTTAGCAGACGCTCTTATCCAGAGCGACGTACAACGAAGAGCAAATCAAACACAAGTATGAGTGCTACGAGGACCTGAGAGCCCAGTACAGTTCCGAGTCTTAGTGTGTTTACAGATACAATCGGAACCCTTGAAGAATAACCCGATGTACAAGGAGGGGTTTGGAGAGACGCTATTAAACGACTAATCCTGTTATATCGGCCTCCTCCTCGTTCTCCTTATATAAAATAGTGTCAGAAGTAAAATTAAAAAAGAAATACTACAACAAAGTTAATCAAACCAGCGCCACCATTCATGTGAATAACTTACCTTGATGTCCGCTGCGGGAAAGGTGAAGTTACATTTCCATCGACGATGAGGACTGAAAAAACAAAAGCATTTATGCACCTACACTACAGGTGCGTCCCAATAGACGGAAAGTGTATAGGCATACAGCACTCCTTTGCGCCACATTATTTCGCAGAAGTGGAGGAGTGGCCCTGGGGGAGTGGAGTAAAGGATGGTGGAGTGAAAGATTGTGGGACGCAGTCTAGCACTGAATGGAGGCGAGTCGCGCACATTAAACTATGAGAAGTTAACGAGCACACCTGCGGACGATGGCGTATGACAGGTGAACACAGCGATGCAGCTTACGCCGGCCGGCAAACGCAAATGATCGGCCGAAATGGATAAGCCGTTTATAAACGGTATAGAATTGCGTCAGGACTTTCAATATTTAGAAGAGGTGAATTTGTCCCCCCAAAACATAATGAATGATAACCTCCTCCCCAGTACAGGTATAAATAACAGCACAGAGGGTCTAAACGCTTAGATATCTTTCTTGCCTATTTTACAATTATTTCATACACCCGCAGTTGCGTTATGTCTACCGTTGCGGAAGCATGATAGTGTCATGAATCAAGTGTAAATAGCTATCACGCTTGTTTTACCTTCAGTGTTTCTGAATGAGAGTATATGCGGATGAAACGCTAACGTTATCTAGTTTATAACTTGTGCCTGAAGTTATCTGAGGTGCGTTCAGCAAACAGGCGAACGTTTGCAAACAATTAAAGTTTTTTCCGTTAGCATTCTGTTAGCTGTGTTTGCAAACGGTCTGAAAGATATGCGGCGAACAATGAGGAAGCTGGACTGAGGTAAATGTGAAGATAAATTGATGCAGAAGAGGAGTAAATTGGTTCATAAAAATTCACCAGAATGCAGGAAATTAAGTGAGAGATGCTCAAAATTTCCTGGGGGAGAACACCCAATGTTGAAATGAAACCTATGCCCTTGAGTACTAATATACTATATTAACACACTTACTGTCTGTCTAACTAATAAACTAACAGTCACTTATTTTGGGTATTTAGATTTATACACTTACTATAACTTACAAACAATTATCTCCCATTTCTAGTCTGCTCTGTAACTCCGCCTCTCTGTTCTATCACTATGTAATGTCCACGTCCTAATCCGGAGCCGAATGTCTTTCATGTGGGTTCGTTTCCTCTTTGTTATTATATCAGTACCCTATTATGTTCTCCGCATGTTGTCCATTTGTTTAGCCCACCTCACTCCCGTGCCCCGCCTAGTTTGGTCTGGTCTTGGTATTTAAACACCTGTCTCTGCATTGTTCTTTGTCTGAACGTTGATCAATATCGGGTTGCCAATTCATAGTAAGCCTGTATATTTGAGATTCAAGAACGACACGAGTTTGCCTTATCCTTCTGTTTTTTTTTTTGCTTGTTTGATTATTTGATTATTCGTTTTGGCCCTTTTTGTACTCCAGCTTGTGACTCTCAGATTGTAGGCCCCTGCTTTGTTTTTTGACCATTATTTTGAATCTCGATTCTGGCATTGTTTGAACTCTGTTTACCTGGCTTTATTCTGGGATTGTTTGAACTCTGTTTACCTGGCTTGATCCTGGACTGATTAAAGAACAACATTTTTGCATACTCCCTGGTCTGTGTCTGGGTCCTCTGAACGGTACCTCACACATAAAATTAAAGAAAACCAAAACGTAGTCGTGGTCACAGGCAGAAGGTCGATAACAGTAAGGCAGTCCAAACAGGCAGATAAACAGAAACAAAATCTGGGATGTGAGATATAGCTCAAGTCTGGAGACATGGAACACTGGATGGAGTCAGGCCCTATGCCTGGAAGGTGGGGGGTGTGATGGGAGACGGAGTCAGGCATTGAGAAGGTGGGGGGTGTGATGGGAGATGGAGTCAGGCATTGAGAAGGTGGGGGGTGTGATGGGAGATGGAGTCAGGCATTGAGAAGGTGGGGGGTGTGATGGGAGATGGAGTCAGGCATTGAGAAGGTGGGGGGTGTGATGGGAGATGGAGTCAGGCATTGAGAAGGTGGGGGGTGTGATGGGAGATGGAGTCAGGCATTGAGAAGGTGGGGGGTGTGATGGGAGATGGAGTCAGGCATTGAGAAGGTGGGGGGTGTGATGGGAGATGGAGTCAGGCATTGAGAAGGTGGGGGGTGTGATGGGAGATGGAGTCAGGCATTGAGAAGGTGGGGGGTGTGATGGGAGATGGAGTCAGGCATTGAGAAGGTGGGGGGTGTGATGGGAGATGGAGTCAGGCATTGAGAAGGTGGGGGGTGTGATGGGAGATGGAGTCAGGCATTGAGAAGGTGGGGGGTGTGATGGGAGATGGAGTCAGGCATTGAGAAGGTGGGGGGTGTGATGGGAGATGGAGTCAGGCATTGAGAAGGTGGGGGGTGTGATGGGAGATGGAGTCAGGCATTGAGAAGGTGGGGGGTGTGATGGGAGATGGAGTCAGGCATTGAGAAGGTGGGGGGTGTTATGGGAGATGGAGTCAGGCATTGAGAAGGTGGGGGGTGTGATGGGAGATGGAGTCAGGCATTGAGAAGGTGGGGGGTGTGATGGGAGATGGAGTCAGGCATTGAGAAGGTGGGGGGTGTGATGGGAGATGGAGTCAGGCATTGAGAAGTTGGGGGGTGTGATGGGAGATGGAGTCAGGCATTGAGAAGGTGGGGGGTGTGATGGGAGATGGAGTCAGGCATTGAGAAGGTGGGGGGTGTGATGGGAGATGGAGTCAGGCATTGAGAAGGTGGGGGGTGTGATGGGAGATGGAGTCAGGCATTGAGAAGGTGGGGGGTGTGATGGGAGATGGAGTCAGGCATTGAGAAGGTGGGGGGTGTGATGGGAGATGGAGTCAGGCATTGAGAAGGTGGGGGGTGTGATGGGAGATGGAGTCAGGCATTGAGAAGGTGGGGGGTGTGATGGGAGATGGAGTCAGGCATTGAGAAGGTGGGGGGTGTGATGGGAGATGGAGTCAGGCATTGAGAAGGTGGGGGGTGTGATGGGAGATGGAGTCAGGCATTGAGAAGGTGGGGGGTGTGATGGGAGATGGAGTCAGGCATTGAGAAGGTGGGGGGTGTGATGGGAGATGGAGTCAGGCATTGAGAAGGTGGGGGGTGTGATGGGAGACGGAGTCAGGCATTGAGAAGGTGGGGGGTGTGATGGGAGACGGAGTCAGGCATTGAGAAGGTGGGGGGTGTGATGGGAGACGGAGTCAGGCATTGAGAAGGTGGGGGGTGTGATGGGAGATGGAGTCAGGCATTGAGAAGGTGGGGGGTGTGATGGGAGATGGAGTCAGGCATTGAGAAGGTGGGGGGTGTGATGGGAGATGGAGTCAGGCATTGAGAAGGTGGGGGGTGTGATGGGAGATGGAGTCAGGCATTGAGAAGGTGGGGGGTGTGATGGGAGATGGAGTCAGGCATTGAGAAGGTGGGGGGTGTGATGGGAGATGGAGTCAGGCATTGAGACGGTGGGGGGTGTGATGGGAAATGGAGTCAGGACATGGCGGCCCCGAGGAGCAATGATGTGCATCCTCCACCCAGGCGAGCGAGGCCTCCCAGGAGGGCAGGGATTTCTCCACCAGGCAGTGCAGTGTCTTTGCCGGCTCCTGGCTCGTCCGCTCAGTCTGGCCGGCGGTCTGGGGGTGAAAGCTAGACAGCAGCTGGGTCTTGGCCTCCAGAGCGGACAGCATGACCTCTAAAAGCGACTGGAGAACTGAGGGCCACGGCCCCTGGTCACCTCCAGGGGCAGGCCGTGCAGACGGAAGGCGTGGAGGAACAGGAGCTCCGCTGTCTCTTTCCAGGAGGGTAGTTTGGGGACAGCAAACAAAGTGAACAAACTTCAAAAACTGGTCCACCATGATGAGGACCACGGGCGCCTTGGTTTTGCCACAATGGCTTTTTATGTTTCGTTTTGGTCGAAGCTTTCTCTGTCAGAGAAACTTTGCTGGGCCTGAAAAACTCAAATTAGCGTTTCCCTAAAACTTTTTCCCTCCGTCTTGCGACCACAAACTTCCATCCATCCATCCATTATCTGAACCCGCTTATCCTGAACAGGGTCGCAGGGGGGCTGGAGCCTATCCCAGCATACATTGGGCGAAAGGCAGGAATACACCCTGGACAGGTCGCCAGTCCATCACAGGGCACACACACCATTCACTCACACACTCATACCTATGGGCAATTTAGACTCTCCAATCAGCCTAACCTGCATGTCTTTGGACTGTGGGAGGAAACCGGAGTACCCGGAGGAAACCCACGCAGACACGGGGAGAACATGCAAACTCCACACAGAGAGGCCTCGGCCGACGGGGATCCGAACCCAGGACCTCCTTGCTGTGAGGCGGCAGTGCTACCCACTGCACCATCCGTGCCGCCTCGACCACAAACTTGCCAACTATTAATGGATGGGGAAATAATTCAGTACATCTTGTTTCAAAATGCATAAAATAAAGGTATATTTTAATGACAATCAAAATGGCAGAGATGCAGGTTGCTTAGCTTTGCAGTGGCATAGCTTTGTCAGATAGGCAAATGAGGGATTGTAACAGACATTTAAACCAGGAGTGCCCAAATTTTTGCACCCCACTGTAAAAATACTTGGAAATAAAAACTGAAATTCGGATACGAATCTCATGTACAGCTTCTGACCTCAAACCCAATTGTCTTCAGTGTATAATTGGGCTTGCTGTTCCAATCATTTTGGAGGGGACTGCGTAAACACAACAAAACCAATGGTCACCATTTTAAATAAATTGTTACATTTGTGGTGTTAAATATGTCAAATATGTCACTGTAGAGAATACTGGCTGTTGACAGTACGGCATGAAGCATTAACAAGTTGTGGGGTTAGGGTCTGTGAATGTGGATTAATCTTTCAGTCTAGAAACCCCACCCCTCATCTCCATCCTTGAGAACAATTATTTTCTTGCAGTTGTACTTGTACTCCCAAATGTTAACTCGAATTTTCTTGCAGAATATGAATATCATACTTTCTCTGTCACTCTCTCTTGCTCTCTCTCTATCTATTGGACTCTATCTATCTCTCCGACACACACTCAAAAAGAATACCCCTTGCTAGGTCATCACAACTGCTCTCCTTCATAATATTATGCCCACAGAGACTAAAACACAGATTTGTTAACAGCTCTTGGTGAAGTTTTCAAACGCCACTCACACACAAGAACGAGTTGCCAGAATGAAAACAACCCCATTATTCTTGCGGAAATGCAACTACGGTATGCAACTATAAAAAAATTTTTTAAAACCTCTTAAAAGCTTTCTATGAACTAGCCAGCTAAATTGCTTGTCATCACGCATGCACGCCATGACGTCACTTTCACGCTGACGTCTTTTTTTTAAGGTGCTGCTGCGCCGATGTTATTAATCTTGCAGAATGTGAAGTTGATTCATTTTGTAATGATGCTGATGAAACAATATCTGTATTTTGGGAAGGTATATATTGCCATGTTTTCTGGAATGATACAAAGAAACTTACAGATGGTACAATCGATTGTTTTTTTTAATTTGTGCTACTGTGTTTTCAAAAAATGAGAAGGTAAACATAAACCGTAAAATGTTTGTTATCAACCTTCTCTTAATTTGAGCAAAATCTCATATCCATTCCATCGAATATGCTAATCAGAAACCACATTTTGTAGTATTTCAGGCCTTATTAAATCACACTTGCTTTACATAATGTGGTGTAAAGCCTAGCCCCAGTTCTAAAGCCATTGAGACTGCGTGTAATGGCAATTTTCTAGCCATCCATTATATTACATCAATCAACCTGTAATATACTTAGATCCTGTGATATTATATATATCTTTGTTGAGTTCAATAAAAAAGTGTTTTTATTTACAGATATTATTTTCTCAGAATCTTGCAATATGTTTGCAAGGCCCCACAAACTAAAACTGTCTAGTCTCTCTTCCGAATTCAGAATTCAGACTTTATTGCTCAGGAAGCGTAATTGTTCAACACATGAACACGTTTTAGTTTACGGTAACAGTTTCCAAAATTAACGAGACACTCACATATACAATTATGTGCTACAGCGCTTAGCCAATTTACAGTAAAAAGTTCGTTCGCCAACCCGGATGGCACAATATTCTCAGTGTTGTATAGCGCATTATCAATGTTTCTGCATGTTCACACTTGAGATTACATTCTTTGTTGGGCAAAATTGCCCTTGTGTGGCATTCAACACACATTCAGTACGTTTGCCTTTATGTTTAGCTACGTACCATCTGCAAAATTATTTCTAAACATTCATTACATTAATTTGAAGGGAAGAACAATCAGCCACAGAGTTTGGTCTATATTCTGGTGAACTATATTCGAGTCTAATCCTAAAACATAGACGTCCAACAACATCTTCCTTTTCTTTTTATTATTATTTCATTCATTTTTTAATCACAAACATTTATGTTCTTGAATTTCTGTTTTTTCTTTTCTTTTTTTCTGTTTTTACTTCAGGATAATGCTAATCAAGCTAATAGGAATTGCCGTTACATTGTTCGAAATAACTAGACACATTTATTATAACAGAACAATATGCACATGTCCATACAGGATACGAATAGTCACTGCATCAGCGTCTGTGATATTAATTGATATAGCCCACTTACTTCCGATCTTAGGCTCCCCGTGCTTGAGAAACTGATATTACATTACATTACATTGATATCCTTTGGAGTCATTCCATAGTCAAACCTTTATTTCCATCTTTTTTAACCCAAAGGAAAGAAACCACAGTAAAAGCGTATACCGTTGATAATGGTCGATGATAACTGTGGAGAGGCGCCAAAGCGTGCTCTATTTAAAGTAGTGCCATAGCAGCGGTCGTCGCGTATGGGAAAATAGTGGCTACTGTAGATCGGGTAAAAGACTATCGGATTTTTAAATACCCTTTTGTGGTAACGCGGGTAACCAGGGACAAGTGCACTGAAAACCCAAGAGGCAAGTTCAGTTCAAAGAGCAGGAACTGACCACAAAGATAAGAACTAGGGCCGTGGCCTGGAGATAACAAACAGAAGCAGCAATAAAGCAGTTTCAGCAAATATAAGGCGAGCAATAAGTTCAATAGCAGTGATAAAATAAAGATATATGTGCTTTGACTTATGCTTGTTTACAGTTCTATTTCAATTATCAGTATGCGGTGATTCGTTGTTGGTGTGTGTGTGTGTGTGTGTGTGTATGAATGAGAACCAACAATTATACAGCGTTTTGGATAAAGACGCTATATACATTTTATATTTTTTACATTTTACATTTTTGTCATTTAACAGACGCTTTTAATCCAAAGCGATTTACAAGTGCATAGGTTCTTCCACAAGTTAAAGCATCACATCCATGATGTTGTTCTAAACATATAGTCATCAAAAGTGCAATTCTTTTTTTTTGGGGGGGGGGGGGGGAAATCAGGGATATCAGAAAGTGGGCGGGGGAAATCAGGAGGGAGGACTAAGGTACAGTTTGAAAAGGTGTGTTTTTAGTCTGCGTCGAAATAGGGGGAGGGATTCTGCTGTCCTGACAGTGGTAGGCAAGTCATTCCACCGCTGACGAACCAGAGCATTACAGAGAATTACAATCAGAATGGCAGATAAGCAGGTTGCTTCACAGGTGGTATAAGGACCACCTGGTGTGGGAGGAAACATTGGTGGGGGGTGGAGAGCAATAATGGACTAATTGTCTACAGCTGTGGGACGGTGAAACTCTGCATGGGACTCTGGGGGTTAAGAGACAGAGCCTAGGGTTCATTCGGGTGATCCTGGGGAGCTGAGACCTGTTTGCTATTGCGGATCGGCACACTCTGGGGGGGAGGAGCCGTTCGCAAATTATAGTTCCTCCGGCGGTGAAGATAGGTGAGTCAGGGGAGCTGTACCAGCGCAAGGAGGGGAGGCTGGTCGCCTCCTTTAGTAAGACAGGGCCGGGGAGATTTAGGAGTGTGTGCATCCGCCTGCTCTCCAGCCCATCGTTCCAGCGTTCGGCCTGCTGCCGTGCGCTATTGGCCCCGCCGACCCAAGCTATTGTTGTCCCGGGGAGTCGGACGGAGCCACAGCCCAGACCCCGGGGGAGGGTCTCGCCAGTTCGGCGAGCTAAGTCTTTAAATCCTTATTACATTAAACTATGTTTAGTGTGTGTGCTACCTTTCCTACCCTAGTCTGTTTTATGTTACTTACATTTTAAATAATAAATAAAGATATATATTGGATCATTATCTGGAGTGTATTGTGTGTTTTCTGGTCTTCCGAAAGAGCCCTTTTCGGGATGGTTTATTACAGCCCATACATACTATTAGAACTGGGTCTTTTATTTATGGTTGACGGCCCTCTAGTGGTCACAGGGGTCATTGCTTCCTTTGTTTTGTTTTTAAGTTTAATTTCTCATGTGAGCCCCCATACATGTGGTTACGTTTTAGCTGCACAGTTCTACCTTTCCACTTTGTACAATCGTGTCTTGGAAAGTATCGGTTGTAAGTACGTCATTTGAAGCAGCATATTAATGTGTTTTGTGCACTTTGTTTATGCAAGTGAACGCTGCCCTCCATTATACGTTTGCCAAGCTAATGCTAGTTTCCTATGAGTAGTTAATTTGTGGACCGGAGAAAGCGGAGCAGCACTTCTCCAAATAATAAGTAGACCTACGCAACGTGATCGCACTAATGTTGGACAGTGCTTGCATAATGGTACACATTTTAAAAAAAGGAATACAATCTTGTTTGCTCACTTACGATACCTTGCAAGCTAACTAGCTAGGGAGTTTGGCAGAACAACGTTAGAGTTTACTAATGTTGCATAGCACTCCTTCAGACACTGACAAAACGCACTTCCACATCCCCGGTAGGTTTATTCCAAGTCGACCGAGGCGGATTAGGCTACCTTAACCAAATGGAAGATTTAGACAACACGCTCCCCATTTGCTTGGTTAAACATGGGATGAAAGATGCATCAGCACCTTCAACTCCCGAATTTCCTGAGGCATCTGACATATACCTTTGGATCTGGTGCCCCCAGTTCAACAGATAGAAATAGCGAAACGGACAGAAACAGGAAGTGGCATGTTCAAGGAAACCCGTGTTATACACTGAACAAGCACTTCATTTGGAACATTTTGACATTATTACACATACTTTTTCATGCGATTATCTAATCAGCCAATTGTGTGGCAGCAGTGCAATGCATACAATCGTGTAGATACGGGTCAGGAGCTTCTGTTAGTGTTCACATCAATCATCAGAATGGGGGAAACGCGAAGGTGACAGTAACGCGAATAACCACACATTACAGCAGTGGTGTGCAGAAGAGCATCTCTGAACACACAACACATAACTCTAAAGTGGATAGGCTACAGCAGTAGAAGTCTAAAATAAATACAGAATAAAGTGCTCACTGAGTGTATGTTTTTGAAAAATAACGGATGTTTATAATGATGTTGATTAGTAAGCTCCCTAAGATGAATAGTACAAATTATAGTAGAGCCATGCTATCATTTCCCTGAAATGAATACTACAGATTACAGTAGTCATGGTGAATACTACAGATTACAGTAGAGTCATGCTGAATACTACAGATTACAGTAGAGTCATTTACTCATTTAGAGGTCAAGGTCATGTGAAGTCTTGTATTTCATGATGTAAACACGTTAGAATGATGTTCTTGGTGTCTTTTTGGGGTTTCCATGGTGCTGAATTCCATAATTTATTGATTTAGAGGTCACATGAAATCCGATATGGCCGGATGTAGACCAGCAAGGATGTACATAAAATAAATTATATTTATTCCCAATTTATTTATCTCACTCCAAAGATTAATAAACCTGTCAAATGTATATCATTGTTTGAATAAACATTGCAAATTGAAATGAAATAATGCGAAAAACCTGCAGACACACTGACCCTCCACGACTGGAGTTAAACCTGCATACACTGCGGCCCTCCAGGACTGGAGTTAAACCTGCGAACACTGCGGACCTCCAGGACTGGAGTTAAACCTGCAGACACTGTGGCCCTCCAGGACTGGAGTTAAACCTGCAGACACTGCGGACCTCCAGGACTGGAGTTAAACCTGCAGACACTGCGGCCCTCCAGGACTGGAGTTAAACCTGCAGACGCTGCGGCCCTCCAGGACTGGAGTTAAACCTGCAGACACTGCGGCCCTCCAGGACTGGAGTTAAACCTGCGAACACTGCGGACCTCCAGGACTGGAGTTAAACCTGCAGACACTGTGGCCCTCCAGGACTGGAGTTAAACCTGCAGACACTGCGGACCTCCAGGACTGGAGTTAAACCTGCAGACACTGCGGCCCTCCAGGACTGGAGTTAAACCTGCAGACACTGTGGCCCTCCAGGACTGGAGTTAAACCTGCAGACACTGCGGCCCTCCAGGACTGGAGTTAAACCTGCAGACACTGCGGCCCTCCAGGACTGGAGTTAAACCTGCGAACACTGCGGACCTCCAGGACTGGAGTTAAACCTGCAGACACTGTGGCCCTCCAGGACTGGAGTTAAACCTGCAGACACTGCGGACCTCCAGGACTGGAGTTAAACCTGCAGACACTGCGGCCCTCCAGGACTGGAGTTAAACCTGCGAACACTGCGGACCTCCAGGACTGGAGTTAAACCTGCAGACACTGTGGCCCTCCAGGACTGGAGTTAAACCTGCAGACACTGCGGACCTCCAGGACTGGAGTTAAACCTGCAGACACTGCGGCCCTCCAGGACTGGAGTTAAACCTGCAGACACTGTGGCCCTCCAGGACTGGAGTTAAACCTGCAGACACTGCGGCCCTCCAGGACTGGAGTTAAACCTGCAGACACTGCGGCCCTCCAGGACTGGAGTTTAACCTGCAGGCACTGCGGCCCTCCAGGACTGGAGTTAAACCTGCAGACACTGTGGCCCTCCAGGACTGGAGTTAAGCCTGCAGATACTGTGGCCCTCCAGGACTGGAGTTAAACCTGCAGACACACTGTGGCCCTCCAGGACTGGAGTTAAGCCTGCAGACACTGTGGCCCTCCAGGACTGGAGTTAAACCTGCAGACACTGAGGCCCTCCAGGACTGGAGTTAAACCTGCAGACACTGCGGCCCTCCAGCACTGGAGTTAAACCAGCAGACACTGCGGTCCCCCAGGACTGGATTTGCCCATCT